>NC_053038.3:216808789-217111819 GCF_002575655.3 Aegilops tauschii subsp. strangulata
TTGGGGCAGGTTTGGGAATAAGCTTCTCACAAACCAGAGCTTCTCACAACAAGCATGATGGTGTCGATAGGGAACGTACCACCTTTGGGGACGGGACAATATCCATTGCCTCTTATTGCTTTCAAAAAAATTCTAGTGTCAACAGAGAACAACAGGAGTGTTGTGTTTAATCTTGGAATTTTTTGGGGTTCGTTTGGCCTTTTTATACATTAACTGGGTTTTGTAGGCATTTTATGTGCATAATTCAAATTTGAACTACAAGCACATGCTCCAATGCACTAAAGTTGGTTGAAAAATCACATGTGTGTCCTTGGGTGAATTTCTAGGTCCCATGCAAGAGATTGGAATGAAATTCAAACACCAGGGCACTGTTGATTGCCGGCAAAACGTTGAGCTGCCTGGTTTTCAAATTCTAGTAAATCCAAAACTCGTGTGAAATTCATGAAAATTGGCATGCTATCATGGAGCGGCATCAACATGCCGTGATAAAAAATTTGTCCCATTTGGGGCAGGTTCGGGTATATGCTTCTCACAAACCAGAGCTTCTCACAACAAGCATGATGGTTTCGATAGGGAACGTCCCACCTTTGGGGACGAAACGATATCCATTGCCTCTTATTGCTTTCAAATTTTTTTCTCGTGTCAACATAGAACAACAGGAGTGTTGTGTCAATTTTTGGGATTTTTCGGGGTTCGTTTGGACATAATTATGCATTAACTTGATTTTCTAGGCATTTTATGTGCATAATTCAAATTTGAACTACAAGCACATGCTCCAATGCTCTAAAGTTGGTTGAAAAATCGAATCGGTGTCCTTGGGTGAATTTCTAGGTCCCATGCAAGAAATGAGAATGAAATTAAAACACCAAGGCACTATTGATTGCCGGCAAAATGTTGAGATGCCTGGTTTTCAAATTCTAGTAAATCCATAACTCGTCTGAAATTCATGAAACTTGGCATTCTATCATGGAGCGGCATCAACATGCCGTGGTAATAAAATTGTCCCATTCGGGGCAGGTTCGGGTATACGCTTCTCACAAACCGGAGCTTCTCACAACTAGCATGATGCTTTCGATAGGGAACGTCCCACCTTTGGGTTCGAAACGATATCCATTGCCTCTTATTGCTTTCATAAATTTTCTTGTGTCAAGATAGAACAACAGGAGTGTTGTGTCAATTTTTGGGATTTTTCGCGGTTCGTTTGGATATTTTTATGCATTAACTGAGTTTTCAATGCATTTATGTGCATAATTCTAATTTGAACTACATGGACATGCTCCAGTGCATATAAATTGGTTGAAAAATCAAATATGTGTCCTTGGGTGCATGCTTAGGTCCTATGCAAGAAATGGGAATGAATTTCAAACACCAGGGCACCGTTGATTGCCGGCAAAACATTGAGATGCCTGGTTTTTAAAATCTAGTAAATCCAAAACTCCTCTGAAATTCATGAAACTTGGCATGCTATCATGGAATGGCACCCGACATGCTGTGGCATTTTTCGTGTCCATTTTGAGAGAAGGCGCACTCGAATAATGACAGCCAACAAATTTTGAAAAAATAGCTGCCACTTTTTAAAATCTCGAACGTTTGTAGAATTGAGACCGTGTGCGTTCTTTTAACCATTGGTTTTAATGGCCGTAGGAGGTGCCGTGTGGACAGCTGCTTGACCTTGACTGGACGGGAGGCGTGTGAGCGCAGTCCGGTGCGCAGGCTGACCAAGAGGCGTGCAAGCTGTCCTCCAATGCGCAGGCTCATCGGGAAGCGTGCGAGCTGGACGCTGTGCAGGCTCACTGGGAAGCGAGCCCTTTGACTTCCATGGCCGCCCGCCTTCCTCTCCATTAATGGCACCCAAGCCATTGTTTAATACGGGTGGTCTTACTGTTCGCCTCCCATTCCCCTCCCTCCCGCAGCCGCAGAGCTCCACCAACGCCATGCCACAGAATGATAATCTGCCACTAGTCTTCAAGTTTGGTGAAGTCGACTCCGAGCCAGAGGAGATAGAAAATAAGGAGGAATGAGGCCTCATGGACATGGCCCAGAACGAGCTGGCCGCGACGTTTGCTGCCCCCGTTCCCGTCCCCGCTCCCATCCCCGCGCCCGCGCCAGCGACCATCCCCGTAGCATTGACGGGCTGGTCGCCAAGCACTACCACAGAGCTGGAAGCCGCGGGCGTCAGTGAGGTCTCTGCGGACCCGCGCGAGCTCGTGTACATGCCAGTGCCAGCGCCCGTGCCCGTGCGTGCCCCTCAACCCACCGTGGCGCCGGCCCCCGTGCATTTGGTTGCACCCGCCGCGCCCGTGCCCGTGCCCGTGCGCGCGCCCCCCTCAGCGGCATGGGACGCTGCCGTCGACCGCTACCTCTCAGCGGTGCCAGTTGCCGTCCTCCCGCGCCCCACCCGTCGATCGCGCGACGACATGATGTTTGATTTACAAGTGAATAACATTTTGTGCTGCCTTGGAAACTTCAACAACGGCATCCCAGAGGACGACAACGACAACGACGGTGCGGCACGCCAGCTCCGCCGCCGCTGGAAATAGTTTTTTTGGGGTTTAATACTGTATCTCGAACTCTCAATCATATGAATATAAATTTGCAGTGTGACTGAATGAAAGATATGGTTTGAACGAACTTGTGTTTTTCTCTCTTAATGTACAGACTTATCAAACGATTTTTCTTTTGAAAAAACGTCAATGGTTTTTAAATATAAAACACTCATCGCAAATGTTTTAGTTAGAACACCCGGATGCAAACCGACAGCTTCCCCAGGAAGCCAAGGGAAATGTGTCGAGCAGGATTTATGCATCCCTTCAACGCAAACGCTTGTTTTGCATGACCCGTGTGCAACCACATACAAACAATTGGGTAAGATTTGCATATCTGTCATTTTGGGTATGTTTCCATTTGTCAAACTAGAAAGATTGACATTTGTTTATCTAGTAACATTGCCATTTGTCAACCTTATAACACTGCGGTTTGTCAAAATATGCAGCTAAAAATCTCTAGCACTATCTAATTTTTGCAACTAAAATCACTAGCACTGTTCATATGGACACCACTAGCAGGCGTGAGTTGATGGACGCATATGCAAATGTACCATTGATTACATACAACAAGTCATCAGCCAACAACGATAACGAGGATACACGTTGGATTATGGATCATTTCCAACAAAACATTCTAGTAAAGTTTTTCTCACACAACAAATAACAAAGTGATGAAATGAACTTCAGCTCAACCACTCGTCGGCGTTGGAAACGCTTGCTTTGAACCAGAAGTGATTCTCTGGGAAGGGCCAGCTACTGTCAATCTCGAGACCAACGCAGGACTGATCATCCAGGCTGAAGCGGCCTATGTTAGGACCCATATTGGGACGGTTGGGAAGCATAGCAATGTCTGAGGTATAGATACAGTTGCTTATCATAAATGGTACTCCCTCTGTCTAAAATATAAGAATGTTTTTCATACTACATTAGTATGAAAAATGTTCTTATATTTTGGGACAGAGGGAGTAGTAACATTGTGTCAACAGCAGCTCGATCGCCTCCCACCATCATTGGATAGTTTTGTCCAAGGAAGAGCGAGTTTCCTCCAAGACTTTCAATACTGAACCAGGGAGAAGGTGTTGGCTCTAGTACACTAGTATCCATCCCGAATACCCTGCAACGGATGTTGGAATAGGTCCGGAGAGTGCGACCATGCGAGACAACACCTGCTTCCTTAGTAACATCAGCAGTGCCTTGTATACACACAAGAAGAAGAGGTGATCCATCGGAATAAGTTGCCAGGCGCCACTGAGTATATGTGTCCAGCTCGTGATCATCAGCATCGTCATCTCCCCCTTGGTTATAAAAATTTAAAAGTATAGGTGGTGGAATGTTCACAGGACCTTGGAAACACAAGAAGGTTAATTCATTAGTAAAGGGAAACTAGCTAACCCGCATGCATGTGGATGAAACAATTATAATTACGGTGGATGACAAACATACCGAAAGCATGATGATTCCATGCAAAAATAGTGCCACAAGTGGTGGCAACAAACACAAGACCCTCGTATTGAATTGCATCACAGTACTCATCCGTGTACAGAAATTGATTTTTGAGCAATATCCATCGAGGCGTGGAAGTAAGGAAGGCAACAAGCTTATCGAAGATAGTAATAACTTCATAGTTCTAGTAATCCCAATAGCAGCTGGGAACTCGACAAATTGCTATCTTCCGTAGACGACAGTCACCATGATCGTATTTGAACTCACGTAGAATACCAGTGTACTCAACCTCTGGGCAGTCGTCTGAGATTTTTGGAAGTGGAACCCAGTGACGAGTGTACACATTCACAAGTTCCCACTTGCAGTTGTACCCAATGTAAACAACCCAATCTCCATTTGCGCCTGCCCAAGCCTTGCCCTCAAGCGATGGCATCTTAACATCATACGTATCATTATCAAGCGGCATCAACTTGCACAAGGCGAGGCTTCCCTCGTCCCTGCGCAAGTCAGTAGGGTCACGGCAAGATAGGGGAGATCAAACCGCTCCTGGACCCTTGGGTTCCTTGTAATGATGTTATTAGTTGAGTCGAGAATGGTCTTGAATGAACCTGCCATGCTAGCCGAGGTGATGACGTCGCACCGATCAATGAGTTCCTCCATCGAGTCATCATTCAGATCGGGGAAGAATAACAGGGTCATTTCCGGCCTGTTCCCTCCATGGAGAAGATGATCGAACAATGGCAGAAGGAATGGTGAAGGCGAATGGAGGACGGAGGAAGAGCATGCGACAACAGTTCCAAATCAAGAGGGAAAGGGAAAGAGGCGGTGGACGGTTGCCACGGTACATGAAGAGGCGCCTGGGGAGGGAACGGCTGCCACAGAGGTCACACACTAACGACAAGGGCCGAGTGAACCACATGCGTATATCGCACACACCTTGATCTGGTTGACCGTTTCTTTTGTGTTGCCTAATCACAAAAAGTTCATCCGAGTGAACCGTATGCTGTATATCGCACACACCTTCATCCGACTGACCATTTCTTTTGTGTTGCCTAATCACAAACAGTTCATCCGAGTGAACCGTATGTTGTGTATCGCACACGCCTTCATCTGGCTGCCCGTTTCTTTTGTTCCTCCTCATCGCAAATAGTTAATTGAACTGAACTGTATGCCCTTCATCGCACACGCAACTAAAACCTGAACCGTGTTTGATGCATCCGTCATCGCAAACATTTTATACATTTCTGACGGTTTGCGATTATTGCATCGCACACAGTTTCCCGAAGGGTCTCTAGTCATAGTGTCGCGTTAGCAGCATCCTGCAGTAGTACAATACAACATGATTACTACAGTAGCATAATCATGTGAGCACACAAAAACAGTAGGTGAAAGTGTTGGGTTGTCTCCCAACAAGCGCTTTTCTTTAATGCCTTTGTAGCTAGGCATGATGATTTCAATGGTGCTCACATAAAAGATAAGAATTGAAACACAAAAAGAGCATCATGAAGCATATGACTAGAACATTTAAGTCTAATCCACTTCCTATGCATACGGATTTTGTGAGCAAACAACTTATGGAAACAAGAATCCACTAGCATAGGAAGGCAAAACAAGCATAACTTCAAAACTTTCAACACATAGAGAGGAAACTTGATATTATTGCAATTCCTACAAGCATAAGTTCCTCCCTCATAATAATTTTCACTAGCATCATGAAGAAATTGAACAATATAACCATCACATAAAGCATTCTTTTCATGACATAAAAGCATAGAAAACTTATTACTCCCTACATAAGAAAATTTCTTCTCATCAATAGTAGTGGGAGCAAACTCAACAAAATAACTATCATGAGAGTGAAAATTAAAATCATGATGACAAGTTTCATGGTTATCATTATTCTTTATAGCATACATGTCATCACCATAATCATCATAGATAGCAACTTTGTTATCATAGTCAATTGAAGCCTCATCCAAAATGGTGGATTTATCACTAAATAAAGTCATGACCTCTCCAAATCCACTTTCATCAATATAATCATCATAAATCGGAGGCATGCAATCATTATAACAAATTTGCACATCAAATCTTGGGGGACTAAAAATATCATCTTCATCAAACATAGCATCCCCAAGCTTATGGCTTTCCAGCATCATGGATATTCAAAGAATTCATACTAATAACATTGCAATCATGCTCATCATTTATGCTAAACATTTTATAGAACTCTTCTTCTATCAATTGAGCACAATTTTCCTTTCCATCACTTTCATGAAAGACATTATAAAGATGAATAATATGATGCGGCCTCAATTCCATTTTTTGTATTTTCTTTTACGAACCAAGCTAGTGATGAAACAAGAAACTAAAAGATTCAATTGCAAGATCTAAAGATATACCTTCATGCACTCGCCTCCCCGGCAACTGCGCCAGAAAAGAGCTTGATGTCTACTACACAACTTTATTCTTGTAGACACGTGTTGGGCCTCCAAGCGCAGAGTTCTGTAGGACAGTAGCAATTTAAATCAAGTAGATAACCTAAGGTTTATCAATCCATGGGAGGCGTAGGATGAAGATGGTCTCTCTCAAACAACCCTGCAACCAAATAATAAAAAGTCTCTTGTGTCCCCAACAAACCAAATGCAATGGTAATTTGTATAGGTGCACTAGTTCGGCGAAGAGATGGTGATACAAGTGTAATATGGATAGTAGATATTGATTTTTGTAACAAGAACAATAAAAACAACAAGGTAGCAATTGATAAAATGGAGCACGAACGGTATTGCAATGCTTGAAAACAAGGCCTAGGGTCCGTACTTTCACTAGTGCAATCTCTCAACAATGCTAATATAATTGGATCGTATAACCACCCCTCAAAGTGCGATGAAGAATCACTCCGAAGTTCCTATCTAGCGGAGAACATAAGAACAAATCGTTTGTAGGGTACGAAACCACCTCGAAGCTATTCTTTCCGATCGATCTATCCAAGAGTTCGTACTAAAACAACACCAAATAATTTCAGATTCATAATACTCAATCCAACACAAAGAAACTCAAAGAGTGCCCCGAGATTTCTACTGGAGAAACAAAGACAAGAACATGCATCAACCCCTATGTGAAGATTACCCCAATGTCACCTTGGGAATCCGCGAGTTGAGTGCCAAAACATATATCAAGTGAATCAATATGATACCCCAATGTCACCACGAGTATTCATATGCAAGACATATATCAAGTGCTCCTAAATCCATGAAATTATTCAATCCAATAAAATGAAATCTCAAAGGCAAAACTCAATTCATCACAACAAGATAGAGAGGGGAAAACACCATATGATCCGACTATATTAACAAATCCTGCGATACATCAAGATTGTGACATCTCAAGAACACGAGAGAGAGAGAGAGAGAGATAGAGAGAGAGAGATTAAACACATAGCTACTAGTACAAACCCTCAGCCCCGAGGGTGGACTACTCCCTCCTCATCATGGTGGCCGCCGGGATGATGAAAATGTCCATCGGTGATGATTCCCCCCCTCTGGCAGGGTGCCGGAACAGGGTCTAGATTGGTTTCTCGTGGCTACAAAGCCTTGTAGCGGCGGAACTTCTGATCTAGGTTAACCTCGAGCGTTTTTTGGAATATTTGGAAATTTATAGGGCAAAGAGGGTGTGTGGAAGGCCACCGAGGTGGGCACAACCCACCTAGGCGCGCCCTAGTGGGTTGTGCCCCCCTCGGGGCACCCCCCCCCCCCCCAGGTTCTTCTCTGGCCCACTGGATGTCTTCTGGTCCATAAAAAATCCACAAAAAGTTTCGCGGTGTTTGGACTTCGTTTGATATTGATTTCCTGCGATGTAAAAAACAAGCAAAAAACAGCAACTGGCACTGGGCGATGGGTCAATAGGCTGTCCCAAAAAATGATGTAAAGTTGCTATAAAATTATTGCAAAACATCCAAGAATGATAATATAACAGCATCAATACTTCATAAATTATAGATACGTTGGAGACTTATCAGTAGCTCTGAAGCATGTGCACTTGAGAGTCTTATCAATGATGAGGGAGGCTCCTTGCTAGTCTTGATGAGGGCTTTTAGCTCCTCCGTTTGAGCATCCATCTTGGCGTTGATGTGGTCCTTCATGGCATTGAACTCGTCGTTGTTGGTGTAGACCAAAGTAGATGTGCTTTGCCTATCCATCACAAGACTCAAGTAGAGGTGAGTAGGAAATGAGATAAACAATACCAAGATATCTTTTCCCAAAGTTGAGGATGTATCCTGTTTCACTCAATGTGAAGTAAAAGAATGTGGAATTGGTACCAGACTTGTTCACTCACACCTACAAAGTAAAGCTTATAGAGTGGCTTGGTTAATACATGTGGCACAAAATTAAAGCAATTGTTAGTAAGAGTCAGCAATGTTTAAAGAGATTCACAAATTCACAAGTGAAACAAGAAGACCAATAGAAATGAATGGCACACGGAAACACACACACATGGATACATAAATGGGGTCGTGCGACCAAGGAATGACCTCAATATGTGGAATCCATGGAAAATGCTCTTGTTGCACAACTCTAGAGAGATGCTGGCAGGATTGCTCAGCAGGCGAGATACGACACTTGTGCACAACATATGGGAGACAAGATGTATCGACTTTCTACTCCAAGTATGCTATGCATGTATGGTTCCTGGTGTTGTACTCACGATGATCCAAGATGATCAACGATGTTAATTTGATATGCAATGTGGTATGATGCTATGGCTCTTGCTTACAAGATATTTCTTTTCTCTTTGATTGAAAGCTTTTTTATATGGCCACTATGCGCAATGCACGAATCAAGATAACATTCATGTATATACGGGAACAATCTTATGACACGAGGGATGATATGATAATATACGCACACAATGGAAGGTGCGGATCGATCATCACTAAAGTGCATAAGTACCATTGTCCCGCGATACTCAATGGCTAGTCTCAATCGGCAAGTGACGCAAAATGGGCTCGGGGTTAACAATGCAATGGCAAGGAGAATGTACAATGATCTTGTTGAGGTTACCGTTCTTGCTGACGGTTGGGGTGTCAAAATAATTAAGTGGTCATTGTCGATGACAAATTTGTGGCGATGATGAGCGGCGATGACTTCGGTTTCGAACCGTTCCTAATTAGCAAAAACACCTTCAGAAATGGAAAACCCGCGAACTCAATATCTCAATAGTCAAATGTCAAATGATGGTAGCGGAAAAGCGGTGGTGGCTTTGGAGTTGTCAATGCGGAAGTAGTGGTGGTGGTTGTCGGTGTTCTGGGAACCGGGGTACCCAGACTTGCAAGCCTACGGCCCGCGGCGTGGCTCCATCGACAACCTAGTACAGCCCATCTTTGGCACCAACAATGCAAGACCCTCGCGAGGGGCCAAGCCTCGCAAGGCAGACGATGTCAAGAACTCCAGAAGGAGCGGCCTACTTAGGCTGACTCCTGAGGAGCAGAGATTTCTATGCAAGCCCTCACCTCGTGAGGCTCGGATGACGCAAGCCATGACGACCAAGGCCGGGCGGGCGCCAGCGGGCGTAGTACAGCAGGTTTCCTCTTTGGTGCTAAAGAGGCAAGCGTAGGCGCGGAGTCCCGAGGAATCAACCAAAGGTTTCCATTTCCATGGTACAAGACCAAGACCACCAGGACGGCAGGACGGAGGTCATCGCTGAGTCCACTACGGCGACATGACCAGAAGCTTTGCAGGCGAAGACCACCTTTCGTCAGGATAAGATGTACTAGTTGTCTCCCTTCGACTTTGGCCATTGTGGGATCCCTTCCTGCCTTCATTTTGGGAAGAGGACCAAGGCCGCTATAAATAGAGCCTAGCCACCACCATAGGGGGGATCCGGATCCAGTCCATCCTCACCCTCACCAGCTCACACAAACAGAAGAACACACCTCCTAAGGTTGTTCTCCCCACTGTACTAGTTCATCCTCAGCCCACCTCGAGGCCATTCCACCACAAAGTAGGAGAAGGGTTTTACACCGCAAGGTGGCCCGAACCTGGGTAAACTGTTGTGTCTCGTTTCCTTCCAGTTTATCAAGCTAGGCAGTGAGATCGACGAGTTGGTAGACTGGGGAGGTTGAGTTCTTCGCACGAACCCCAGAGTTCGAATCAATCTTGGGTCTGCGGAGCCCAGAATCCGACATTTGGCGCGCCAGGTAGGGGTGCGTAGAAGACTCGCCTCTTCGCTTGTTGTACACCGCCAGCGCCGTTCGACCCACATAGCGGGCGCCGCTCAACCGACTGAACCGACGAGTCTGTTCAGAGGCGCCATGGGTCTCCGGGATTTCACCCCCTCCTTGCAGCGAATGTGTCGGATTACAGGTTCCGGCAAAACCCTTGAGGTTCGAACTCTGGGGTGCGCACGAAGATCTCGCTCCCCTAGCTCACACTCTCACAACGATCTCAAGGCCTAGCTCGCCGAACCCACGGAACAAGGGACACAAGAGTTTATACTGGTTCGGGCCACCGATGTGGTGTAATACCCTACTCCAGTGTGGTGTGGTGGATTGCCTTGCAGGCTGGGGATGAACAAGTACAAGGGAAGAACGACCTCCTGAGGAGAGGTGTTCTTGAGCTCGGTGAGCTCATGCGTGTGAGGATGGAATGGATCCGACCCAAGATCCGTTGCCTCCTATGGTGGTGGCTAGTCCTATTTATAGAGGCCCTGGTCCTCTTCGCAAATGTTTAGGTGGGAAGGGATCCCACAACGGCCAATTTGAAGGGGGGAGCTAGTACAAGCTATCCTGACAAAAGGTGGTCTTCGCCTGCCAAAGGCTCTGGTGGTGACGATGTCGTGGGCTCCGCGATGACCTCCGTCCTGCCGTCCTGCTGGTCTTGTTCTTGTTGCACCGATATGGAAACCTTTGACTGATGCCTCGGGACTCCTCGCTTGCACCTGCCCCTTTATCACAAAAGAGGCAACCGGTACTCTGCGCCCGCTGGCGCCCGCCTGGCCTTGGTCGTCATGGCTCACGTCACGGAAACCTCGTGAGGTGCCCCTCGCCTTGATCTCTCCGCTCCTCGCAAGCCAGCCTAGTGAGGCAGCCCTGAGGAGGTCTTGTGTCATCCGCCTCGCGAGGCTTGGTCCCTCGTGAGGGTCTTGAGTGTTTGCTGGTGAAGATGGGTCGTACCAGGCCGTTAGTAGAGCCACGCCGTGGGCCGCAGGCAGAAAAGTCTGGGGACCCCCGATCCTAGAACGCCAACAGTAGCCCCTAGGCCCAAGGTGCGCTCGGTCTTGGCTTCGAGGCGAAGCCAAGGGGCAAGTGCGGAGCACCGCGGGCCCCAACCGCCTGCGGCCTTGATTGACGTGCGGCGACTGACGAGACGTGGGCGCCTCCACTTCCCCACGCAGCCTCGATTTCTGCCTGGCTAAGCAGCCATCGTTGCCTACACAACACCACCCCCATCGCAGGCTGGTGCTCCGCGGCTCCCTCGTCTTTTAGCAAACAACGGATCTTTTCTCTCGGCCCATGAGGGAGTCCTGGATTAGGGGGTCCTCGGACTGCCGGACTATATACTTTGGCCGGACTGTTGGACTGTGAAAATACAAGATTGAAGACTTCGTCCCGTGTCCGGATGGGACTCTCCTTTGCGTGGAAGGAAAGCTTGCCAATTCGGATATGTAGATCTCCTCCCTTGTAACCGACTCTGTGTAACCCTAGCCTCCTCCGGTGTCTATATAAACCGGAGGGTTTAGTTCGTAGGACAGGAACAATAAGAATCATAGGCTAGCTTCTAGGGTTTAGCCTCTACGATCTCGTGGTAGATCAACTCTTGTAATACTCATATCATCAAGATCAATCAAGCAGGAAGTAGGGTATTACCTCCATCGAGAGGGCTCGAACCTGGGTAAACATTGTGTCCCCCGCCTCCTGTTACCATCCGCCTTAGACGCACAGTTCGGGACCCCCTACCCGAGATCCGCTGGTTTTGACACCGACATTGGTGCTTTCATTGAGAGTTCCACTGCGCCGTTACGATAAGGCTGGATGGCTTGTCTTGTTGTCAAGGACAACATCACCTCGGGGGGAGCCCTGGCCGTAGGACAAACTCTCCGACTAGGCGGCTTTGTCATGACCGCCCGTTCGGCCATCGCGCCGACGATGACTTCTCGGGTCATGAAAAACAGCCTCCACGTCAGCTCGGTATTCGCCGAGCAGATGGATCCAATAGAGCTCTCTTCCTTGAACGAGCTCTTGGATCGCATCGCTGCCCTGGGAGTCGCTACGGACTATGATCGGATCGGGCTTAAACCCGACCAAAGGGAGATTAACTCTCCGCTGGTCACCCATCAGATAGCGGTGGTGGAGGAGCAATGTAGCGATTCTTCCTCTATTTTGAGGACAAACTATGTCCGGATTCCCGAGCTCTCCGAGCCGGATACCCATCCACGGGAGGACATGGCCCAAGCTTCGAACCTAGAATCAGACAGCGGGCCAGAACTATTGGGCAACATCCCGGAGCCCGAACTGTTAAGTTCGGAAACTCCTCCGCTCCTGGGCCTCAGATCAGGTCAGGGTTTGGACCTAAATCTACCCACCCACCCAGACATAAGTGATCTTTCCCACATTAGACAAGAGCCCCAAGAGATAGTACATCACTATTGGGCCAGATTCCTCCTTGTAATGAGCAAGGTCAAGGACTGTCGCGAGGAAGACGCAATTTCATTCTTTTGCAAAAATTGCACGGACAAGGGAATCCTCAACGGCATAAGTCGCTGTGACATAGCACACTTCGCTGACTTGGCGGCCATAGTACAGAACTACTGTGCGATGGAGAGCGCCTGGAAAACCCAAAGAAAATTCTGGGATCCTCCGGCTCTCACTAGACACCCCCCCCCCCGTCCGATCTAAAAGGGTGTACTCTCGTAAGTCACCCGATCCAATTACAAAGAAACCAAAGCCCACTACAGGGCGTCGAACTGTATTGGAGGGATGGCTCAATGGGCCATGCAAAATTCACAGTACAGCGGATACCATGCCAACACACAGCCTTAGAGCATGTTGGATACTCCGGCAGGTGGCCAAGAGCGGCGAGGATATCCTCAACAACAATACAACAGAGCACCATCCCATGGAAAACAACAATACAGTATTGACAGTCTTCGAGACCTTCACCTCAAATAATAGGCGCAAGCTAGCACTCCGCAGCCTTGCTGAAGTCTGCCACGTTGCAGCAATAAATCCATGGAACGACACGGCCATAACCTTCAATGCCAGTGACGAACCTCAATTCCGAACAGCCCGAGCACCAGCCGCTTTGGTCCTTAGTCCAATTGTGGACGGCTTCCAGCTTACTAAAGTGCTCATGGACGGTGGCAGCGGATTAAACCTCATCTACGAGGAAACTCTTAGCAAAATGGAAATAGACAAGAGCCGCATTGAGCAAAGCAACACGACCTTCTGAGAAATCATCCCTAGTCGGGAGGCACGATGTGCGGGAAAAATCACACTAGATGTGGTATTCGGCACGCCGGAGAATTATAGGTCCGAAGAAATCACATTCCAAGTGGCCCTGTTCACTAGCGGATACCACGCCCTTTTAGGGCGGGATGCATTCACGATCTTCCAAGCTATACCCCATTACGGGTACATGAAGCTCAAAATGCTCGGGCCCAATGGAATCATCACTCTAGCTAGTGATCCGGACATAGCACTCCGCGTAGAAAATAAAACCGCCGCACTGGCCCTCGAGGCGTTATCCGAAGCCCTTGCGGACGAAGAACTAACTGCGCTGCACTCCACAGTGGACAGGGACGATGTGATACTTGACAAAAGACCCAAGTCCACCTCTTTTAAACCAGCGGACGAAATAGTCAAATTCCAGGTCCACCCAACGAACCCTACAAAAACAACATCGATCGGGGCATAGCTGAACCCCACAACATACGCCGCACTGCGGGATTCTTGCGTGAGAATTGGGATATATTTGCCTGGCATCCTTCAGACATGCCAGGAATCCCACGCAGGCTGGCCGAGCACAGCCTTAACATTCTAAAGGGGTTCAAGCCGGTCAAGCAGACTCTCCGGCGTTTCTCTGAGCCTAAGCGACAAGCCATGGGAGAAGAGCTAGCCAAGTTGCTCGAGGCCGGATTCATTAGAGAAATAAAACATCCGAACTGGCTAGCAAACCTGGTGATGGTACCAAAGAAGGACAAATCCTGGCGCCTATGTGTCGATTTCAAGGACCTTAACAAGGCTTGCCCCAAGGATCCTTTCCCCCTCCCCCTCATCGATCAAATTATCAACGCTACCGCAGGACACGACTCATTGTGTGTCCTCGATGCATACTCCGGATACCATCAAATTAAGATGGCGGAGTCCGATCAAGCCGCAACGGCATTTATCACTCCATACGGCCCCTTCTGTTTTAACACCATGCCTTTCGGGCTCAAAAACGCTGGTGCAACCTACCAACGCATGATTCAGACATGCCTGGAAACACAAATCGGCAAAACAGTGGAGGCATACGTAGACGATGTGGTCATTAAAACCAGACACGATCAATCCTTAATAGACGACTTGAGGCTCACGTTCGACAATCTCCGAACATGTGACATCAAGCTCAATCCAGAAAAATGCATTTTCGGCGTGCCCGCCGGAAAGCTCTTGGGCTTCATCGTCTCCAATAGAGGAATCGAAGCAAATTCGGCTAAAATCCGAGCTCTGTCACAGTTGGCTATCCCAACAGACCTCAAGCAAATCCAGAAATTAACTGGATGCGTGGCCACCTTAAGCCGCTTTATCTCCCGATTAGGAGAAAAGGCACTACCTCTTTATCGCCTTCTTCGACGCACCGAACACTTCGAGTGGACGGATGCGGCCACGGCCGGATTGGAAGAAATAAAGGCCGTCTTGGCCACCAACCCAATCTTGGCCGCGCCAAATGTCAGCGAACCAATGTTGTTATATATAGCGGCAGCACACCAAGTTGTAAGCGCAGTGCTCGTCGTCGAACGAGAGACGGACGGACATAAGTTCCCGCTTCAAAAGCCGGTATACTACGTATCCACCGTCCTCACTCCATGCAAATCACGGTACCCACATTATCAAAAGATAGCATACGCGGTCTTCATGGCATCCCGAAAACTACGACACTATTTTCAAGAGTGTTCAATTATGGTAGCCTCCGAAGTACCACTCAACGACATAATAAATAACCGTGATGCCACGGGCCAGATTGCTAAATGGGCCATCGAGCTCCTCCCGTTCGACATAACATACAGACCACGGCGAGCCATTAAATCACAAGTACTAGCTGATTTTGTCGCCGAATGGACGGAAGGCGAACTGCCTAAAGAGTACGGCGCATACTCTAATTGGATCATGCATTTCGACGGCTCTAAGATGCTGGCTGGTCCGGGGGCAGGCGTCGTCCTGACATACCCCACCGGAGATACAGTCCAATATGTACTCCAAATATTATACACAAACTCCAACAATGCAGCAGAATATGAGGCCATGTTGCATGGTCTCCGGATGGCAGTCTCCATGGGCATTCAACGCCTAGAGGTGCGTGGGGATTCGAACATCGCAATATCTCAAATAAATGGAGACTTTGACGCCGAGGATCCAAAAATGGCGGCTTACCACAATGCCGTCCTCAAAATGTCAGCTCGGTTCGAGGGGCTCGAATTCCACCATGTGGTCCGAGAAAACAATCAAGTGGCGGATATCCTCGCCCGCATCAGCGCTAAGCGCGACGCTGTCCCACCTAATATCTTCTTGGAAAGGCTGTTTAAGCGATCCATGGTGTGGGAAGGGGAGACCAGCAACAACAGTCTGGATCCAGCCACAACTCCAGATCCCGAACACTCTGACGTAATCAGAGGCTCTGCCACCGAAATAACACCTTCGGCCCACGTGATTATGGCTATCATCGCCCCGTGGACAGAACCCTTCTTGGCTTACCTAACTAGGCAAAAACTCCCCGAGGACCCAAGCGAGGCACGTTGCATTGTGCGGCGGTCTAAAGCCTACAAGGTCCACGAGGGAGAGCTTTATAAGAAAAGCTCTACCGGAGTACTTCAAAGGTGCATCTCCGAAGAGGAAGGACGGCAACTTTTGGCAGAAATTCATGCTGGACTTGGCGGCCACCACACCACAGCTCGGGCCCTTGTAAGCAAGGCCTTTCGTACATGTTTTTACTGGCCGACGACCCGAGCAGACGCACAGGATCTCATTCAACGATGCGTCGGTTGCCAGCTTTTTGCAAACCAAAGCCATATGCCACCTACCGCTCTCCAAACAATCCCCATTACTTGGCCCTTTGCGGTCTGGGGGCTTGATATGGTAGGACCCCTAAAAGGGGGAATCCATAAGAAAAAATACCTATTGGTCATGGTGGATAAATTCACCAAATGGATAGAAGCCAAACCAGTTAAAACGGCCGAGTCCGGACCAGTGATTGACTTCATATCCGGGGTCGTACACCGTTACGGCGTCCCCCACAGCATCATCACCGGTAACGGCTCGAACTTCACAGCCGACGAGGTAAAAACTTGGTGCAGCAACATGGGCATTAAGCTTGATTATGCTTCTGTCTATCACCCGCAAACTAACGATCAAGTCAAGCGAGCAAATGGTCTTATCATGAGCGGCATTAAACCCAAATTAGTGCGATTCTTGAAGGGATCAGATACGCACTGGGTCGAGGAGCTCGACTCCGTACTATGAGAGCTGCGGACCACGCCGAATCGCACTACTGGATATACACCGTTCTTTATGGTGTACGGCGCAGAGGCGGTACTGCCTTGCGACATCATTCATGACTCACCTCGAGTGCGCATGTACGAAGAGAAAGAAGCCGAGCTTGATCGGCAGGACAATTTGGACGCCCTGGAGGAGGAGCGTGATTGGCAAAAGCCCGCTCCGCATTCTATCAGCAACAGGCTCGACGCTATCAAAGCAGAGAAGTACGGGCCAAAACTTATAACGTTGGTGAACTCGTTCTACGCCTACCGGAGAAGAAAAAGAACAAGCTCAAGCCCAAATGGGAAGGTCCCTTTGTTATTGACAAAGTTCTGACCGGTGGAGCATACCGTCTGCGGGATGCATCGGACAATCGACTCGAGCCAAACCCATGGAATGCAGCCAGACTCCGAAGGTTCTATGCCTAGTGCCGGACTCTGTGTTCGTCTCCTTACCTCCGTTAATTTTTTCTATATATTCGTTATCTGTCTTTTCTTTCTTTCTTTCTTCACGGCCTTAAAAGGTTAAAATGTGTCTTGACTACACAATCCGGACGCACTAAGCATGCTCATTATACCTGGGGGCTTCTTATACAGAAGCTTAAATATAACTTTGTTCCGGGCTCTATGCCCCCCGCACATGTGTTACTTTTCCACATGTGTCAGGACCCCGATTCTAAGTCACACTGATCTAGCCTGTAACATCTCATATCACTTTGCGGCCTCACGCACGGTATTCCCACGGGTGTCGCCTTACCATGGCTCGGGACCGTTTGCGCCTTTTGGCTCACGTATATGATAGTGTCGCTAGCATCCATATGACAGAGAACCCGGGCCAACATGGCTAGTCGTGAACCCAAAGTGGCACTAACTTACGGGGACAGGCATACATGAATCAACATCGAGCATGTCGGTCAGCAGCCTGTGAATCCGGGTTGTAGCACTGGGCTAACAGGACTCCGGGAACCCGGGCTGTAGCAGGCTAGGCAGGACTCCGGATGTCACCGCGTGACATTTCCCCGAAGGGACAGACACAGGAACGAAGTGAATCACACGCCGGCCAGTCAGGTGTTCCGGAGCAGTAGTGCTGGGCTAGCAGGACTCCGGTGAACCGGGCTGTAGCGGACTACTATGGCTCATGGAAGCACAAGACTACATTTCCCCATAAGAGAGGCTACCAAGGATAAACAACTAGGCTGTCGGATCCCACACATACCAAGCATTTCAATCATACACACAATATGCTCGACATGCGCAAATACAACATGGCATCACAACAAGACTCTACGACTCAGAGTATTTATTCATTAGGCTCCGAGGAGCCAAGTATTACAAACATGGGTCTCATGACCCCAACATACAGAGCATACAAGCAACGGGCACATGCGGAAGCTTAACATGTCTGGGTACAGACATCTACAAATGAAAAAGGCTGAGAAGCCTGACTATCTACAAGATCCTACCGAGGGCACAAGATCGTAGCTGAGGTATCGAGCTAAACGTCGAAGTCCAAGCGGTACTACTAGCGAGACTGAAGTCCCTTTGCAAAAACGTATAATAGGCAAATGTGAGTACAAATGTACCCAGCAAGACTTACATCAGAACTAACTACATATGCATTGGTATCAACAAAGGGGTGGTGGAGTTTAACTGCAGCAAGCCAGCTTTGACTCGGTGACTATCCTAAACTACGACTGCTAGCAACTCTTTGAGGTGGCGCACACGAGTCCACATATTCACCATTCAATACACCACTATGGATCCGCTCCCGTCTTCCTACGAGAACGCCATCCATAGCACTCACGCTTATCTTGCGCATTTTAGGGTATCCACTTTCACTTGTCTATGAACTGTTATAGGCAACCCAGAAGTCCTTTACCGCGGACACGGCTATTCGAATAGATGATGTTAACCCTGCAGGGGTGTACTTCTTCACACACGCTCTCGCCACTTACCACCATGTACACGTCGTGTATCTCGGCGACCTTGGAGCAGAAGCCTGGCGAGGGAGTCGGCCACAACCTGACTAACCACACAAGTCTCTCGTCCAGGTTTATCGCCTATTCGGGTTCCATCCGCAAGGAGATCTGGCCGGGGTGTCGCTCACGGCCCCAAACGATGTGTGCACGGTTCCCGAGCCCACCATCCGGGTGCCACTCGGTACACCAGGCCACGTGTGCCTAGTCTGTCCCACGCCCACCTGTACCGGGTGCCACTTGGTAGACTACTAACACTACCTACAAACACCAGAAACTAGTTGTAACTCCTGGACAGAGATCAAGTTGATTAATAAGTCGAGAGGGGTCGAGTTACCGGAACCCAATGTGTGGTAGTAACTGTTCATGGATCACAAACACAGAACTCAGTTCCTAAGGACGGTTTCAATGAGACAACCCACCATGTACTCCTACATGGCCCCTCACCGCTACCTTTACCAAATCGTGTTCACACACTTAGCTCTCACACAGTAGGACATGTTCACAACTTTCCAATTCATTCCCGATGAGTCAGACCTGACACAACTCTAAGCAATAGCAGGCATGACAGACAAGCATGAATGAGTAGGCACATCAGGGCTCAAACAACTCCTACTCATGCTAGTGGGTTTCATCTATTTACTGTGACAATGACAGGTCATGAAGAGGAAAGGGGTTCAACTACCGCAGCATGTAACAGTTGAAACATTGTTGTCCTAATGCAGTAAAAGAGAGCAGGAGGGAGAGAGGGGGATTATATCGGAATGAACAAGGGGTTTTTGTTTGCCTGGCACTTCTGAAGATAGTATAGCTCTTCATCGGTGTCATCGATCTCATCGTCGGAACACGTCTATCGAGAGGGAACAATTACCGGCAACAGAGAGAAAACACAATCAATGCAATGCACGATATGATGCATGATCATGACATGGCAATATGAGTGTGTTGGGCTAATGCAACTACAACCAAAAGGTTTTGAGCTTATTTGAACCAAAGATTCAAATACAACTCAAGTTATGGGTTCATATAAGTGCATTAACATGTTTGACCTAAACAGCAAGGTTAAGTTGCTTTAACATGCATGAAACCAGTACAGATGGATAGATTGGATTTTTCTGATCATTTTCCATATATAACTTATTTCATTCTGAGTTACGGTTGATTTTATATGATTTTTAGAAGTTTATAACATTTTCTGAAATAAATAAATCATTTAAGATTTATTTAAATTCCAGAAAGAATTACTGCATCAGCATGACGTCACTGTGATGTCAACGGTCAACAGGGCCGGTCCAGGTCAAACCTGACCAGTGGGGCCCGCGTGTCAGTGGCTAACTAAACTAACCTAGTTTAATTAGCACTAACCTAGGTTAAACTAATTAAGTTTAAACCTAAACTAGATTAATTAGCCGGGCGGGGCCCGCATGTCAGTGTGAGAGAGGGTCAAACCCCTGGGTAGACGGGGTCAAACCCAGCCGGTCAAAGCGGTCAACCCGCCAGCTTTTAGGCGCCGGCGAGGCCGGACGCGGCGGAGCGCGTCGGGATCCACCTACAGTGGCTCTTTTGGCGCACAGGGAGCAGCTACGGGAAGAGGGTGGAGTGGCGCACCCAACGGTGGCGGTGGCGGAGGCTGGGGTGGCCGGGAGCAGCGCCGGCGACGAGGTTTGCGGCGGCCGGAGCTCGGGTGCAAGCGGGGATGGGGCTGCGGTGCGCAAATGAGCGCGGCGAGGTGCTAAGAAGGCTCTACGTGATGCGGGGAGCGCGTTGGGCGCATGCCCGGGACCAAATGGTCACCGGAGCGTCACCGGCGATGAGCGCGGGCGGCGGCGCGTGCGGGTGAGTGCGGGCGCGTGGTTCCAGCACATGGGAGAGCTAGTTAGGGGCTGCGTGGGACTCATCGTTGCTCCAGGAGCACGCCGGAGGCACAATCTTGAGCGGAGATGCACGGTGGCTGCGAGAGCAACGACCATGGCGGATGGTGGCGCTCGGGTATGGCGGCTGGCACGACTAGAGGGCGTAATCGAGCTCGGGGAGAGGGGGTTACGACGCGGGAGCTCACGGTGGTTGCAGAGGTCTTTGATGCGGGCTCGGGGAAGGCTTGACGGCGTCGGAATCCCGGCGGCGATCTCCTGTGCTGAGGAAGAAGATGAGGACGTCGAGGGCGTTGCGGTGCTTCCCAGCTCACATGCCTCAGTGGGGTAGATGGGGACGGCGTGGCGGAGCTCTCGAGCACGTTGGATGGGCGAGGGAGGGCCGGTGGTCATGGCAACAGCGAGCGGCGGCGTCGGCATACTCGGCCATGGGGGGGGGAACAGAGGAGCAAGGAGGAGGGAGGTCCAGAGAGCAAGGGAGAAGTGAGAGGGGGTCAGGGAGGTCCCGTGGCACTCGTGGAGGCGTCCAGAAGCGGCGGAAGCAGGAGGTGGCCTCGCGCGTGGACGCGCGCGGCGACCACACGCCCGGCGTCCCTTTGGCGTCCTTCTGGCGCGAGGTGGGAGACGGTGGCGGCTCTGGTGGGCTGGGCCAGCTCCTGGGCCGTGGTGGGGCGCCAGGTAAGTGGCCCGAGGCCTATCTCTCTCTCTCTTTTCCTATTTTTCTTTTTCTATTTTATTCCCTCTGTTCTGATTTAGTTTAGCCACTAAATCATTTTAATAAATTCTGTAGGTTATATATATGGCTTTCAAAAATATATACAAAGCCACTCACAAACTTCCAGAATTGTTGGAGTTATATTTAATTTATATTAAATGTAAACCCAAAGAAAATAATTGTTGAATTAATTCAAATGGCCAAGATAAATGTTTCTGAGCTCCTAAAAATATTGGTTTGAATTTTACCTCTTGCCAATATTTTTATAGAATAACAAGAACATTTCCTTGGACTCATTTGAGAAGATTTTAAAGTTGGTTATCTCTGAGGTCATTTCTGAGGGTTTCAACTAACCTCAATTCAACTTTCAGAATTTAAACATGATGACATGAACATCAAGAAAATTCAAACAAGAGCTGATCCTCGGGTTGTGACAACATGTACCTTTTCTTCGCCATTATATGCATCGATATGACTTAAGTTCTGGCCAAGCTGGGTTGCCTGGCTCTTGTGTTTATGCCCTACGTTCCCGTTAATTCGGCTAGGGCATAAGGGGAGCACCTCTGCGATTGTTACTACCGGGTCAGCAGGATGTGTACCTCAGACTGGGTGAAGCCGAAAGCTAGTGTTCTTAAGGGAATATTCGGTCGGTGAACAAAAGATGACTTTTATTTGTTGTAATACATGCCCCCAGAAGTTTATATCCTGCGTCTCTTTTCGCAGTTCGAACATGCACATTAATACATGCGTACCCAGGGAAAGGAACCCTTAACGGAACTATTCTCCCTGGAAGATGTTTCTTACTATCCATGTAATATAACATAGCTAGTTGGGTACTTGTCTGTTCAAGCACTTATGACCCCTACGCCTGGTTTTTTCCATGCGTACCCCGGTTTTTACATAACTGAGCGGGTATTCGGATACACTCCGGACTGTTGGGTCCGGAGGTCGAAGCGAAAAGGTCCGCCATGACAAATGATTTACAATCTGGCTAGGGACAATACATGTCACTTGAAGTACACAGTCATTTTGACTGACTAAATTCTTCTTCTATACCATCCAACAGGCTATCTAGCCTACAATCCTGTTGGAATTACGTTGCGGCTAATTTCACCTGGTCATACACCAAACTGACGGGGATCTCTTTCCCGTCTGACCCCACAGGTCCGACTTCGGCCATATGGTTCGGGTCAGCCTTGGTATATCGAGTCTTCACCATGGCCCAGGCTTCCCTTGCACCTTGCCAGCAGGCAGATATCTTCCATAATCGGAAGCGCCGCCGCGCTCCCTTGAGCATCTCTACGAGCTCCCCCATGCCTCCTGGTAGGGAGGCGGATGGCCACAAGGCCTGGGCAATGCCCTGCATCACCTGCCGAACTTGTTCGTGCAGTTGTGAGAGCTCTGGCAGAAGATCACCTGCAGACCCGGGCATCTCCTCTGCGGGACGACCCGTCAGCATACCTACAGATATAAATCTGTTAACTGGTTTCTTCGCCGAACTCCATAAAAGTTCATTCAAGCACTTACTAAAAATGCCGCGTCGAAGCCTCTTATTCTCCTTTACGGAGTCAGCAAGCTGGGCCCGAACATCTTTCAGTTCAACGCCCAGCCGGGTACTGGCATCTTGGAGCTCATTTTTCTCCCACCTAACCCGTGTAAGCACGCGCTTGCCAGCCTTTAGCTGTCGTTGAGCATGTTGCTCATCCCCTCGCACGACCTCCGGATTCAATCCGGGATCATCTGCAGAATCTATTGTTAGATTTGCATGCATGCCGAATACTAACTGGTACATATCCTTCTTTTCGATAGAAACAAGTGTTACCAGATGGGGCCTTCTCGGACTCCTTCATTGCGGCAACTGCGGCCCGTAGCTGGGCTCTGCACTCCTCCAGCTCTTGAGACAACTGGGTATTCTTCTCCGTAAGAACCTACGCAAATAATGATCCTTAAATCAGTTGTGTCAACTGTTTCAAGTCTCAGGGGCTACTGATATACATAATTATCAGATTTTCTTACCCATATATCCTTTACATACTGGTCCGTGGCTCTAGCAAGAGCATTTTGAGCAGCTCGGATGTACGCGTCTCCTGAGTTAAAGGCATCGAACGCCTCTTCAGAGAAACAAGGGTCGCGGAGTACGGCCCGGCGACGCCTATGACTCATGGCACTCTCCACCTCGGAATTCGTAGCGGACAGCCTATCCGCATCCTCTGTAGGAGGAACATCCGGCGTTGTCCCCAGGTTAGCATCTACTTCTAAGTTCGGCTCTGGAGCCCGGCTGGTGGAGGCGTGGCCGGCAGGCTCTCCGGATACGGTCCGGCGAGCGTTTTTCCTGCCAGGAACCATGGACGTCATTATATTTTCAGGACGACAACCATGGAGCAGGGTTCTTTTTCATACCTCTGCGACGGCGTCTCAGTCCTGACCGCCTTCCTTTTAAGCCTACCCAGTTTCGGTGCCCCTTGTTGGTGAGTCACCGTGGGTTCGGCATGGCGTCCCGAGGGCCTTCCCTGTAAGACACCATATGTGTGCGATAGGTGAAGTGCGAAAAAGGGGATCCTTCTCGGAAGTTGGGACTCCGGTTTCACTTACATGCGATGCAGGGAGCAATCCAGGATAATCGGCTATGATGGCCACCAAGGCACCGTCGCAGCTTAATTGATAGAACATCCTGTCGACGAGCTTCACAAAGGTGTCCGGATCTTCTTCAAGTCCGGGGTCGAGGGCCCGGTCAGGGTCCTCTGGTTGTGGAGACGAGTTGTGGACCTCCCTCACAGCTTTTTGCAGTTCCTGCTATGAAATAGCAAGGTAAATACTTATGACGAAGAATGCGGGAAGGTTTGGAGTAAAAAGTAGCAGCTCACCCAGTTTGGGGGGTTGTACATGGAGAATCCATCCCGTGGCTTAATGCGGATGAACTCCTCTTCCTCTCCTTTATATAAATCGGACAGTATTTTCGCTAGAGCGGCGACGGAGTCCGGACCTTTATGACCGCAGCGGGTGGCATCGTCTTCTCCATTGAAGTGCCACATGGGTTGTCCCCGATATTGAAGTGGCTGCACCCCTCGCATTATACATATTGACATAACCTCGATTATTGTGAATCCTGATTTGGCCAGCGTTTTTATCTGGCCCATCAAGTAAAGGACCTCTCTGTTGTCTTCCTCCTAGGGGCTCCGAGGGCACCAGTTGCGGCGTTTCTTCAAAGGGGCGCTATTGAACTCGGGGAGACCCATCCGAATAGGGTCCAGAAGGGGGACGTCCTCCATATAAAACCACTCCGAAGGCCAGTCTCCGGATGTCTTCTTCCGAGTACCGGATAGGTATCCGGTCCCGGCGATGCACCATATCTCGGCTCCGCCCACTTGATATGTTGACCCCTCCTGTGTGCGGGGTACGAGGCAGAATAGCCTCTTCCATAGCTCGAAATGAGCTTCGCAGCCCAAAAACAGCTCGCAAAGGGCGATGTAGCTAGCGATGTGTAAATATGGATGCGGGAGTAAAGTTATGCAGCTGGAGGCCGTAGAACTCCTGGAGCCCGCGGAGGAACGGATGGACTGGAAATCCAAGTCCCCTTAATAAGTAAGGGACAAGGCATACCCGCTCCCCCATGGATGGGTTGGGAAAGCTATCTGCTTGTTCCCCGCCGTTGTAAGTGGCTAGTCCGGCTCGGAGGGAGACCGTATACGCTGGAGGGAGAAACCCCTGGGTCTGTAACTCTACTAATTGGCTGTGAGGGACGGAACACTTCTTCCAATTGCCTGGCTTAGGGCTACGGTAGCAAGAGGAGGAGCTGCGATGGCCGGCCATGATGGGATGGACTTTTTCCAGGCGCGCTCCGATGGATACTCGCTGTGGGAGGATGGTGTGATTTGGATCTGAAGATCCCCGGCTCTTTAAATAGACGATTTACTCACATGGCTAGGGTGGCAAGTGTAAAAATGCCCCGACTTCTCGCATTCGCTGGACACGTGGAGGATAGCCATTATTAGGCGCAGAAGCCAAGGAGTGCAACATTCATGGGAAGCCGGACACTACTCGACAGGTACTCAGAATTTGGAGAAGAACCCGCCTTGCAATGCCGAAGACAATCTGCGCACCGGACTCGTCATCATTGAAGCCAGGTTCAGGGGCTACTAAGGGAGTCCTGGATTAGGGGATCCTCGGACTGCCGGACTATATACTTTGGCCGGACTGTTAGACTATGAAGATACAAGATTGAAGACTTCGTCCCGTGTCCGTATGGGACTCTCCTTTGTGTGGAAGGCAAGCTTGGCAATTCGAATACGTAGATCTCCTCCCTTGTAACCGACTTTGTGTAACCCTAGCCCCCTCCGTTGTCTATATAAACCGGAGGGTTTAGTCCGTAGGACAAGAACAATAAAAATCATAGGCTAGCTTCTAGGGTTTAGCCTCTATGATCTCGTGGTAGATCAACTCTTGTAATACTCATATCATCAAGATCAATCAAGCAGGAATAGGGTATTACCTCCATCGAGAGGGCCCGAACCCTGGTAAACACTGTGTCCCCCGCCTCCTGTTACCATCCGCCTTAGACGCACAGTTCGGGACCCCCTACCCGAGATCCGCCGGTTTTGACACCGACAGCCCGATCTGACACCAGCTCTCCCCGCTGCCATGGCACCAAGCCGGAAGAAGAAGGGGAAGAAGGAGTCCCGTACCTCGGCTCCTGCGCCGCCGATCTTCGAACCCGCTGTCGAGCGGTCGGTGGTGCTCAACCTGGAGGCGATGGGCAAGGTGCGCCCGGCGCTCACCGCCGACTCCAATGAGTGGGGGGCGACAGTGGCCTGGCTCGCTTCCCGTGCTGAAATCGACATGACGGCCACTGAGATCCCCCTCCATCTTCACGCCCTCTGGGCCGGTCTGATCCCTCCTTTCTCCGACTTCTTCAATGTGGTGCTTTCGCATTATCAGATCAACGCGTTGCACCTTGATCCCCAATCCATCATCCTCCTTGCCATCTTCACCTTTGTCTGCGAGGCCATGGTGGGCATTGCCCCTTCCGTGGCCTTGCTCCGCCACTTCTTCTCTCTGCATCTGACAGACGCTCGCCAATGCTCGGTGTGTGTATCTCTCCAGGTTGTGGCCGCTACAACTGGCTCGGGGATCGACTTCGAGCTCTCGCCGATCGTCGGAGGCTTCGGGAAGCGATGTGTGTATGTGGATGTTGGCATGCGCAACCCCTTGCGGCTACTTCCCGCGGATTCCGGCCGCCCCAAGCTCCGGCGGGGAGCACGCGAGGCTCGCCGACCAGCGGCTCGCTCATGTCTGGCAACAGCTGGCCAGGCTGAAGGGTCTTGGGGTGACAGCACCTATGGTGGTGAAGGAGTTCATCCGGTGCCGCATTGCTCCGCTTCAGCATCACTCTCGGCCGATGTGGACCATCTCCAGTTATGGGGACCGCATGAGGCTTCAAGTGCCGGCTCTTGCCCCTGAGGTGCGGCGCACGATGCTCGACCTCCTGACTGGTGACCCAACGCCAGCCTGCCTGCTGGGAGAAGGTTGTCTTCTGTACTGCTGCTCGAACAAGGTGGAGTTCGCGAAGCAGATGCCCTCCTTTGATGAATGGGGGCCACGCCCGGCTGGCCTTGAAGGGCCTCGCGAGAGCCCTGTCTTCGTGGCTCCCTTGCCTGCCGCCGGCGCAGTGATCTCCCCGGAAATGGGCGCAGGGGGCGACCACCGTCGGCCGCCAGTGACGCGGCTGCTTAGGAACCGGCGCCGCTCGGGGCTCCTGAAGGGTCATCCCACGGGCCCCCTGAGAGCCGTCCTGAGGAAGCGGCCGGAGGGGCGACGCAGTCCGACACTCCTGAGGCCAAAGCCCTCGAGGCCCCGGCAGGTCGCCACGGGGCAGAGGCCGAGGGCTCCATGCAGTCCTGCACCCCTGAGGTCACCTCCTCAGGAGCCACTCCAGCCGCGCCCGGCGCTAGTGACCGCACCCAGGGCTTCGGCCGGCTCTGACCGAACTTTGACGTGCTCCAGAAGAGGAAGGGATCTCCAAGCTGCAGCAGTGATGTCTTCTGGCCATTGAAACAGAGAAGTACCTTATCTTTGTAATTTCTTGAGTGCTGCTTCCCCCCTGACTGTGATTCCTCAGGGTCCCTTCTGCCAAGGCGGCGAGATCTCCCGAGAAGCCACCTCCTCCTGCCTCGATTCCTCAGCTGACCTTGGGCACCCCAAGCCGGCCTGCCACACTTGTCGCGAGGTCGGCCGGTGCGGTAAGCGCGTCGTCCTAGCGTCTCGATCCCACGTTCTTGCCGCCCCTCCTTCGCGGCCTTGCCTGGGATGCGGGAGGTGTGCCAAGGGTTCTTCCTCTGGTTATTGACCGCGGCTGGGTGGCCTCAGCCCTGGCCTCCCCTTCGGGCAACGAGCTTCAGCCCCTCCAGGCCTCCGACGGGGCCCGAAGCGCGACTGGAAAGGCGCCGGCCCCCAGCCCCCTGCTAGGAGAAGGCGGGCCACCTCGGACCTCTTCAGCGACTTCCGGTGTGGAGGATGGGCCCGGTTGTGTGTTCGAGCTTGCGCGCGAGCGGGGTGCCGTCCGTTACGAGCTCTTCGGGAGGCGATGGGTGCGCTGAGCCGGCTTGGGGAAGAGATCGTGGACATCGATGCCCGCCTTGAAACTAAGGGTCTTCGGCTAGTGGACGAATGGCATCAACTGAAGGTGGCCATCAACCTCGGGCGTCTCCAGCGCGAGCATACCAACGCGAAGGCCGAGGCATCCCTTGCAGCCTCGCACGAGGCCAGTGCTCGAGCCTTGGAAGAGGCCAGGGAGGCTAACCACCGCCGCGAGGTCGCAGAGAAGCGCAGGCAGGAGCTCCAGGCCCTGAATGCCTCCCTGGAGCAGCAGGTCGAGGCCCGCAGGGCTGTTTTGGCATCGATGAAGGGGCCTCCTTCCGAAGAGGAGGAGATCTCGAGGCGCGAGGAAGCGCTGGTGCTGGAGGCTACGGAGCGCAGCCTCGAGCTTGAACGGTTGGAGACAAGGGAGCACCAAGTCGCCCAGGCGGAGGATGCCGCAAGCGCGCGAGAGGCCAGGATCCAGGAGGAGATTGACCGCAGGGTGGCGAAGGTCCGTGCAGATCTTGCCGAC
Organism: Aegilops tauschii subsp. strangulata; assembly: GCF_002575655.3. Lineage (NCBI taxonomy): Eukaryota > Viridiplantae > Streptophyta > Magnoliopsida > Poales > Poaceae > Aegilops > Aegilops tauschii. The sequence continues at coordinate 216,837,175 of NC_053038.3, forward strand.
AAATACGACCTGAAGTTGAATCTCTTGGAAGCCGAAGTTGAGGGCAGGACCGCTGCCCTCCGGTCGAAGCTGAATGAGGTAGAGCAGCGCGAGAAGGCCGCCGCTGCGGCCCTGATCTCCGTTCAGGCGGAGTTGGCCTCCGCCCGTGCTGAGCTGCTCCCGCTTCAGCGGCGGGTTACTAACACCGAGACCTTCGCGCAACAGAGCAGGGAAGAGGCGCTCCGCCGACAGACGTTACTGCGCGAGCACACTCCCATGATTCAGGACATCAGGACGAGGGCCAGTCAGGCGCTAGGCGTCATCTGCGATGAGCACGCCCCTCACCCCCACGCCGAGGACTATGCCAGCCACCTTTGCTTCTTCACCGACGTCGTGACGCGCTTGGAGAACCGGGCCGAGAGGGCTCGCGAGCTCGTGTACGAAAAGAGCCGAGGCCTCCTCGAGCGCGCGTTCTCCCGCGTCTTCAGCCATCTTCAAAATGCCGACCCCAACTTCGATTTTGACGCCGCCATTGCCCCAGTGCCCGGGGCTATTCGGGGTAACCTGGCACGTTGGGTGGACGACAATGTGGATGCTCTAGTCAGCGCCTTCACCTCCGAGTACGATGTGGTGGGAGTAGTGGCGGATGAAGGCGGCGCGGTTGACGATGGCGGAGGTGACGCATGCGACGACGATGGTGCCAGCAGCGCGTCCGGGAACGATTCGGAAGACACTGCGAGCGACATGTCCGACTAGGCCTGCGCTCCTTTGTTTTAAACCTGCACGCAAAAGCTTGGGCATGGCCCTTCAAGATGTAAGAGCATTTTTGGGGAGGGGGAGCCCCTCATGTAATCAGACTATTGTTTTATTCCTTGAGCCAGACTTAAAGCATGCTTTTGTGAGTCCTTAAGTTCTTCCGCGAGCTTGCTGTAGCAACTTACCTCAGTCCAGGCAGACCTCGGATCGGTCTTGTGGTTGCATGTGTGTATTTCTCCCGAGGGGAGTCCTTTACGGGCCCGCAAGGTGTCGGGCTCCTGAGGAGCCTGCTAGTCCGCCCAAGAGGGCCTCGCGAGAAGGAAGCGCCTGAGCGCGGCAGGATGTGCACGCATGCCACACCCAGCCCCCGCTCGCAAGGTGCTCGTGAGGAAGGGGTAGCAGGCGCGGTCCTTAAAATTCAAGAAACCAATGCAACGATAAAAAGACGCCCCCCGTACTTGTTGCCGAAAATACAATTTCAAGTTCAAATACGAAAAGGCGGCAAACCGAGCTACAGAAAAGAGGGGTCAAAAGAAAATAGCCGCGTCCGGCACCTAGCTAGTCTTCTTGTCTTCCCACCAGCACGGAGCTAAGTGCTTTCGCAGGCCGTGAGCATAGTCATTGGGGGACAGTGTCGACGGCCAACATGGAGCATGGTGCTTCCACCAGGACGTGGGCGGGAGCCCCTGAGGCCCGAGGGCGGCTCTCCGGAGACTCCGGGGCGTGTATAGCCCCACTCATTATTACGTGAGAGTGTCACGGGCGGAGACCTTCACAGGCGTGAGCCTTGCTTCATATCACCAGACGAGGGCCCCGCCTTGCACCGCCCTCGACCACCGTTGGGGCGTCCGGAAACCAGGACGATGCCAAGGGGCAAAGGGGACGCTAGCTGCACCCTCGACGACCACGGGCCCTCTGCCGGGGGGAAGGCTCGCTGGTGCCTCCCCGACAGAGGACCTACCTCCGGGCGACGCCTTGCTCCGTGCGACGCAGAGAGGGGCCTTGCTCCAGGCCCCTCCCGCGCAGCCCCCAGTGCGCTTCCCCTGGTTGAAGCGAGGTTGTCGCGCTGGGATCGCCGTCCATTGATGTGACCTGGTCCGCTTGCGACCCATGGTTAGCATAAGCCTGCTCCTAAGAGATTAGCGGTACCCTGCGGTTGTTGTCGTTGGCGGGGTTGGCGAGGCTCCTGGGTGGTTCCTGGAAGGCCTCAACTTCCAGCATCTCCTCTTCCCAACCCGGCTCGAGGAACGAGTCGGGATCATCCTCCGGCGTGTATTCTCGATCCACCATGCGGGGCACATAGGCCTCCGGAGCCGCCGCCCTAGAACCCCCGCCGAGACGCCCCGTGCTCCATGCCGCCGGGCCCAGCGCGCTGCCCTGGTGGTGGTAGGGTGGCAGCCCACTGTGGTCGCGGGGGGCAATGTTTGTACCTGCGCCCGCTGGGGGAAGCGCAGGGGCGGCCAGGTGCCTGGCACCATTGATCGCGCCGACACCGATGAACCCTCCTGGTGCGCCTGGGAGCACGCGGGCGCGACGAGGCCCACCGTGCGATCTGGCCACAAGTTGAGGCGTAGGGAAGGAGCAGAAAGGGGGCGTACCCCTGGTTGCGGCGTCCAACAGCTCAGCGACGCGCTCCAGCAATGCATCGTGGCCGCTCTCCCCCAGCCGGCACCACAGCAGCTCCCGCAACCCTATGAACGCGGCTCGCGTGTTCGCTTGTTCCCCTCGGGTGTGCGGCGCCGTCGCTGCTGTGTAGCTTGAGGCCCTTGCGGCGGCCCGCACACGCCGCGGTGTGAGGGTGGAAGGCGCCGGACTACGCCGCCCGCGCCCCGCGGCGTTCGGCGGTGCACGGGCCGCCTGGAGTGCGGAGTTGGGGTCTTCTTGCGCGGACGGTGCCGCCCTGACGGGCCAAGCTTCCCAATGGTCAGCATTAGTCCTTGGGTCGCCGAACATCGGCACCGCGGGGTGCCGGCGGATCAACTGACGAAAGAGAGGCTTCAGCACACCCCTACCTGGCGCGCCAAATGTCAAATTACGGGTTCCGGCAAAACCCTTGAGGTTCGAACTCTGGGGTGCGCACGAAGATCTCTCTCCCCCTAGCTCACACTCTCACAATGATCTCAAGGCCTAGCTCGCCGAACCCACGGAACAAGGGACACAAGAGTTTATACTGGTTTGGGCCACCGATGTGGTGTAATACCCTACTCCAGTGTGGTGTGGTAGATTGGCTTGCAGGCTGGGGATGAACAAGTACAAGGGAAGAACAACTTCCTGAGGAGAGGTGTTCTTGAGCTCGGTGAGCTCGTGGGTGTGAGGATGGAATGGATCCGATCCAAGATCCGTTGCCTCCTATGGTGCTGGCTAGTCCTATTTATAGAGGACCTGGTCCTCTTCCCAAATGTTTAGGCGGGAAGGGATCCCACAACAGCCAATTTGAAGGGGGACAGCTAGTACAAGCTATCCTGACAAAAGGTGGTCTTCGCCTGCCAAAGGCTCTGGTGGTGACGACGTCGTGGGCTCCGCGATGACCTCCGTCATGTCGTCCTGCTGGTCTTGGTCTTGTTGCACCGATATGGAAACCTTTGCCTGATGCCTCGGGACTACTCACCTGCACCTGCCCCTTTAGCACCAAAGAGGCAACCGGTACTCTGCGCCCGCTGGCGCCCGCCTGGCCTTGGTCGTCATGGCTCACGTCACGGAAACCTCGCGAGGTGCCCCTCGCCTTGATCTCTCCGCTCCTCGCAAGCCAGCCTAGTGAGGCAGCCCCTGAGGAGGTCTTGTGTCGTCCGCCTCGCGAGGCTTGGCCCCTCGCGAGGGTCTTGAGTGTTTGCTGGTGAAGATGGGCCGTACCAGGCCATTAGTGGAGCCATGCCATGGGCCGCGGGCAGGCAAGTCTGAGGACCCCCGTTCCTAGAACGCCGACATAGTGGCCGCCCAAGTTCAGGCCGGAGCTGCCGTCTTGATACGACGGTGCAGTGGATCCGGCGAGGTTTCTCCAGGAGTACACAGAGGCTATTTGGGCAACCCGCGGTGATGACAAGGCCATGGCGAACTCGCTACCCATGGCCCTTACGGGTGTGCCGCGTGCCTGGCTCCTGGGCTTGCCGGAGTATTCAGTGGCCTCCTGGGAGGAGCTGCGCGGCCTCTTCATCGCGCGTTTCGCGGCACCGGCGCCCCACGCCGTCGTGGCCCACCTTGGCATCTCGCAGGCGCCAGCCTCAGACCGCCATGCCAAGCAGTTCTTTCGCCAGATGGGCGCCGCCCACTTGCAGCGGGGAGCTCCTCCGGGCTGGGCGGCTCCTAAGGCCGACCTCACCTTCGACTCGAGAGACCACCCCGCGACCACGTCCGGCGCCGGTGCGCTCCCGATGCTCTGTACCCCCAGCATCTGCAACGTAGCGGTCACCAGGACCCTCCTCGACGGCGGCGTCGGCCTCAATGTGCTCTCTGTGGAAGCGTTCGGCCGGCTTCATGTGCCCCATGGCCGGCTCCACCCTACCAAGCCCTTCCCCGGGGTCGTGACAGCTCCACCTACCCCGTGGGGAAGATCCGCCTCCCCGCCACCTTCGGCACATGCTATAACTACCGCACCGAGCTTATCGACTTCGACATCGCCCACATCGGCCTCCTGTACAACGCCATCCTAGGGTACCCGGCCTTAGCCAAGTTCATGGCGGCAATCCACCCTGGCTACAACCTCATGAAGATGCCAGGAAGCAGCGGCTCACCATGGCGGGGGACACCAAGGATGCGCTATCAGCCCTCAAGCTCGCCTTCAGAGCCACGGCGGTCGCGCTGCCAAGCGAGGAGGGAGCCTCGGAAGCCCCGGGGGCTGCACCGGCGAAGAAGAAGCAATTGTTCTCTCAAGATCGGGCCGAGACGAAGCAGGTGCCAGTTGATGAAGACGGGGCATCGGGATCCACCTTCACCATAGGCGCCAGCCTCCCTCCAGACCAAGAAGAGGCGTTGGTCAGCTTCCTACGCACGAACAAGGATGTGTTTGCATGGGAGGCGGCGGACCTGGTCGGGGTTCCGCGTGGAGTAATCAAGCACCGCCTGAAGGTGTGCCCCAACGCGCGACCAGTGTAAGCAGAAGGCACGGCAGCAAGCCCCGGAGAAGCAGTCGTTCATCACCTAGGAGACCCGCAAGCTTCTGGAGGCGGGCATCATTCGAGAAGTGCGGCACCCGGACTGGCTCGCGAACCCACTCATCGTTCCCAAGAAGGGCGGGAAGGAGCGCATGTGCATTGATTTCACCAACCTCAACAAGGCCTATCCTCAAGACCCTTTCCCTCTCCCGCGCATCGACCAGGTCGTTGACTCCACCGCCGAGTGCGATTTACTGTGCTTTCTAGATGCCTTCTCGGGCTATCACCAAATCAAGATGGCGGTGCAAGACGTTGAGAAGACGGCCTTTCTAACCCCATGCGGGGTGTACTGCTACACCTGCATGCCGTTTGGGCTGCGCAATGTGGGAGCAACCTTCCAACGGTTGATGCATATCGCCCTAGGACAGCAGCTCGAGAGGAACGCTGAGGCATAGGTCGACGACATAGTGGTGAAATCTCAGGAGGCGAGAACTCTTATCAAAGATCTGGAGGAGACGTTCGCCAGCCTGCGCCAAGTGAACCTATGGCTGAACCCGGAAAAATGTGTGCTTGGCGTTCCATCTGGCAAACTGTTGGGTTTCCTGGTGTCGCACAAAGGGATCGAGGCCAACCCGGAGAAGGTCAAGGCCATAGAAAGGATGAATCCGCGGCAAACCCTCAAGGAGATGCAGAAGCTGGAGGGTTGCGTAACCTTGCTCGGGCGTTTCATCTCCAAGCTAGGGGAGCGCACCCTCCCCTCCTTCAAGCTGATGAAAAAGAAAGGCCTATTTGAGTTGACTCCGGAGGCTGACGCAGCCTTCCAAGACCTCAAGAGGTACCTCACCAGCCCACCGGTGATGGTAGCACCGCGCCCCCTGGAACCTTTGGTGCTCAACCAGGCTGCCACGCCTCATTCCGCTAGCACAGCGCTGGTGGCGGTGCGGGAGGAGTGCCCGACCAAGGGCTCACGGCGAAGCACCTTGCACCCGGTTAGGGCGCTGCAGCCTCAGGACGGCGCTCCTGAGGCCCCGGCAACCCTACCGGTCAACGGCGCTCCTGAGACCTCGGCCAATCCTCCAAACAGCGAGACTCCTGAGGCCACGGCTTCTCTGACGAATGGCAAGGCTCCTGAGGACCCTCGGCCCCATGAGGTGCAAGGCTTCACGAATGCCTCCTCCCTCGTTGAGCACCCGGCGTACTTCGTCAGCATGGTGCTACGGGATGCGCGGGCACGCTACCCCATGCCACAAAAGCTCTTGCTTGCGCTCCTCGTCGCCTCCCGGAAGCTGCGCCACTACTTCCAAGGCCACCCCATCAAGGTTGTCTTAGCTTACCCACTGGAGAGGGTGCTCCGGAGCCCGAGCACCGCGGGAAGGGTCGCCGAATGGAACATTGAACTCCAGGTGTTCCTATTGGAGTTCAGCACCACCAGGATCTACAAGGGTGCGGCCCTCGCTGACTTTGTGGCAGAATGGATTGACGTTCTCGATCGAGAAGTGGGCGAGGACCGTTCCCTCTCGCCGAAAACGAAGCACCGTATGGTTGGGTCATGTACTTCGACGGTGCATTCGCACGTCAGGGCGCGGGGGCTGGAGCCGTACTCATCTCGCCCACCCACGACAAGCTCTACTATGTCGTGCAGCTCTGCTTCTAGCAAGGCAAGAAGGTCTCCAACAACATCACGGAATACGAAGGCCTGATCGTCGGCCTCAAGGCTGCGACAGCTTTGGGGGTGAGGCGCCTCACCACTAGGGGCGACTCCCAGCTCCTCGTCAACTTCTCCAACAAAGCATACAAGCCGAAGGACGAGCACATGGAGGCACATTGAGAAATGATTCTTGGGCCTGGAAATGCAGCACGTGCCACGCGGCATGAACAAGGAGGCGGACGACATCGCCAAGAGGGCGTCTCGGCATCTGCCTCAGGAGCCTGGCGTCTTTGAGGAGCGGCTCTTCAAGCCATCAGCAGCTCCCCCCGCTGCGGCACCAGCATCGCCTGAGAAGGAGCTCCCCCCAGCTCCCCTCTCTGGCGCCCCAGCTTGCGGTCCGACCTCGGGAGCCCGCCTGCTCCTCGCGCTTGAGCCTCGGAGGGGTGTTGGACCAAGGAGTTCAAGGCGTACCTGCTCCAAGGCACCTTGCCGGAGAAGGAGGAAGACGCAGAACATGTGGCCCGCCAGGCCATCGTGTACTGTATCCGGGACGGTGAGCTCTATCGAAAACGACCAAACGATGTCTCTCTACAAGGCATCTCCCGAGAGCAGGGATGCGAGCTATTGGCCGACATACATGGTGGGGATTGCGGGCATCACTCCTCATCACGTACCCTCACGGGCAAGGCGTTCCGCAGCGGATTCTACTGGCCCACGGTGCTCAACGATGCCACCGAGCTGGTAAGATCCGGTGATGTCTGTCAGTTCCATGCCAAGCAGATCCATCAGCCCGCTCAGGGCCTCCAGACCATCTCGCTCTAATGGCCGTTCGCAGTCTGGGGGTTGGACATCCTGGGGCCGTTCCCTTAAGTGCCCGCGGGCTACCGCTACCTCTACGTCGCCATCGACAAATTCACCAAGTGGGCGGAGGTGGAGGCCGTCTGCACCATCCCGGCCGGCTCGGTCAACTTCATCAAGGGCCTCGTGAGCCGGTTCGGGGTTCCTAATCGCATCATCACCGATAATGGCTCACAGTTCACCAGCAACCTTTTCAAAACATATTGTGCTAACCTTGGAACGCGGATATGTTACGCCTCGGTGGCACACCCTAGGAGCAATGGCCATGCCAAGCATGCCAATGCAGAGGTCCTGAGAGGCCTCAAGGCAAGAACCTTCAAGAAGAAGCTTGAGGCCTGCGGCAGGAGCTGGCTCGATGAGCTCCAGTCCGTGTTGTGGTCCATCTGCACCACCGCGACCAAGGCCTGCGGCCGGGGCTGGCTTGACGAGCTCCAGTCTGCGATGTGGTCCATTCGCACCACCGCGACCAAGCCGACGGGCGAGACTCCATTCTTCCTCGTCTATGGAGCTGAAGCGGTTCTCCCTCATGAGGTCCGGCATCGCTCCGCGTGGGTCTTGGCATTTGATGAGGCACGCCAGGACGCCTCGGGGGGAGATGGACCTCATGCTGGGGGAGGAACACCGCCGCCAAGCCTCGCTTCGAGCAGCGAGGTACCGGTACGCGCTGCGGCGGTACCACTACCGCAGCATCCGCTCCAGGAGGCTCGAGGTGGGTGATCTCGTCCTGAGGCGGGTGCTCTCTAGGGAGGGGCTGCATAAGCTCTCGCCCATGTGGGAGGGCCCATGCAAGATCGCCCGTGTCTCCAGGCCTGGCGCCGCGCGCCTGGAGACGTAGGACGGGATCCCCATCCAGAACGCCTGGAACATCCAGCACCTCCGGAAGTTCTACCCATGAAGCAAGGCCCCGCGCCGGTGAAGGTCTCCGCTCGTGACACTCTCACGTAATAATGAGTTGGGGCTGTACACGCCCTGGAGTCTCCTGAGGTCGCCCTGGGCCTCACGGGGGCTCCCACCCACGTCTTAGTGGAGGCCCCGTGCTCCGCGCTAGTGGGAAGACAAGAAGACTAGTCTAGGTGTCGGACACGGCTGTTCTTTTGCTTGCTTTATGTAGCTAGTTTTCAACTTCTTGAATGAAATTTGGAGGTTTCGTGTCTTTCGTTCGCCGGGGTTGGAATCTTCTCTCTTCCTGTTTTCTGTTCGCCTTTCCAACTTGTCCCAGGGAGAGTGGCAGCTGCCTGTCGCTCCTCCTTGTGCGTCCCGCACGCGAGGGCTATGTAGGTGTGTACGCTTGGGCTCGCCCGTGACCACACCTCACCGAAACCTTGTTGCCCAGAGCTTCAGCGTCCTTAATCCTCGCGAGACGCTCTCAAAGGAGCTCGTGGGCATGCGCACCCTCCTAAGTCCGTGCCTCCAAGCATGGCAATGTGGTGTGCCAGCCACAACCAACCCACGCTCGGGGGCTTGTGCGAGGTAGGACGAGACGCCTCGTGAGGCCTTCTAAAAACTCTGCAGCTACACGACGTCTCCTGAGGCTCGACAGCTCTTGAGCCGTCAAGAAGGAAGCCTTTGGAAGATGCCCTTGGAAAGGAGCGCCCTCGCGACATGGGAGACTACCACAAGCACATCGAGCTAAGTTACCCTAACCGCACCAAGTAGAACACGGGTATCACGGCATGACATAAAAATAACAAGCATAGCATAGCGGCGCAAGTGTCGTGGTTCATTATGTGCCCCTACAGGGCCCTCTACTTTCTTCAAAATGTAGGAAAAAGGAGAAAGGAAAAAGCAGACCATGCAACTGCAGCGGTTCCCAAGGCCAGGCTCCAGCGGCGCCCGGGCTCAGTCCGATTCTTCCTCCTATTTCACCGGGGCACAGCGGCGAGGCGGCTCATCGCCTTCCTCGATCCGAGCCCGGCGGCATGGTGGTTCGTCGTAGCTACCATCGCCGGTGCTTTCACCAGAGGAGGAACCGCCGCTGCTGGAGGTAGCGCGGCCGTCGCCAAGGGCAAGCTCACCCTCGTCGTCGTCGCGGCCGTCGCCAAGGGCAAGCTCGTCGTCGCCGCTGTCATCCTCCGGGCAGCACCCTGCACAGCGACCGTCTTCCCCAAACACCTTCACATAGAGGGTCGCAAGGCCGTCGTACCTAAAATGGAGGGTATACCTCCCGCTCGGGGCCCACGCACGGGCATATGCCTATCAGCCGCGGGTCATGGACATGTTGCCCGCGATGGTGACTTCAACACCCGCCCCTGAGGCCCTACTGCAGCAGCCGTCAGCCTGCAACCAGAGGCAATCAAGCCTCGCGGTCGGCAGCAAACCCGCGAAGAAGCGCGGGAGCGGGAGCCAGGTGCCAGCGGGCTTCTCCGACCACACGACAAACTCCGGGAACACATCTGCCGAGTGGGAGCGCGACCGAGGAGGCCGGGCAACCACAGCGCACCTCTCCCCATCGCAGGAGCTGCCCTGTCCTCGGCGGCTCCCACCGCGAGAGGAAGCGCCACCACGACTGCCTAAGGCAACGCCTGCCCTCGAAGAGGTGTGCCCGCGCCCTCGAGGGGCCATCGCCGGGGTCACGACATACTTGCGGGGGCGACCGCAGCCTCCCTTGGGCGGCGGTGAACCCGGCCCCTCCTTGGGGGCCTTCCCCTTTTCGGTGGTGGAGAACCTTCTTGTCGGCACCATGGATGCTATGGTGAGGCGGCGAGACAAGGAAGGAGAAGGAAGAGCGAGCTGCGAGAAGATGCAGATGAGCAGGGGGGCTCTGCCCCTCCCCTCATTTATAGCCAAAGGGAGGCCAACCACCGGCCTCCACAATCCCAAGTAATGATGATCTTTTTGCATGCAGCTGCTCTTGTCAAGTCGAAGGGTTACCGAGGCTGCGTGGGGAAGCGGAGATGCCCACATCCCATCAACTGCCACACGTCGACCGAGGCTGCAGGCGGTTAGGGCCCGCGGCACTTCGCCCTTGCCCTTTGGCTTCGCCTCGAAGCCAAGTCCGAGCGCGCCTTGGGCCCGGGGGCTACTATCGGCTTCTGGGAACCGGGGTACCTAGACTTGTCTGCCTGCGGCCCGCGGCAAGGCTCCATGGATGGCCTGGTACGGCCCATCTTCGGCACGAACAACGCAAGACCCTCGCGAGGGGCCAAGCCTCACGAGGCGGATGACGTCAAGACCTCCAGAAGGAGTGGCCTCCTTAGGCTGGCTCCTGAGGAGCGGAGATTTCTATGCAAGCCCTCACCTCGTGAGGCTCGGATCACGCAAGCCATGACGACCAAGGCCGGGCGGGCGCCAGGGGCGCAGTACAGCAGGTTTCCTCTTTGGTGCTAAAGAGGCAAGCGCAAGCGCGGAGTCCCGAGGAGTCAACCAAAGGTTTCCATTTCCATGCTACAAGACAAGACCACCAGGATGGCAGGACGAAGGTCATCGCCGAGACCACCACGGCATCACGACCAGAAGCTTTGAAGGTGAAAACCACCTTTCATCAGGATAAGATGTACTAGTTGTCTCCCTTCGAATTTGGTCATTGTGGGATCCCTTCTGCCTTCATTTTGGGAAGAGGACCAAGGCCACTATAAATAGAGCCTAGCCACCACCATAGGGGGGCATCCGGATCCAGTCCATCCTCACCCTCACCAGCTCACACAAACACAAGAACACACCTCCTAAGGTTGTTCTCCCCACTGTACTAGTTCATCCTGAGCCCACCTCGAGGCCAATCCACCACAAAGCAGGAGTAGGGTTTTACACCGCAAGGTGGCCCGAACCTAGGTAAACTGTTGTGTCATGTTTCCTTCCAGTTCATCGAGCTAGGTCGTGAGATCGACAAGTTGGCAGACTGGGGAGGTTGAGTTCTTCGCACGGACCTCAAAGTTCGAACCTATCTTGGGTCTGCGGAGCCCGGAATCCGACAGTGGTTGATGAAGAAGCAACCGTCCCTAAGTAGCTGAAACACCCTAGGAGACTCAAATCACAACTCAAGCAACCACAAATGCTATATGGATTAAATGGGTTAGGTTGCGGAAAGCTATATATGGTGGTTTTGCGGATGATATGGTGAAGGGCCTAGGCAAAGATGCCAAGATGTAAACATATTTATGGAGTCAAATGGTGTTGCAACCTATCTAGATGAATGCGGAATATAAATAGCTATCGAACGAGCAAAACAACGCGAAAATCAGACTCCAGATGTGAAAGTTATGGTCAAATCAGTGAAACGCTGATGGCTGAACGTATCACGGGTCGGACATCCGGGGAGAGGCCGGATTTCCGGGGCTGAATGTCCAGAAACTTGACCGTATTTGCGCTCCAGGTGCCGGATGTCCGGCCAGGTACCCAGATGTCCCACCCGACAAATTCCAGATCTTGATTTGGGGCTCGAAAACTCGATTTGTGGCAGAAATGGATGATTCCAAGGTCAAAATTAAGAAGATTTGGTGGCTTGAAGTTGGGGAAAATTGTGGAGAAGCTAGATCCACTAGTAAAACACCAAATCCATGGATCAAATCCAACAAAATATCATCACACCAACAAACCACAAAAATTATGGGAGGGCTATTTTTGTGGGGATTTTTGAAATTAGGAAAAACAAAGCAAAATTAGGCTAGAAAGTGGGGGTAGGGACTCCAAATTCGTGATCAACCTTGGCTCGTGATACCAAGACGATGTAGGGTGGAACCCTAATGGCCGATCTTTCATGAATTGGAGGGGAATTCCTCAAAGTAAACAAAGAACACGTGGAAGAACGGGGAGAAATCACAAGAGAAACACTCAAGAACAAGTCCAATCACACATCCACTAGACTAACAAACACACAAGATCACAAGGTACATTAACAACAAAGGGAAAGATACAAAGTACATTTCATACAAAATCCTAAGGGATGGGGTTCTGATATGGTCTAGATAGATCCGTCGCACAAGGGGGGGTCTTGAATCCCTTGGGATCTTGTCACATGCTCACATGGAGGTCTCGAACTCCATGGGAGTGCTCTCTCTCTCTCTCTTTCTCTTAAGAGAGGTAGAGGTAGGAGCAAATCTCTACTAAGATGAGCTATCATATTTGCTAACCCTAGAATGGAGGTGGGGAAGAGTATATATAGGATAGTCCACAAAGGGGTAAGGGAGAGAGAGGGAATACATGGGCCTCGGGCCCTGTCCATGCGCGCAGGCAGGCGCCGGAGGTCCTGGCTAGGAGCTGGATGTCCAGTCGTTCGCGAGACGCGGGTGTCCGGGGCAATGGCCAGATGTCGAGCCTGACGGTGGCCGTTCTTCTATAGTCCTCATGCCGGATATCTGGGGAGGCGCCGGATGTCCGGCCGATGATGCTCTTCGGGCACCAGATGTTGTTGGGCTTCTCTATGGCATAGGCGCCGAATGTCCGACCCTTGGCCCGGATGTCTAGCCATTGTAGATTCAGCAGCTCCGTCTTCTTTACTCGTCGCTTCCATGCTTCCCACGCGGATGGTGTAGTTGTATAATTGCGCCCGCACTCCTCGTCATCGTCCGTGGTGCTTCGACAATACCTATGTATGCACACGAGTGGAGTGTCAAGTAGTATACCATCCTTGAAGGGGTCATGTGAACACGCGTAAAGAAGATGATTCACATTTGAGTATGTGAAGTAGATGTCACACATCTCAATTGCTGAATGGACTCTTGACATGGTGATGTCTGTAGGATGCTCAGCATTAACGTGTTTGCTCGGCAACCGTCAGATATTCCCAGTGTTCCCAGGGATGTAATAGAGCACCACCTAGTTGTGTCCCGTGATGCCAAACTTGTCAAACAAAAAGTGAGGAAGCAAGCACCACTATAAAAAACACTTCCGTGATGATATGTGTTTGTCACAGTAGGTCACGTTTTCTGTCATGCATGTACATCCATGACGATTTTATGACAGAATTAATATAGTCATACCTGCGCTGTCGTAGAAGTGTTCAATGACAATACTCACATTATCATTACGGTAGTGTCCACTTTCATCATGATAAATGGTGTGTCATGGAAGTGTTTTCGTTAGTAACCGACACGTGGCATCCACCATAAGTGGTCTCCGTTAAGCTATTGGTCCGGTTTTTGACCCGATAACCCTTTAACAGCCACGATCAATGGCGATTTTCCACGTGTAAAATTCTCATTGGCCGAAGGAAGCACATGTGTGCTCCATGTCAGGACATATGTTATCCATCCAATGAATGAGACGTGCCTACGACACGTCGACACATGGCATAGCCCAATAGGGGCCCATATAGGTTAAAAAGGCTGGGCCATTGAGGCCCGTATGATTTACTCAGGTACTAGTGGGTTGAACCACTAATGGCCTGCTTAAACATTGGCCATTTACGGCCCATCGCCAGATCTGGCCCATTAATTGTTCGCTCAGTCTTTCAGCTCCATTACGGCCTAGTGAGTTTTCGGCCTGTTAGAGCCCTAATGTAGACATGGGCCCATTTCAGCCCGGTGTGGCTTTTGGCCTGGTAATGGCCCGTGCTTCCCATGGGACATATATGGTCCGACATGACATTCAGCCCATTAACGACCCGTGATCATGATGGCAACAGTTCAATGCAACCTGACTTTGGACCTGCTAGTGGCATGTCCTACAATTCGGCATGTTGATGCTTCTACTAAGCTTTCAGCCTCCTAAAAGCCCATCATATCAGTGGGCAAACCAAGGCTCGAGATATATTTCTGCCTGGTAACGGCATCTCATATAACTAGGCCAATAATGGCCTGAGGGATATTTCAGCCTGCTAAAGGCCCATCGATGACTCTTGAAAATTGAGGCCCAACATGCATTTCGGCCTGCTAAAGGCCCATGTTGTCTTCTGAGCCATAACACGCGAGTAGAATATTCGGCCTGTTAGTGGCCCGAAGCTATATGGGCCTAATTAACGTTGGGCCCATTGAAGGACCAAATAAATGTTGGGGCCAATGAAGGCCCATGTGAGTTATGGGCCTAGTGCACTATATCCATGAAGAGCCCATATGGAAGGTCCGCACGGGCACAAGTAAGTTGCGGGCTGGCCCAATTATGGCCCACTGAAATGCAGGCCCGTTAGAGGCGAATGTTTCGGTCCGGTCCCTCCATCAGATTTTTGCCCTTTTTTAAGATAGCGAATGATGGCATATATGGTAACTAGGAATTAAGAACAAACTTACCCTATACAATAAAGAAATTATGGCATAGTAACTTAGAATAAACCTACACTATACAATAAAGGATTTAGAGTATATTACATCCACTGGGCATCAAAGTTCACCACCAGTGATCATAAACTGCAACCAAGAAGCAGATTACAAAACTAGGCATCAAAGGTCCTGCCATTGCGGTGCAACAAAATAGTACTGAAGCAAGACCACTTCCCAGACAATTCAAGAAACGTTAGCCTTGCATGGGAGCTACTGCTCAAGCAGCTGAGCAAGACAGTGAGACTGGCCTAGCATGGCGGTCATATCTTCTAGCTGGAGTTATTTAGCAATGAGGTTCTCATTGGACTTCAAGTCGAAGTTAAATTGTAGAATGCCTTTATCCTTGAAGTTGAGACATGAAGAAGTCAAACTGATTCAGGCAGTGAATTATGGAAGCTTGTGTGACTGCTAGTCTCGAGTAACTTGAACAGTGCATCAAGACATGACTTTGGGGTTATCTCGCTATCTTCAAGATGTTTGCGTTCTTTGCTGCAATAAATGTTGGGTTTGTCTCACAGCCTTCAGCAGACTTGTGCGTGCCATCAGGCATATCACCCTGAAACAAGCAGAAGATGACCAGTTTTGCTAGTATATAAACAAAGATGGTAAATTCGATGTCAATTCCATCCAATTTAATATTAGAAAATAAAGAGACAACTCAAAATATCAATAGCATAATTTGGCATTGTTCATAATGCGGGGAGCTTCACCACACTACTGGATTACATATAAAAAACAAGCATAGATGCAAGGTAAAAGATAATCATTGTATCTCTTTTGGTTAATGTGCATGGCATGTTGTGCATATCATCAGCCAGATCAATAAGATGAAAGAAAGAGAAGACAAGGTGCAAATGTGGGCTGCTTCACTACACACTGGATTACAGAACAATAAAACTAGCATACATGTAGGGCTAAAGAAAACCATTGGATCTGTATCGAATAATGTGCATGGTATGAATAAGGAATTTGGTTTTATGACTAAAACTTAGAACTTACAGTTGTTGCGGACATGCATTTTGATAGAAACAGCAAACTAAACAGCAGTTGACGATATGGAGTATGAGCAAATTAAATAGCAGCTGAGGATAAAGGATTTAGAAGGACTGACATACATTAACAGTTAACACCGGCTCTATAATTCCCTTCTACATGTCAAGGGAAGGATAACTCAAGAATTTCAGCACATAACCTTCCTCACAAGCATTGCCTGTACTGTACATTTTCTAGAGAGTAATTATAGATATGATAATACTGGAAGGGATAGAGGATAATGAAGATAAGATGCAGATTGATACTACATAATAAACAACCTATCGATGTAAGTACAAGCGTTATAGGACAAAATGTACTGACAAGAGCAATGGGCTACACTTCTGCACTAGCATTGTCTGTGTATTCAAATTTTTGGTTAGATTAAATATAGATCTGATATTTTTTAGTCAATGGTGGGCGAGGGAGATAAGATGCAAAGTAATGCTACACAATGAGCCACTTCCTCCTTCCCATAATATAAGAGTGTTTTGTACACTAGTGTACTATACAAAACACTCTTATATTATGGGAGGGAGGGTGTAGTTGTTAATGTAAATACAGTGATACAAGACGTTTGGTCCTTACAAGAGGATTGCGGAGCTAAACCTCTTCAAAAGCATTGGGTTGATCCTAAATTTATGTAAGAGTGAATACGGATCTTATAATGTCCCACCAAATGGAGGATAAGGAGGCTAACATGTGCAGTGATGCTACATAATCAACCAGCTATGAAAGTAAGTATGGTCATACACTACTAGGGAAAACCTTATACACAGAGGTATATCAATAGCGCAGATTAAAACAGGGCGCTGCAGTGTCACGACCGGTTTTTCAATAAAATATTTATTGAGAGACCAATCCCTTTTACGGACCAGTAAGGAAGAATTCCTTCTCACTGGTAGACAATATCTTGGTCACAGAAGAAAAATACCAGGAGTACTGAATATAATACAAGGTTGAGCGGAGACTGCTCAACAATTTATTACATGTACGCCGATAAAACATAACGGCGGATAGGGTGACATAACTACTAACTCACGATAACAACGGTGGTGGAAATATCACCGTGAAATGGGTGATATGACTCCTGAAAACTACAGCTCTTCGAGCGTCGGAGTGAGGCTCGAGGAGACTTATTGCGGGTGGCGGAAGCGAATATAATACAAGTGACCAATATCCCGGATCGCACAGGACTGACTGGGACTCCTCTAGGCGTCGGACGCACTATCAAACTCTTCATCCAAGAGATCGCCTTCGTCAACATCTGGCCAAATCAACAAGCCAGGTGAGTACTATGAAAGTACTCGCAAGACAGTTCGGACATAAGATATAACAAATGTAAACATGAAGCATATGAATAGATTAACAAATGCGTTCAGACATAGAGGTAAAGATGCATGGGAAAATAACAGAGAAGTCGGGCGGTAGTCCTCCCGAAATCCCAAAATAAATACTGGGTGCCAAACGAGGGTCTGAATGACTCCTCGAGAGGAAACTGCAAGAATAATAATACCGGTGCCAAACGAGGGTCTGAATGACTCCTCGAGAGGAAACTGCAAGAATAATAATGCCGCAGTCGGGCGTCGGGGCGACACCACATAAAGGGCTTATAACAGAAAAAGAAAGACAATGCGTGCCACAGTCGGACGTCTGAGCGACATCACATAAAGGGCTTATATTGAAAGTAAGAGACAAACATGCCACAGTCGGACGTCTGAGCGACATCACATAAAGGGCTTATATTCATAACATAGTAACTCATAAATCTTAAATCATATCAAGAGAGTAATCGGACATGAGATAAACAACCGGGTTAGTCCATCCACAGGAATAACGTTCAGCCAAGTTTGCTACTCATGTTCGCTTACCGGAAAGAAGAATATACCACGAGGTTATGACATAGACATGGATACGCTGATCACGTTATTGGACCATGGATACGATGACTCGGAAGGATTTGACTCTGCAGAGTTTGTACTTTAACCACAGCCAACGGATTTCAGTAGTCACGGGGACTAGTTCCGTTTACGGTATTTTGGAAGAAACACGTCTAACCAGTACACACCCATTCAACATTCCGAAGCCAGGAATCACCCTCGGCAACGTTCAAGAAAAACCTTGAGACGGGGAGGCTACAACCTCGCGTAGCATGGGATCAAAATTTCTATACGCGCGCTCTAAGGGGTGCACCTCTCGGTCCCAACCGGAAACACCCATGCCCCCTGACCGGATGACTGGCTTTAATCCAGGGCCATGGAACCATCATCCCGGCCCCTCTGTTTGGTGTGTACACGGAAAGAGGTTACCAACTTACTAAACCGCATTCTGGCAGAAAACATGTGGTAGCACGGAAGGGGGAAGAACGATAACGTGACTCCGTCCACGTTAACGTCGGAAAGTGTCGGATGACGCAAGGCTGGCATGCTACAACAGTACCACCTTCCTGCCCTTCATGTCACCACATGATTAGGCCATCTCTCATCAGAGATCATCGTAACTTTGGAACACACGGGTAGTTGCCTCACAAGCAACGAGATACTCACCGATACTCATATGCCACGCACAACCTTTCACGCAAACATGCCAAACACCTATCATATCAAAGGTTCAAACATGCTTGCCTGGTTCGGAGAAGTCGGAGTCTAGCTCGGCGAAGTTCGCGGCTCCGTCACCTCTTCCGGAACCTACGGTATAGCGAAAAGGTATACTAACGTGAAAACCAACGCGTGCATAAAAGTGGTACCAAAAATTTTCCAAATAAATCCCATAAAAAACTAGAAAAAATTATAAGACTGTCAAAAAAAGAATCACTCAAAAATCACTTTTTATTAAAAAGTTATAAGGGTTTCTGTCCAGGGACTCATCTGTAATGAAACAGAAAAGTTCCAGGGGCTTAACTGAGAAAACAGAAAACGCTTCGGAAAGAAACGCGCCATCTCAAAGAGAAAACGTATTTGCCCGAAGGCGCCAACAGAAAACATTTCGAGGGAGAAGAGAATAGAGGCTGATTGGGGGGGTCCACATGTCAGGTTTAAAAAGTTCGCCGGCGCCCGAAGACTGCGGTGGTCGCCGGCGTTGAACCACGGCGAGACAGGGAGATCGGAGTGTACCAAGAGCTTCAGCGTGTCCTTCCGCGTCGGTGGGTGGTGGACTCGACCGACGGAGAGCACCACGTTGACGGCGACACTTTCTCCGGCGGACGGCGGCTCGAGTGATGGTGGAGAACTCCGGTGGGTGCTGCAAGCTCCGAATTGAAGCGCGGGTCAGGAGAGTGGATGTTTAGGGAAGCTACTGGCAAGAGTTGAAGGGTGGAGGTGCACGCACGGGAGCGAATCGAGCTGGATCCCGTGGCGGGTCGCGGCGGCCGGAGTCGGGGAAGAAAGCTCCCTCGGGGCTCTTCCAGTGGCTTGGTGTGGTCTAGGTGGAGCGCAGAGGTGGTGTGGGTTCGAGTTGAAGCTCGGGGCCTCTATTTATAGGCGGATCGAGGGGGTGTCCGTGAACGGAGAATCTCCGGCGAGCAATTACGGCGAGGCAGTGGATTGGCGGGGGTTTAGGTGGCCAGGCAGCATCAGTGGGAGTTACTGGTCCCGTTCCCCCGCTAATCCCGGTCGGTCTTGGCGTAATGGCGCCGGTCCACGGTGGGGTGGCCGCACGGGCACGACGGCGGCAGAGAGCGCGCTCCGCGCCCAGCGGTTCACGACGAGGGTGGCAGCGCGCACTGGGGAGTGGGTGGCCACGCGGCGGCCTCCCGTGGCTTGGGCGGCGCTGGGTGGCGCCGTCTGCGCTGCGCCTCTCTCTGGCGGCCGCAAAGCCGCCGCTGGCGTCGGTCATGGGGCGGCGCACCTCCTCCAGCTCGTCGCCGACGTCCGCAAGGCTCCAGGCGCTCGTGCGGTGCAGAGGACAAGGGGGAGGGGACAGGGAACACGGCGACACCGGGGCACTGGCGAGATTGAGAACGAACACTGAAGAAAACGACAGTGCACTGAAACTGTTCTCTGAACTTAACTGAACCTGATTTTGACAATGCCCTGCAGGTGTTCGACAGAATGATTTGGCAAGGAGAAAATTTTTCCTGGGGCTGGGACTTGGTGAGGTGACCTCTCAATGTACCCAGAGGCTGCCTGATTTTTCTCAAAATTTTTGGAAAAGGATTTGAATGAATTTCATCAAATTTGGCAAAATTGGTCCAAACTTGCAGTAAGTATAGTTTGAAAAATATGAACTGAAGACCAGTGGATCTTCATGGATCTTGGTTGAGGGTTCAAAGGACAAGGAAGGGGAATTGGTTTGGGGTCAAAAATCAAAACAGAAATGGTAGCTCCTTTGTAAATCTCCAAGGGCTAGAATAGATGGCAGAAATTGTTTTGATAAGATTTAAATGGAAAATAATCAGATGGGGAGGTTCAACTTGCTGGATTTGATGCAAATCATGATCCAAAGATGAGGGAAGGTTTAGGAGAGTGGATTTGCACTAAGGTCATGGCATGAGAGATTTGTTGAAAGTGGTAAAGGATTATTTTAAAAGCCATAGGGCATTTTCAAAGGAATTTTCAAAAGGCATTTTCCCAAGTGAAAAGCATTTTGGTTTGAGTCCAAAATAAAAAGCAAGAACCTCCAAGACCAAAAGCAATTCTTGGGTGAATCCAAACAAAACTCTTGCCATGAAAACAAATATTTTGAAAGGGAGGGTTCTTTTGAAGAAAAATTTTAAATCACCTTCCTCAAGTCAAATAAAAATTTTGAAAAATCCAAATGAAATTTTGGGTGTCACAACACCTACCCCCTTAGGAAAAATCTTGTCCTCGAGATTTCAGCTGATCCTCGAATAGATATGGATACTCTGCCTGGAGAAAATCTTCCCTTTCCCATGTGGCTTCATCCTCAGTGTGGTTGATCCACTAAACTCTGAAAAAATTTGTCGTTTTCTGACGGGTCCTCCGTTCAGAAACTTCCAGTATCTTTACTGGTCTTTCTCTGTAGGTGAGGTCTGGTTGTACATCGATGCTCTCATGGGATACATGCTTCTCCGGGTTACTTACACATTTTCGCAATTGCGAGACGTGGAATACGTCATGGACGTCTGACAGCTCCTTGGGTAGGTCTAGTTGGTAGGCTACCGTGCCTCTTCGTGCAATTATACAAAATGGCCCAATGAATCTCGGGGCTAGCTTCCCCTTAATTTTGAACCGTTGCAGGCCCCTCGTAGGTATACGGAATCACCGGGTTCAAAGCTGACCTCACGATGTTTTTGATCGTAGTAGCTCTTTTGTCGGCTTTGCGCTGTCTTGAGTCTGTCCCTGATCTGCTTAACTTTCTCCTCGGCCTCTTTAAGCATGTTTGGGTCGAAGATACGACTGTCACCCGTTTCTGACCAATTCAGTGGGGTACGGCACCTTCGTCCATACAATGCTTCAAAGGGTGCCATTTGCAAGCTGGCTTGGTAACTGTTGTTGTAAGCAAACTCGGCATACGGCAAACTCTCTTCCCAACTAGATCCATAGGTGAGCACACAGGCTCTCAGCATATCCTCTAGGATTTGGTTCACACGTTCCGTTTGTCCATCAGTCTGAGGGTGGTACGCTGTACTGAAAGCTAGCTGCGTGCCCAGAGCTTGTTGCAGGTGATCCCAAAATTTTGAGACAAATTGGGTGCCTCGGTCGGATATTATAGTCTTTGGGACTCCATGCAAACAAACTATGCGGGAGAGATAAAGTTTGGCCAGTCTATGTGTGGAGTAGGTAGTCTTCACGGGAATGAAATGAGCAACCTTGGTTAGTCGGTCTGTGATAACCCATATGGCGTCATTTCCGCGTTGTGATCGGGGTAGTCCGACGATGAAGTCCATTCCTATTTCATCCCATTTCCACTCCGGTATCCTGTTTGGCTGGAGTAGCCCTGCTGGCTTTTGATGCTCGGCCTTGATGCGCTGAGATGAATCGCAACAAGCAATAGATGCGGCTATATCCCTTTTCATACCGTGCCACCAAAATCTTTCCTAAATGTCTTTGTACATTTTGGTTCCTCTAGGGTGGATCGAGTATGGAGCGGTGTGGCTTTCGGTTAGGATTTGTTGCTTGAGTTCCTCAATGTTAGGTACGCAAAGTATGTCTCCGTACCATAATATTCCTTCACTGTCTGTGACGAACTCTGAGGCCTTAGCAAAGTTCATTTTCCTCTTTATTCCTTCGATGCTGGGATGTCCTTGTTGTGCCTTCTTAATTTGCTCCATTAGGGTGGGTTGTATCTCCAGATTTGATACGGTGTCCTCCGAGACTAACACCATGTTGAGCCTAGCGAACTCTTGCTGAAACTCAGGCCTCAAGTTTTGCGGACCGTCGTTGTCCAGGCTGGGGTTTCGACTAAGGGCATCAGCCACTACATTTGCTTTCCCTGGATGGTAGTGAATGCCGACATCATAGTCCTTGACCAATTCCAACCAGCGTCGTTGGCGTAAATTTAGCTCTGGCTGTGTGAAAATATATTTGAGGCTCTTATGGTCCGTATATATTTCACAGCGATTTCCCAACAGAAAGTGCCTCCACTCCTTGAGTGCATGTATGACTGCTGCTAGCTCCAAGTCATGTGTTGGGTAATTTTCTTCATGTTTTCGCAGCTGTCTGGAGGCATACGCGACAACTTTGCCATCCTGCATTAGCACACACCCGAGGCCTTTTCGGGACGCGTCACAATACACTTCAAAACTCTTGTGTATGTCTGGCACAGTTAAGACCGGTGCGGTTGTCAGTTTCTTCTTGAGTTCTTGGAAGCTTTTCTCGCATGCTTCCGTCCATACAAATTTCTTGTCTTTCTTGAGCAACTGTGTTATTGGTTTTGCCACAGTGGAGAATCCTTCAATAAATCTTCTGTAATATCCGGCCATTCCCAGGAAATTCCGCACATCTGTCACGTTGGCGGGCGGCTTCCAGTCAAGTATGGCTTTGACCTTCTCTGGGTCTACGGCCACGCCTTCTTGGTTCAATATATGGCCTAGGAAACCAACTTGTCGTAGCCAAAATTCACACTTGCTAAATTTGGCATACAACTGATGTTTCCTCAATTCTCCCAAAACAATTCTGAGATGCTCAGCATGCTCTTCTGGTGTCCTTGAGTAAACCAGAATATCGTCAATGAACACCACAACAAATTTGTCCATGAATTTCATGAACACTTTGTTCATGAGGTGGACGAAATATGCGGGGGCGTTCGTTAGACCAAAAGGCATTACTGTGAACTCATATAATCCGTATCTGGAGGTGAATGCTGTCTTAGGGATATCTTCTGTCCGTACTTTCAATTGATGATATCCCGATCTCAAATCAATTTTTGAGAACACCTTGGCTTGTGCGAGCTGGTCAAACAAATTATTTATCCGTGGCATCAGATATTTGTTTTTGATGGTGACCATATTGAGAGCTCGATAGTCTATACACAGTCTCAGTGTCCCATCCTTTTTCTTGGCGAATAAAACTGGCGAACCCCATGGTGAGGAGCTGGCTCGAATAAAGCCTTTGTCCAATAACTCCTTTATCTGCTTCTTTAACTCTACCAATTCTGAGGGTGCCATTCTATAAGGTTTCTTATAGATGGGAGCGGTGCCAGGTGCTAGTTCGATGCTGAATTCTATCTCTCGGTCTGGTGGCATGCCTGGTAGTTCTTCAGGAAATACGTCAGGAAACTCGCATACCACTGGAACTTTTCTCAGTTCTGACATGTCCACTTTGTTCAGCTTTGGTTGCCGTGACCGTGGTCTTTCTTGAGCTGTGACCTTTATTGTCTTGCCATGATGGTGAGTGAGAATCACGGTCCGATTGAAACAGTCAATGAATCCTTTGTTGGTGGTTAACCAGTCCATCCCTAAAATGACATCTAGTCCTTTATTTTCCAACACGATGAGATTAGCTTGGAACTTTAGTCCTTCGAACTCGATGATCACTCCTTGGCAGTAACTCTGAGCGATTTGCTTATTTCCGGGGGACTTGATGATCATAGATTTTTCCAAGGGAAGTGTCGGAAAACCATGTTGCAAAACAAAACTCTTCAAAACGAACGAATGGGAAGCTCCAGAATCAAACAAAACCGTGGCAGGTACGGTGTTGACAGGGAACGTACCGAGCACGATGTCTGGGGCATTCTGCGCTTCTTCCCTGGTCACATGGTTCAGGTGACCCTTCCTGTGGTTGTTGCTGGGGTTGAAATTGTTGCGCTTGGGGGCTGGATTGTTCCCACCATTGTTTGGCTTGGGGGCTGCGTTCCTTGGTTTTGGGCATTGTTTAGCATAGTGCCCCTCTTCTCCACAAGCATAGCATGTGACCCCTGGACGGTATGTGAACTCCTTGTCCCTGGCATGAAACTGTCTGACGGGCCTTAGATCAGTAGTCGTGGATTTCCTTGCTTCTGTCCTCGGAACCTCAGTCTTGCTTCGGTTATTGCGAGCAAGAGTCATCTTGTCCCTCTTTCGCTTACGGAGATCTTCCAGACTACGGCGCTCATTCTCCAAGGTAATGGCCTTGTCAACCAGAGTTTTAAAATCTGGGAAAGTGTGTACAACCAGTTGGCATTTTAGTGCTGGTGCCAGGCCGTCCAGGAATTTTTTCCATCTTCTTGTTCTCTGTCATGTGCTCGTCGTAGGCATAACGAGATAGCTGGGTAAACTAACCGTTGTATTCTGTCACTGACATGCCTCTTTGCTTGAGATCGTCAAATTCCTTCTTCTTGATTTTTATGATGCTCCGGATATAGTTATAGCAGTAGCGCGTCTGCTGGAAAAAGCGCTACCACTATAATTCCCATCTTGTTGGCGATAGGCTAGGAATAGTAGTAGCGATGCCACAGAAAGCGCGCTACCACTAAGTGCGTTGTAGCAGCGCGCTTCCTGCAAAGAGCGCTACTGCTAAAAAAGAAAATAAAATGGAAAAGAAATAGAAAAATAATTAAAATGAAAGAAGTAGGAAAAAATGTAAAGATAAACAAAAGAAAAATAAAAATAAACGAGAAAGGAATAGCAGTAGCGACTTTCATAATCCCGCGCTATAGCTACGTTCCTTAGATAAAAGGAAAATAAATAACAGCTTCCAACAGCAGTAGCGTGTTTTGGTAGAAACCGCTATAGCTAACTTGGCTATAGCGCGTTTTTTCAACCAGCGCTACTGCTATTTTGACTTAACCCCGCGTGGGCTCAAAATTTTACTAAGTACTTCCCCCAATTCCCCATCGATCTCCTCCATCGCCGCCTCTCCCTCGCTGCCCCTGCTCCCTCACCGTCCTCGCCGCCACCGGAGCCGTGCACCCTCGCCACCGTCGCCGCCACCGGAGCCGTGCGCCCTCGCCACCACTGCTTCCCTCGTGCGGTCCTCGCCGCCACTGCCTTCGTTGCCGCCAATGGAGCCCCGCGCCCTCGCCACCCCTGCCTCCGTCGCCGAGCACCTCCCTGCCACCGTCTCTCCCCTCTCTGTAAGCCCCCCACCCCTCCCCCCACCCTCCTCTCTCTGCCTGTTCTTCCTGCCATGTTAATTAGTAGTAGTAGTAGATGTTAATTTGTAGTAGGGTTCATAGATAATGTTTTTTAGTAGTAGTAGATGTTAATTAGTACTAGTGGGGGTACTAGTTAACTAGGGCAATAGGGTTAATAGTAGATTTTTTTAGTTAGGGTAATAATAGATGTTAAGTAGTAGATAATGTAGATGTTAATTAGTTCGGTAGGGTTTAGTTTTTGAATTGAGTTTGTTTAACTAGATGTTAATTAGGGCAGTAGGGTTTAGTTTAGAGTAAAATTTAGTTCAGTAGTTAACTAAATATATTTTTTAGGAAAAAATTGTATATGCTTAACTAGGGCAGTAGGGTTAGGGTTGTAGTGTTTAATTACAAATGTTAGGAAAGTAAGGTTTAACTAGATGTTAACTAGGGTAGTAGGATTTAGTTTATAGAAAAAAAATCAATATAAAAATATAAATTTCTATTAGTGCTGGAAGTCCAGTAGGTTCTTAAGTTTTAGTGAATTTTTATTAGGAAACAAATGTAGGACATAATTTGGGTTCTAGGGTTCATAATTTGGGAAATTTGAAGTGGTCATGATATATGAAAATTCCTCAATTGTGTTTGCCCATGTTTATCTACTGTTGTAGTTGCTCATGTACATGTTCTTAAGTGGTCCTGTTATATGCAACATTGAAGTGGAACTATTGTGCCCAAGTGGCCTTTTGTTGTTTCTAGGGAATGAAGCCAAGTGGCCTATGTTTTGCCGGAATGTTGATTCATTTCCGTTCCGGCAAATTTCAGGTGCGCAATTTGTCCACTTTTTAGAAAAGACCATGCCAAAATTTTCCGTGAATTTCAGCATGACTTGTGCTATAAACTAGGACATCTCGAGTGCACGGGATTTGCCGCACCGGGAAGGAATCAACGTTCCTGCAAAACATAGGCCTTTTTTATGTCATTATTCATTTTATTAGGTCTAGAATTAATTTACTAGATTTAATCATAGGAAACATGGCTAGCCTCCGCAGCCTCGGGTTCAAGACCGTATACCTATCCCCGGTGCGGCGAAATACCATATCCCCAGTGAACCAATCCTACCTAAGGCATCGGTGGAGGCCATAGATGGCGATCTAAGGAGACTTCATGACGATGTGCTGCGGAAAGAGAAAAGCCTAATCGCCTCGAAAAATCCAGGATACCCACTCTACATGGTTAACGTGTCGCGGCAAAGGTTGCACGTCGACACATTCCCCGCGGAGAAGTTCTTCCTTCTATTCAATTACATCTTTGACATGTTTCACTTGAAGAAGATGGATTTTACGTTTGTCCTCCTTTTTGCCTTGCACATGAACTACATCATTGGGATTGAGCAGATACCTTATATTTGTGTTGCTGGCCCGTACTTCATACATGAGGGCTTCTTGGCAGTCTCTGCAGAGCACCGTGAATACACGAGGGACTACATCGTCGATTTCATGGTCGCCAATAAGGACAAGGAGACAATTCTCATGCCTTATCATCCCATGTAAGTCATCCGCACGGATATCCTTACTTCGATTTCAATCATTCATTTGCACGGTGGAGGCTAATTAATTTGACGTGTACTTATTTTGCGCGGCCACGGGCACGCCGTCCTCATCATCCTTTACCCCTGATTCTCCCACGCTCTTTACTTGGACTTGTCGAAGAACATGAACAAAAAGGATTAAACCCACATATAGTCTGTTCTCGACAGTGCTATCTTTTTCTACGGCGTACGGGGTGGAGAGATGAAGACCAAGAATAAAAGGAACGGCAGGCCCGCCTTCGGCCATAAGACCGACTTCTGCTGCATCCAGCAACTGAGTGATACTCTAAGAGATGGATTCTATGTCCTACACCACATGCTGGAGTATAGACGGGATCAGCAGAACCTTCGCATGTCACCTAGATCCGGCGATGCCCATATTCTGCAATGGTCAAAGAACATAGGAGATATCCCGGATCATCGACTTCGAGCTGAGTTCTATCACATCCAGCGTGAACTTGCCCAAATCATCATGAAGGAGGTCCTCGATAAAACAGGGATGTTCTACGAGGAAGGGCAAATGTCGCGGGAAGACGTCCGAACGCGCTTAGCCGCTCAGTGTCTCGACCTGAAGCCTTATTAGAATACTGTTTATGATGTGATGAGCATATTGCATGTTTATGATATGATTAGAATACTGTATAAAACCTATACAAAAACATCGCAAATAAGCAGCAAAAAAAGATATGATAAAATATAGTAGTAGCGCTCTTTAGCGCTGGATAGGAAAAAGCTACTACTAAAGCACTTAGCAGTAGAGCTGGTACGGGAAGCGCTGCTGCTAATTAGGTATAGCACTAGCGCGTGTCAGCATGTGCTACTTCTACATGTTAGCTGTACCGCCTTATTAGTAGTGCGGGTACCCACGCTACTGGTACACAAAATACCCGCGCTACTGCTAGGCTTTTCCCTAGTAGTGATACAGGGCAAGAGGTACTCACAAAACCAATGCAGTGTGCAGTATAGTTGTGAGATTCGGTGGTCCCTTGAGAATGAATATACTTCTGCAAATGGTTTTTGTACAAGTGAGACGGTAAGGCACATGCTGAAATGTAGTTGAAATTGATGTGATATCATAGACAGTACCTTACGCTGTAGACGTGACCAATGTGTAACAAGATTATTCCAGTCACTGTCTACTAAATGTAGCACCGGAGAATTTACAGAAATTTCATTTAGAGGATTGCCATCAAAGTACGCTTGCCTCAGGTAGCAATGATACTTCATCAACGCATGCTTGAACAGCGCAACCAAGCTTTGCTCGTCTTGACTACCGAGTTTGGTCCTTGTGTATTTAAAAGAATGAAATCTTTTGTCTTCTCTCAGCATAAACATGGCACTAATTACCATGAATAAAATTAGTACATTATTTACATTTAAGTTGCGGAGGAAGATTAAAACTTGTTCTTTGTCTGTGGTATAATCTTTGCATGGAGGAAAGATGCACACAAAGTTCCTGACAACAATAAAAGCTTCATCTTCTAAACTAGTTAGAAGTGGAATAGGGGTCCTATTTGCTGCAATTAGGGCTCTCTCTCGTTAGAAAAGGGATTTGGCAACTGGAGTTGGTGTACTCGTTGTTAGAATGGGGGTTTTGCATCGTAGATCTGGCGCTATTTCAACTAGCATCATCATACTGTATGCTGCAGTTGGTGTCTGCTGAGTTGGGGCATTTGAGATGGCCAGTAGAGTAGGGCTATAGTCTGTTAGACTTGGGATTGTGGTTTGTGGGTCTAGTGATATTGCCACTACACCTAATTGGCTATTTGATTTATTAGGTGTTACTACCTTTTCCAAATACATTTTTTGCGCTCCTTCGCGACCAGCAATCGCCCTCTTCCTTTTGAATGTCTGATACACAAGAACAACATTTGCATGGAGAAATATGGTATGATGACAGATGGAATATGTACTGAAAATGGATAGGCAGGGCATATTCACATAGACGATGTGTAAACTAAGCAAATGGCAGTGCAACAAAGTAGAAGCAATGAAAGCATCATTTGCAAGATATGTGCGACCAATATAACCCTGCAAAGTTAGACCAAGCACATTGATGGGTGAATAAGATAGGGCATCTGCCTCTGACTCCTCCACTAGGAGCTACATTGACTTAGGTCTCCCTCTAGCTCAGAATAATTCTTAGGATCATATTCTGAACACAAATCTATAGGTGGAGAGTGTGTGCATTGCATTGCAACCAGACTAGATCTTAGTCCCTTAATACCAAGTTTGACAGCCATGGTATTGTTCTGCTTTATTCTTCATATGCGCGCAAGCTCATAATCGTTATGATGATGTTCAATATCAGAGATTCATGAAAACTAGTCATATTATCTACGGAATGCATTGCAGATTCTACTCCAATAGTGTCTCCCTACGAACCCCTGTGTATACAAAGTTCATCCCCCAACTGCGCTGGCTAGACCACTCAAATAACTACAAACCTCTTATGTCTCTATAAGGGACGGTCACACATTCAAAACTGAAGTAGGAACATTAGCATCATATCAAATTCGTATTTCAACAAATAAGCTTCGGAATTATGAGTGGCATAATGTTTAGTTTCAAGGGTGGAGTGCTGGTAGTGCGACACAAAGCAAGTAGGCAGATTGTATTCCAGGTAAAAGATTTTAGTCTATGTAAAACGTGGATATAACACTTTTCTTCTATACAATACAATGTTTGTTGCCCACACATGATGGAAGAGATCACACAAAGAAATAATATTCACTCATGTTTGCCGTTCCAGGATTCTAAAACTGGGTGGTCCACCCTAAAAAATATGAGCAACAAATATGACAAGGCAAGCATAGAGCTAGGGAATCAATCATTACTTGTGATCTTACTAGGACAAGTATGCAGAATCGTAACTATAGTAAGAGACCGTCCAAAATCTGAACCAAGAAATTTGGCTAGTGTCGGTTCTATATCCGGCATATCTCGTAGTAGGGTCCTAAGCTAGGCGTCTTGGAGCGATGGTAACACAGACACAGGATTTTACCCAGGTTCGGGCTCTCTCGAAGAGATAATACCCTACGTCCTGCTTTTGATTGCATTGATATGCGTGTAGTACATGGTACTATCTACCACGAGATTGTTCTAATGAATATCAGTTGATTTATCGACTAGCCTGGCCTCGGTTTATATAATGTACCAGAGGCCTAGGGTTTAGAATAGTCCTCGGCTTGGGCGCCAAGTGTTGTGGAATCTCCCTTATGCCCCATGGGCTGCCCGCAGTGGCCCATGAGTGTCGCGGGATATCCGTGGCTACCTATGGGACCGGGTTGCCCCTTGCTGGTTCGGCGGGGGGGTGTCGCGTCGCACAAAGAGCAGATCAGTGCACAGCAGCATGGCAGAGAGCACACAAGCAATTTACCCAAGTTCGGGCCGCCGCGAGGCGTAAGACCCTACTCCTGCTTTGGTGGATTGATGGTGGAATGAGTGTGGTGGTGCGTAGTACACCTGCCCGGCAAGGTCCGCCTCGGGCCGCAGCGACTACGCGCATATGGTGGCTTGGGTTTGTTAGCTTTCCAACCCTCTAACCCCCCCCCCCCGCCCTACGACTACCATGGGCCTCCTTTCCAACCCTCTAAACCCCCCCCCTCTACTCCACTAATATGATAGCGCACAGTGCTATCATACCTAACTCTGCGGGCTGACAGGGTGCATCAAATGCCCCGCTCAGTGTCACATCACTGGTCGCCCGGCAAGGCCTGCCGGGCTATCTCGCCAGCTCTGCACTTGTTCCCTTGACACGTCGCAGGACGGGTGTCGTGTGTGGGTTTCTTCTGTAGGAAATGGCTGCCATGTGGCGAATGGCCGCCACTTAATCACTTCATGGCCTGACACTGCACTGATTGACGACGTGAGTCGTGTTGGAGTGGTTGGCGGGGTGGTTCAGCACTCGTGAGCCCCGGTAGGCTCTGTCGGGAGTCTTGGTTGTTTGCTTCTGGTGGTGGCCTCGCCCCTTGCCGGGCTCGCCTGCCTGGTGAGGGAGGCCCTTCTCTTGCCGATATCTTGCTCCTTTGGCTTGACCTTGGTCTCTCTGAACTGCATGCTGGTTCTTCAAATCTCTTGGTCTTCAGTCTCTGACCTAAGCCGATGCTTCATTCTTGGTCTTCTGCCTGTGCACGGTTGGGCAACAGACCCAGGGTTTGTTGCACCGATAGAAGCCCCCGGGCCTGCCCCGAACGCGTTGCTGAGCGTCGTCGGGGTAGGGCCTAATAAGTGCATAGGCAGAATCGCTGAAGGGGTTGGCCCCTTGAGGTTTCTATTGCTGCTTCATTAGTCTTGGTCTTGGGGCAGTTTCCGATTTCCCCGTTGTGCGCGGCGTCGCGGAAGACCTTGGATCGTGGCCTGCGGATTCTCCTCGCCCCATGATCACGGGGTGAAAACCGCCTTCCCACTCGCCCCCCGTTCCGCATGCACCTCGCCATGTGCTCTGCATGCATTGGGCGTGGTAGGTGGTGGATGCGGAGGACACGGGGAGGAGTGCTATAGCTGAAATCTGAGCATCAATGGTTGGGGCAGAGGGGCGGCCTCGGCCCTCAGAGTCATAGTGGGTGCAGAGAGGCCGTATTGGAGGAGAGGGGCAGCCGTTTCCTGTAGGAGGGGCCAGCCCCCTGCCCCGTTTCCCTATAAAAAGGGCTCGGTGCAGTGTTCCCCAGCACACACTTCCCCTTCTCCTTTGTGATCCTTCTCACCTAGCCATGGCGCGAGGGCGAGGGCATGGCGGAGCTCTAGTGGCGGCGACGAGGGCTTCTTCTCGATAGCGCGCCCCTCCTCCCCCGGACCTCGAGGCAGTGGAATCGTCCGCGAGAAGGGGGAGGGGGCGTGGCCGTGATCGCCGTGGTGCCCGAGGAGGAGGAGGGGGGCGGTGCCCTGGTGACGCCTCCGCCACCGGCTCCACCCCCGATGGAAGGCCATGTCGGGGACCAACCTCGAGAGTTCATCATCAGGCTGTACAAGCCTTTGCGCAGTCGCCTTCGTCTTCCGACCTTCTTTGCGCGGGAGATGGAGCTCGAGCAGCCGCGCGCCCTGAGGCTACACATGAGGGGTTGTGGGGATGGAAGCACGAGGGTTGATGTCGATTTCCCTGCCCCTCATGTAATGTACCTCCGTCGCGGCTGGAAGACCTTTGCCCGTGCCCACAGCTTTTTGGAGGGGCACATTCTCGATTTCAAATTAATGGACAGTGGCCTGCTCTCCGTCAAGATCTTCGGGAGCTCAGAAGGCCGCTTAGGGTGCTGCGTGGAGAGCTCGACCGATGATGAAAACTCCTCCTCAAGTGAAAGCGACAAGGAGGACAGTGACGGCGATGACGACGGCAGCGGGCGGAGGGGCGATGACTCTAACTCCGCCTAATCGTCGCCCGCACCATCTTCATCAGGCGGCAGCACCATCATCTACATCTGCATCTCCTCCCCGGCAATGAGATTTGCCAGGGAGTTGAATGCAGAGGCGCGGATGGTGCTGCCTGGCTCCTCCAGCAGCCTTCCAGCTGGACCCCGGTAGGCTTCCTCTCGGGCTGCAACTGCGTTATCCCTGGCGAGTCCTGCTGGCCCTGGCGACGGTGGTTGACGGGGCCGCCTTCCGCCGTGCTCTCCATCGAGGCGCTCCCTCGTGCTTCCGCTTCCCCCGGGCTACCTCTCCTGGAGCCTGATGAGAGTGGGCCGGACCTTCGCCCAGGCGCTCCTTTCGCCCTCCTCGCCTTCGACGGCTACACCTAGGAGGAGAGGGACAATAAAGGGCATCACGGAGCACTTATCTTTTTTCAATCTTAAATCTGTAGGCAATCGCCAAATTTTAATTCAAATAATGTAATCTCTTGAGTCCATCTTCATGTTCTGTAATGCTTGTACTTGTATCAGCATATGAATAAAAAATAAACCATCCCGGGAATCCGTGCATGTATATGTCCATGCAGAGGTGGAGTGCCTCTCTACTGTAAATAAACGAGTTTTCTCGACAGGATATCCTGCCGGCACCCTCTTTTGTCTGATGGAGAGCTCCGACTGTCGGGGAACAGACAGAGGGGCCAGCCCCCCGCCAACTCTTTTTTACCAAAGGCTACTGTGACCATCCTGACTGAAGCAACGTTCAAGTCATGGATGGGAGCGCCTAAGTTTCAAAAAATAGAGGTGAGGTTTCCTCATGCAAAGTTATAGCTTTACAGAACACAAATGGACAAGAGGTAAACTTATCTGTTTGGCTCAGCCGGGGATCGTAGTGCCGTGCAATCTTCTCTTCCTTTGTCGAAGTCAAGTTCACGGCAGGAACCTGCAACTCCATGTAGATGAGAATGAATGCAGGATGCAATCCTATCTATATGCATATGCAAATGCTCTTGAAATGCCTATGTAGTGATCTGGGTGTGCTTGTGCATGCATGCAATCTTAGTTGGGGCCCCCTACAGCACTTCTTTATTTTCTCTTGCACGGGGTCATCCCCGGCTTTGTACAAGGGGTTACATGCAGCTGAGGCAAGGCCTATACAAAAGGGTGGTTGTTGGCCAATGCCCGGCAGCCTCGCGCCTTACGGGTAGTACTTACGGAGATGCTCAATATTCCATGAGTTTTGCAACGGTGTGGCATCTCCGGTCTCCAGACGGACTGCGCCAGGTCTGGTGACTCGTATCACCCAGTAAGGGCCTTCCCACTTCGGTGATAGCTTGTTTGTACCCTTGGCGGACTGAACGCGCCTAAGGACAAGGTCACCTTTCTCAAAACACCAGGCATGAACCCTGCGGCTGTCATAGCGACGCAAGGCTTGCTGGTAGCGTGCAACACGCATAGCAGCCCGGAGACGGTTCTCCTCGAGTAGCACAGCGTCGTCACGCTGGTGCTGATCTTGTGCTACTTCATCATAGGCAAGCACTCGACGGGACCCGTAAATGAGTTCTGTGGGGATAACTGCTTCTGCCCCGTAGACCAGGGAGAAGGGAGTCTCCCGGTAGCTCGGTTAGGTGTCGTTCTGAGGGACTAGAGAACTACCGGTAGCTCCTTGATCCACTTCCTGTCGTGCTTCTGCAGCATATTGATGACTCCCTAGAAGTGGTGCCAGAAAGTTCCTGTCTACTAGAACTATGTCGGTATTTCCCCAAAGAGGAAGGGATGATGCAGCACAGCGACGGTAGGTATTTCCCTCAGTGATGAAACCAAGGTTCATGAACCAGTAGGAAACCCAGCAACACAACGTAAACAACCCCTGCACACAGATAAAAAATCCTCGCAACCCGATGTGTTAAAGGGGTTGTCAATCCCTTCCGGGTAACTGCGCCTCAAGATAGGCAAACGGACGTGAGATAAATTTGTAGTAGATTGAAAGATAGATCGCAAGTAAAATAAATAGAAATAAAATGCAGCAAGGTATTTTTTATTTTTGGTTTAATAGATCTAAAAATAAATGCAAAGAAAAGAGTAGATCGCAAAGGCAAATATATGAGAAAGAAGACCCGGGGAGCGGAGGTTTCACTAGTGGCTTCTCTCGAGAAAAATAGCAAACGGTGGGTAAACAAATTATTGTTGGGCAATTGATAGAACTTCGAATAATCATGACGATATCCAGGCGATGATCATTATATAGGCATCACGTCTAAGATTAGTAGACCGACTCCTGTCTGCATCTACTACTATTACTCCACACATCGACCGCTATCCAGCATGCATCTAGTGTATTAAGTTCATGGAAAAATGGAGTAATGCAATAAGAACGATGACATGATGTAGACAAGATCTATCTATGTAGAGATAGACCCCATCATTTTATCCTTAGTAGCAACGATACATACGTGTCGTTTCCCTTTCTGTCACTCGAATCAAGCACCGTAAGATCGAACCCACTACAAAGCACCTCTTCCCATTGCAAGATAAATAGATCAAGTTGGCCAAACAAAACCCAAATATCGGAGAAGAAATACGAGGCTATAAGCAATCATGCATATAAGAGATCAAAGAAACTCAAATAACTTTCATGGATATAAAAAGATATAACTGATCATAAACTCAAAGTTCATTAGATCCCAACAAACACACCGCAAAAAGAGTTACATCATATGGATCTCCAAGAGACCATTGTATTGAGAATCCAGCGAGAGAGAGGAAGCCATTTAGCTACTAACTACGGACTCGAAGGTCTACAAAGAACAACTCACGCATCATCGGAGAGGCACCAATGGAGGTGGTGAACCCCATCCGAGATGGTGTCTAGATTGGATCTGGTGGTTTTGGACTCTACGGCGGCTGGATGAATATTTCGTCGATGCTTTAAGGGTTTCTGGAATATTGGGGTATTTATAGAGCAAAG
Source organism: Aegilops tauschii subsp. strangulata (assembly GCF_002575655.3). Classification (NCBI taxonomy): domain Eukaryota; kingdom Viridiplantae; phylum Streptophyta; class Magnoliopsida; order Poales; family Poaceae; genus Aegilops; species Aegilops tauschii. Next base: position 216,872,077 of record NC_053038.3, read on the forward strand.
AGGCGGTCCAGGGGGAACCCAAGGTGGGCACAACCCACCAGGGCACGCCTGGGCCTCCTGGCACGCCCTGGTGGGTTGTGCCCCCCTCGGGGCACCCCCCAGGCGCAACCAGGGCCCATTGTGTTCCTTCTGGCCCATAAAAATTCTCCGTGAAGTTTCATGGCATTTGGACTCCGTCTGATATTGATTTCCTGCGATGTAAAAAACATGCAGAAAACAGCAACTGGCACCTGGCACTATGTCAATAGGTTAGTACCAAAAAATGATATAAAATGACTAGAAAATGATTATAAAACATCCAAGATTGATAATATAACAGCATGGAACAATAAAAAATTATAGATACGTTGGAGACGTATCAGCATCCCCAAGCTTAACTCCTACTCGTCTTCCAGTAGGTAAGTGATAAAAACAGATTTTTTGATATTGAATGCTGCCTAACATGTCATATCATATTGTTTTCTTTATAGCATGGACATTTGGACTTTTATGTGATTCAAAGCAATAGTCTAGTTTTAACATAATAATTTAGATACTCAAGCATATCAACAAGCAACCATGTCTTTCAAAATATCAACGCTAAAATAAGTTATCCCTAGCCCATCATGCTCAACCATTGATCCATTCATGAAACACCTCGAATATCAGCTACACCCAATACTTAAGTACGATCATATTGCCTCCTAGTTGGTGCTTTTTCTAAGACAAGATTGAGACTAAAATTCAAAATAAAAATTGCATAAAGTAAAAGAAAGGCCCTTCGTAGAGGGAAGTAGGGATTTGTAGAGGTGCCAGAGCTCAAAGCGAACAACTTAGAGATAAAAAGATTTTGGGAGGTGTATCCATCCCACCAACGAAAATGACTTAGAGTTCCCAACACTTTCCATGCTAGATATATCATAGACGGTTCCCAAATAGAAAATAAAGTTTATTCCTTTTTCCACCATACTTTCACTTTCTATGGCTAGCAGTATCCACGGTTGCCCTCCATACCAACACTTTCCAAGGAATTTATTATTTGACAACATATAGTAAATTCATTTTTGCATTTCGGGGCTGGGCATCCCTAAAACCTTTGCCTTACTCTCGTGCAATGACAAGTGAATAAACACTCATCGTGAGAATAACACATCTAGCATGGAAAATATTAGCCACCCCTCACCGCTCTGCGAGCGAAACAAACACACAAAAGAGAAGTTTATTTTGAAAATTAGAGATGGCACATGCAAATTTGCTTAGAACGGCAAAAGAATATCGCATATAGGTAGATATAGTGGACTCATGTGGCAAGACTGGTTTAAAGGGTTTTGGATGCACAAGTAGAGATCATACATGGTGCAAAATGAAGGCTAGCAAAAAGGTTGAGAAGCGACCAACCAAGAAACGAATAATCTCATAAGCAAGCATTAAGCATAAATAACACCGAATAATGCTCCACAAGTAGGATATAATTTCATTGCATGACTATTTACTTTCGTACTTGCATAGGGAATCACAAACCTTAACACCAATATTCTTACTAAAGCATAATTACTCATCAACATAACTCACATATCACATCATCATATCTCAAAACTATTACTGAGAATCAAGTTTATTTTGTCCAATGATCTTCATGAAAGTTTTTATTATATCCTTCTTGGATATCTATCACTTTGGGACTAATTTTCATGTGTTGCTTTTCATAAGCTCAAACAAATATAAGTGAAGACCAAGAGCATAAATAAATTTCTTTCTCTCAAAATAATTTAAGTGAAGCAAGACAGAATTTCTTGAAAATTTTACTAACTCTCAAATAAATCTAAGTGAAGCAAGAGAGCATTTATTCAAAAATACTAACCACACCGTGCTCAAAAAAATATAAGTGAAGCACTAGAGCAAGTCCATAGCTCATAAAAGATTTAAGTGAAGCATAGAGAGCAATTCTAACAAGTCATGACATAATTTTGGCTCTCTCAAATAGGTGTGATGAGCAAGGATTTATGACTTAAAACACAAAATAAAACAAGCAAAGACTCATATCACACAAGATGCTCCAAGCAAAACACATATCATGTCACGAATAAAAATATAGTTTCGACTAAAATACCGATAGTCATTGGAAGAAAGCCGGGATGCCACTCGGGGGCATCCCCAAGCTTAGTTGGTTGCTCATTTTTGGATAATAGCTTGGGATGCCGGGTCATCCCCAAGCTTAGGCTCTTCTATCCTTCCTTCATCCATCGTAAGATAACCCAAAACTTGAAAACTTCAATCACACAAAACTCAACAAAACCTTCGTGATATCCATTAGTATAAGAAAGCAAACCACTACTATAAGTATTGTATCAAACCAATTCATATTTTGTTTTTGTATTATATCTACTGTATTTCAACTTTTCTATGGCAAAAACTCATCAAAGAAAACCATAGAGCCATCAAAATAAGCACACAACACAAAGAAAACAGAATCTGTCAAAACAGAACAGTCTGTAGCAATCTGACTTTTTCAAAAACCTCTAGAACTCCAAAAATTCTGAAAAATAGGACGACCAGGGCAATTTGTATATTAACTTCTGCAAAAAGAATGAGGGCAAAAGCAATTTCTTATAAAAAATGATAATTGTTTTCGTGAGCGCAAAGTTTCTGTCTTTTTCAGCAAGATCAAACAACTATCACCCAAGAAGATCCTATCGGTACTACTTGGCACAAACACTAATTAAAACACACACAAAACATAATCATGCCAGTAGCATAATTGTGCTAACACTCAAAAACAGAAAGCAAAAAGCAAAAATAAAAATTATTCATTGGGTTGCCTCCCAACAAGCGCTATAGTTTTACGCCCTTAGCTAGGCATAAAGCAAGGATCTAAGTATTGTCATCTTTGGTTCGAGATCCGAAAATGCCCTCATGATTGATTCATAAGGTGGCTTAATTCTTGTTCTAGGAAAGTGTTCAATACCCTTCCTCAAAGGAAATTGGAACTTAATATTGCCTTCTTTCATATCAATCACGGCATCGATAGTACGTAAAATCGGTCTACCAAGAATAATTGGACAAGACGGATTGCAATCAATATCAAGAACAATAAAATCTATGGGCACATAATTACTATTTGCAAGAATAAGAACATCATTAATTCTTCCCATAGGATTTTTAATAGTAGAATCCGCCAGGTGCAAATTCAAAGAACATTCTTCAAGATTAGTAAGACCAAGCACATCACATAAAGATTTCGGAATTGTACAAACACTAGCACCCAAGTCACACAAAGAAAAGCATTCATAATTTTTAATCTTGAATTTGATAGTAGGTTCCCATTCATCATGCAACTTTCTAGGAATTGATACTTCTAATTACAATTTTTCTTCAAGAGCTTTCATCATAGCATCAACAATATGTTTAGTAAAAGCTTTGTTTTGTTCATAGGCATGGGGTGCATTTGTCATGAATTGCAACAAATAAATACAATCAATCAAAGACCAACTATCATAATTAAAATCTTTGTAATCCAAAAGAGTGGGCACATCACTAGTTAAAGTTTTGACCTCTCCAAACCCACTTTCATCAATTTTCTCAACAAGATTTTCACCCTCCGAAATATTGGGACGCCTTCTACTTAAAGTTGACTCTTCTCTAGTCCCTTTTTCATCAATCTTAACTTTACTAAACAAGGAATAAATAGAGGAAACACCAATCATTTTAAGATCTTCATCACTTTTACGAAATAAATCACTAGAATGATTTTTCTGAAAATTCTCTTTTAGCTCTAAGCATAGCGGTTCTTTTCTTAATTTCATGCATAGAAACATAAAGAGCTTTAATTGATTCATCTACTTTAGGCACAAAAATTTTCATCTTGAGATTTTCCACATCATGAGCAATTCTATCAACACTTCTAGACAAATCATCAATCTTACTCAATTTTTCTACTATGGAAGTGTTGAAAACTTTTTGTGTATTGATAAATTCTTTAATATTATTCTCAAGATCAGAGGTGTTCCTATTATTATTATAAGATTGATTTCCATAGGAATTACCATAATTATTAGAGGAATTACTAGGAAAAGGCCTAGGATTGAAATTACCTCTATAAGCATTGTTATTGAAATTATTTCAAGAAATAAAATTCACATCTATGGCATCACTATTTTGCTCAATCAAAGTAGACAAAGGCATATCACTGAAATCAATAGGAGTACTTTTACTAGCAACCAATTTCATAAGAGCATCAACTTTTTCACTCAAAGAAGAAATTTCTTCAACCGAATTAACTTTTTTACTAGTAGGAGCCCTTTTGGTATGCCATTGTGAATAATTTGCCATGATATTATCAAGCAATTTGGTGGCTTCACCCAAAGTAATTTCCATAAAAGTACCACCTGCGGTGGAATCTAAAAGATTACGACAAACAAAATTCAATCCCACATAAAAATTTTGTATGATCATCCAAATATTTAACCCATGAGTTGGGCAATTCCTTTGCATCATTTTCATCCTTTCCCAAGATTGTGCAACATGCTCGTGTTCAAGTTGCTTGAAATTCATGATCTGGGTTCTAAGGGAAATAATTTTTGCAGGAGGAAAATACTTAGTGATAAAAGCATCTTCGCACTTATTCCAAGAATCGATACTATTGAGAGGCAAAGAAGAGAACAATTTTTTGCAGAATCACACAAAGAAAACGAAAATAATTTCATCTTCACCACATCATTGTCCACATATTTTTTCTTTTGCATATTGCATAATTCCATGAAGGTATTAAGATGGGACGCGGCATCCTCATTAGGAGTACCGGAAAATTTGATCTTTCATAACAAGATTCAGCAAAGCAGTATTAATATCACAAGACTCTGCACTAGTGGCAAGAGGAGCAATCGGAGTGCCAATAAAATCATTGTTGTTGGTATTTGAGAAATCACATAACTTGGTGTTCTCTTGAGTCATGATGACCACACGACAAGATTGCACTCAAAAACAGATCCGGCAAGAAAACGGCGAACAAAAACAGAGGTGAATAAAACGGCAATTTTTTGTGAACTACCGGTAGCTCCTCGATCCACTGCATGCCGTGCTTCTGCAGAGTATTGATGACTCCCTAGCAGTGGCACCAGAAAGTTCCTGTCTGCTAGAACTACGTCGGTATTTCCCCAAAGAGGAAGGGACGATGGAGCACAGCGACGGTAGGTATTTCCCTTTGTGATGAAACCAAGGTTATCGAACCAGTAGGAGAACCAAGCAACACAACATAAACAGCCCCTGCACACAGATAACAACGCAACCTGGCGTGTTAAAGAGGTTGTCAATCCCTTCCGGGTAACGGCACCTCAAGATAGGCAAACGGACGTGAGATAAATTTGTAGTAGATTGAAAGATAGATAGCAAATAAAATAAATAGAAATAAAATGCAGTAAGGTATTTTTGTATTTTTGGTTTAATAGATCTAAAAATAATTGCAAGGAAAAGAGTAGATCGCAAAGGCAAATATATGAGAAAGAAGACCCGAGGGCCGTAGGTTTCACTAGTGGCTTCTCTCGAGAATAATAGCAAACGGTGGGTAAACAAATTACTGTTAGGCAATTGATAGAACTTCAAATAATCATGAGGATATCCAGGAAATGATCATTATATAGGCATCACGTCCAAGATTAGTAGACCGACTCCTACCTGCATCTACTACTATTACTCCACACATCGACCGCTATCCAGCATGCATCTAGTGTATTAGGTTCATAGAAAAACAGAGTAATGCAATAAGAACGATGACATGATGTAGACAAGATCTATCTATGTAGAGATAGACCCCATCATTTTATACTTAGTAGCAACGATACATACGTGTCGTTTCCCTTTCTGTCACTGGGATCAAGCACCGTAAGATCGAACCCACTACAAAGCACCTCTTCCCATTGCAAGATAAATAGATCAAGTTGGCCAAACAAAACCCAGATATCGGAGAAGAAATACGAGGCTATAAGCAATCATGCATATAAGAGATCAAAGAAACTCAAATAAGTTTCATGGATATAAAAAGATATAACCGATCATAAACTCAAAGTTCATCAGATCCCAACAAACAAACCGCAAAAAGAGTTACATCATATGGATCTCCAAGAGACCATTGTATTGAGAATCCAGCGAGAGAGAGGAAGCCATCTAGCTACTAAGTACGGACCCGAAGGTCTACAAAGAACTACTCACGCATCATCGGAGAGGCACCATTGGAGGTGGTGAACCCCATTCGCGATGGTGTCTAGATTGGATCTGGTGGTTATGGACTCTACAGTGGTTGGATGAATATTTCGTTGACGCTTTGACGGTTTCTGGAATATTGGGGGTATTTATAGAGCAAAGAGGCGGTCCGGGGGGCACCCAAGGTGGGAACAACCCACCAGGGCGCGCCTGGGCCTCCTGGCGCGCCCTGGTGGGTTGTGCCCCGTCGGGGTACCACCCAGGCGCAACCAGGGCCCATTGTGTTCCTTCTGGCCCATAAAAATTCTCCGTGAAGTTTCGTGGCATTTGGACTCCGTCTGATACTGATTTCCTGCGATGTAAAAAACATGAAGAAAACAGCAACTGGCACTTGGCACTATGTCAATAGGTTAGTACAAAAAAATGATATAAAATGACTAGAGAATGATTATAAAACATCCAAGATTGCTAATATAACAGCATGGAACAATCAAAAATTATAGATACGTTGGAGACATATCACGTATCGAAAGTCCTTCTCTTGAGTCCACGAAGCACTTCAGCGTTCGCCCTCTCAGCTTGTCCATTGCTCCGGGGGTGTGCCACAGAAGCGAATGAGATCTTTCATCCGAGGGCATGAATGTATTGCATGAAGGCGTGGCTCGTGAACTGGGGGCCGTTGTCAGTGATGATCCTTGCCGGAACTCCGAGACGACACACCAATTCTTTCAAGAACTTGATAGCTGACTGAGCAGTCACCTTTCTCACGGCAGTCACTTCCGTCCACTTTGTAAACTTGTCGATGGCAACAAACAAGAATTCAAAGCCCCCGATTGCTCGGGGGAAGGGGCCGAGGATATCAAGCCCCCAGACCGAAAATGACCATGATAGAGGGATTGTCTAAAGGGCTTGGGCAGGCAGGTGTGTTCTCTTGGAATGGAACTAGCAGGCTTCACATGTCGTGACGAGCTCAACTGCATCTTGGAGGGTTGTGGGCCAATAGAATCCTTGCCGGAATGCTTTCCCAACTAATGCCCTTAATCCAATATGTGATCCGCACATTCCTCTGTGAATCTCAGCCAGCAGTTCCTTTCTATCCTCCCGGCAGACACACTTCAATTTCACACCGTTGGGCCTTCTTTTGTACAGAGTGTCATCGACAAACTGATACATACTCGCCCTCCGGGCTACTTTCTCAGCTTCATCTTGGTCACGGGAAGTTCTCCAGTTTGGAGGAAGCGGACGACGTGCCTTGCCCAAGTTGGAGCCTGGGGCTCGTTAACGAGGACTAGCGGCACCTCCTCGACTACGGGAGCACCAGCCTCGTTCGCGGGGTCCATAGGCCCGGCTGGAGGGGGTGGTCCGGCAGGCTGTGAGGAGTTGTTTCCGGCAGGGACTCTGCCGGGAGAGGGTGGCTCCGCCGGGAGAGGCTTACCGTAGTCCAACTTTCTCCTTTTCCGGGCCATTGTGGTTGGTGATACGGAGGGTTGAGAGAGATGGAGAACAAAAGTTCTTGGTTCCACAGGAAGCTTCTGCGCAGCACACTTTGACAGGTGATCAGTTATGTTGTTTTCCACACTGGTTACATGCTCTGTTTGCAGCCCATCAAAGTGCTCCTCCAATCTTCTCACTTCCATGGTGTATGCTTCCATCAATGGGCTTTGATAATCCTTGTTGACTTGTCTCACTACAAGATGTGAATCTCCTCGAATGATCAACTTCTTAATTCCCAATTCTGCTGCAATCCTGAGCCCGGCAAGGAGGCCTTCATACTCAGTTGTATTGTCGGTGGCTTCTTCCCGGGCAAAGTGCATTTGGACGACGTACTTTAAGTGCTCCCCGGAGGGGGCAACAAGAAGCACGCCAGCCCCTGCACCTTGTAGGGAAAAAATACCATAAAAATACATGATCCATTCTTGGCCTTGCCGGGGAGAGTTGTTTCTGTCACTTCCTCATCAGGGGTTGGCGTCCATTCTGCAATAAACTCTGCCAGTGCCCTGCTCTGAATAGTTGAAGTGCTCTCAAACTTCAAACCAAAGCTGGACAACTAAAAAGCCCACCCCACTATTCTGCCAGTAGCCTCAGGGTTTCGGAGTATCCTTTTCAGCGTAAAATGACTGACAACCGTAATCTCATGGGCTTGGAAGTAGTGGCGCAGTTTCCTTGAGGCCATGATGAGGCCAAAGATCAACTTTTGCACGCTAGAATACCTCGATCTAGCCCCTTGTAGCAAGGAGCTGACGAAGTATACTGGGCGTTGCACCACTTTCTTCCTTGCCGCATCCTTGGGGTTGCTCTCATTGTCGTGCTCACTGCTATTCTGATCCTTTTCTGACTCTGCCGTGACTTGGCCACTTTCTGCCTCATCCACTTCTCGATGTGCTACCAAGGCCGCACTGACCACTTTGTTGGTTGCTCCCAAGTAAAGAAATAACGGCTCTTGGGGTTTTGGGTGCAACCAAGGTAGGCACAGACGATAGGTAAGCCTTCAATTCTTGCAGAGCTGCATCTGCTTCCGGGGTCCACTTCATAGGCCCTGCTTTCTTCAAATTTTTGAAGTACGGCAGGGCATGCTCCGCAGACTTGGAAATGAATCTCCTTAGCACAGCAACACATCCCGTCAAGCGCCTTACATCCTTAACTGTCCTTGGCGCTTGGATCTACTCAATAGCCCTGATCTTGTCGGGGTTGGCTTCAATCCCCCGATGGGACACGAAGAACCCAAGTAACTTGCCGGAGGGGACACCGAATACACACTTCTCCGGATTGAGCTTCAAGTTGATCTTGCGCAGATTAGCAAATGTCTCTTCTAAATCCTATATAAGGGTGGCCTTATCCTTGGTCTTGACCACGATATCATCCATATAGGCTTCTATATTTTATGCAACTATGGCTCAAAACCAATCTGGACTGCTCTTGCAAAAGTGGACCCGGCACTCTTTAATCTGAAAGGCATGCGGACAAAGCAGTAGGTACCACAGGGAGTGATGAATGATGTCTTCTCATCATCTTCTTTGGACATGAAGATCTGGTGGCATCCAGAGTATGCATCCAAAAAGGAGAGCAAATCGCAACCTCAAGCGGTATCCAGGATCCGGTCGATGTGCGGCAAGGGGAATGGGTCCTTCCGGCAAGCCTTGTTGAGATCTGTGAAATCAATGCAGAGCCTCCATTTCCCATTCGCCTTCCGGACCACCACTAGGTTTGCCAACCATGTAGGGTGCAGTACTCCTCTGACCAAACCAGCTGCCTCTAATTTCTTGATCTCTTCGGCAATGAACTGTTGCCGCTCCAAGGCCTGCTTCTGGACTTTCTGCTTGACGGGTCGGGCATGTGGGCAAACAGCAAGGTGGTGCTCGATTACCTCCCTAGGAACACCGGGGATATCACATGGTTGCCAGGCAAACACATCGATATTCGCCCTCAAGAAGGCAACGAGCGCGCTTTCCTATTTGTCATCAAGGGTGGCGCTGATAGTGAAAGTACCATCAGCGCCAGCCAGCCCTGCCGGGACCCTCTTCACTTGGGGTGCAGCAACCTTGGATCTCTTGCTATTGGAACACTCCGGCACGTCGTCAACGGGTGCCGTGCACTCAGAGGGGGCACGCTTCCCGGACTCCTTTCCGGAGGCCCTACAATCCCTCTTATTTCCTTTGCTTTCCTTGGCGGGAGCTGATCCTGCCGCAGCCTCTGCCACGACTGCATCCCGGTACATCTTGTCTACGCATATAATTGCATCCTTCTCATCTGATGGGATAGTGATGATTCCTAGTGGCCCAGGCATCTTCAAAGTGTTATAAGCATAGTGAGATGCTGCCATGAACTTAGCCACTGCTGGGCGTCCCAGAATCCCATTGTACGGCAGGGGGAGATCAACCACATCAAACACAATCTTCTCAGTCCGATAGTTCAGTTCTCCCCCAAACGTCACCGGCAACGTAATCTTCCCATTAGGATGGCTCCTGCCGGGATTGACTCCTTGAAACGTGCCAGTAACCTCTAGCTCTTCTTCTCCTATCTGAAGCTTGTTGATGACTACCGGGGAAATCAGATTCAACCCAGCCCCGCCGTCCGCTAACATCTTTGTGACCTTGAGGTTGTGAATTGTTGGGGAGACCAACAATGGCAAACACCCTACCGCAGTGGTGCGGCCAGGGTGATCCTCCTCATCAAAGATGATGGGCGTGCGAGACCACTTGAGCGACTTCCGGGCCTCTGGCGCTGGTTCCACAGCATTGACCTCTCGTGCCGATCGTTTGAGTTGGTGGTGAGACGTGTGCAAAGATACACCTCCATCAATGCATAGGGCGCCAGTGGCCTTCTGAAATTCCTGCTCACTGGTTTCCTCTTCATTCCCTTCATCACTCACATCATCACATATTTCCTTCTCTTGGCCCATGGCGGGTTTTCCTTGGTTCCGAAAGGGTTTGCCGGGGCGATTTGCTTCACCACCTCGGCCCTTACCGCTAGCAGCATTCTGACCTTTCTCCTTATCACGCTTATCATACTCTGCTCTCTGTTTCTTGATGAGCTGCTCAACCTGATAACACTCTTGAAGGTCGTGACCTTTGGTCCGGTGGATCTTGCAGTACGGCCAATCACCTTTCCCAACTTTTTCCGCGGCTGCAGCCTCCCGGCAGGCAGTGCACACGGCAGATTCCTTGCCAGGGGCCTCAGCCTTGGCCTTCTTGCCGGTACTAGGTGTGCCCGAACCTTCTACAGTCATCATTGCCTTATCTCTTGGCTTCTTGCTGCGCTTCTTGCCCTTTCTCTGATTGGTTGATTCATCCTCATCCTCTGAATCCACATTGATACAATCCTCCTCTCCGGGCAACTTCCTCCCTTCCTCCATCTAAGCAAACTTATCCACCAGTGTGTATAGCTCCTTCACAGTCTTGGGCAACCGCACATTCATCTTAGAACGAATGTGACGGTTGTGCACACTAGACTGGAAGGATGCTATAACGGCTGTCGGATGGATATTTAAAATATTTCTATGTTCTTTACTAAATCTCTGTAAATACTTACGGAGGGTTTCTCCTTCCTTCTGCTGGAGAAGCTGCACGTCGTTGGGCCTGCCGGGCTCTTGGTGGCCGAGTCAGGGAGGTACCCGAGTCGTCCACGAGGTAGGCCGGCGCGCCCGGGTGGGTGGGCGCGCCCCCCACCCTCGTGGACGGCCCGGGACTCTTCTGGCCCAACTCTTTTACTCCGGGGTCTTCTTTTGGTCCATAAAAATCGTCAAAAATTGGCACGTCCATTGGACTCCGTTTGGTATTCCTATTCTGTAAAACTCAAAAACAAGGAAAAAACAGAAACTGGCACTGGGCTCTAGGTTAATAGGTTAGTCCCAAAAATCATATAAAATAGAATATAAATGCATATAAAACATCCTAGATGGATAATATAATAGCATGGAACATCAAAAATTATAGATACGTTGGAGACGTATCAAGCATCCCCAAGCTTAATTCATGCTCGTCCTCGAGTAGGTAAATGATAAAAACAGAAGTTTTGATGTGGAATGCTACCTAACATAATTATCAATGTAATCTTCTTTATTGTGGCAAGAATATTCAGATCCATAAGATTCAAGACAAAATTTTAATATTGACATAAAAATAATAATACTTCAAGCATAGTAACCAAGCAATTATGTCTTATCAAAATAACATAGCCAAAGAAAGCTCATCCCTACAAAATCATATAGTTTGGCCATGCTTCATTTTCGTCACACAAAATGCTCTCGTCATGCACAACCCCGATGACAAGCCAAGCAATTGTTTCATACTTTAGTATTCTCAAACTTTTTCAACTTTCACGTAATACATGAGCGTGAGCCATGGACATAGCACTATGGGTGGAATAGAATATAATGATGGAGGTTGTGTGGAGAAGACAAAAAAAGGAGAAAGTCTCACATTGACGCGGCTAATCAATGGGCTAGGGAGATGCCATCAATTGATGTCAATGCGAGGAGTAGGGATTGCCATGCAACGGATGCACTAGGGCTATAAACATATGAAAGCTCAACAAAAGAAACTAAGTGGGTATGCATCCAACTTGCTTGCTCACGAAGACCTAGGGCATTTGAGGAAGCCCATTGTTGGAATATACAAGCCAAGTTATATAATGAAAAATTCCCACTAGTATATGAAAGTGGCAATATAAGAGACTCTCTATCATGAAGATCATGGTGCTAATTTGAAGCACAAGTGTGGAAAAAGGATAGTAGCATTGTCCCTTTTATTTCTCTTTTTTTTTGGGCCTTCCCTTTTTTTGGCCTTTCTTTTTTTTCTTTTTTTATTTGGCCTTCCCCTTTTTTTATTTGGCCTTTCTTTTTTTCTTTTTTTGGGACAATTCTATATTAATGATGATCATCACACTTCTATTTATTTACAACTCGATACTAGAACAAAATATGACTCTATATGAGTGCCTCCGGCGTTGTACCGGGATGGGCAATGAATCAAGAGTAACATGTATGAAAAATTATGCATGGTGGCTTTGCCACAAATACGATGTCAACTACATGATCATGCAAGGCAATATGACAACGATGAAGCGTGTCATAATAAACGGAATGGTGGAAAGTTGCATGGCAATATATCTCGGAATGGCTAGGGAAATGCCATAATAGGTAGGTATGGTGGATGTTTTGAGGAAGATATAAGGAGGCTTATGTGTGATAGAGTGTATCATATCACGGGGTTTGGATGCACCGACGAAGTTTGCACCAACTCTCGAGGTGAGAAAGGGCAATGCACGGTACCGAAGAGGCTAGCAATGATGGAAGGGTGAGAGTGCGTATAATCCATGGACTCAACATTAGTCATAAAGAACTCACATACTTATTGCAAAAATCTACAAGTCATCGAAACCAAGCACTAAGCGCATGCTCCTAGGGGGGTAGATTGGTAGGAAAAGACCATCGCTCATCCCCGACCGCCACTCATAAGGATGACAATCAAAGTTCACCTCATGTTTCAAATTTGTCACACAACGGTTACTATACGTGCATCCTACGGGACTTGCAAACTTCAACACAAGTATTTCTCAATTCCACAATTACTCAACTAGCACGACTCTAATATTACCATCTTCATATCTCAAAACAATCATCAAGTATCAAACATCTCATAGTATTCAATGCACTTTATATGAAAGTTTTTATTATACCCATCTTGGATGCCCATCATATTAGGACTAAATTCATAACCAAAGCAAATTACCATGTTGTTTAGGACTCTCAAAATAATATAAGTGAAGCATGAGATTTCATCTCTTTCTTCAAAATAAAACCACCGCCGTGCTCTAAAAAGATATAAGTGAAGCACTAGAGCAAATGACAAACTACTCCAAAAGATATAAGTGAAGATCAATGAGTAGTCGAATAATTATGTAACTATGTGAAGACTCTCTAACATTTAAGAATTTAAGATCTTGGTATTTTATTCAAACAGCAAGAAAAACAAAAGAAAATAAAATGACGCTCCAAGCAAAACACATATCATGTGGTGAATAAAAATATAGCTCCAAGTAAAGTTACCGATGAACGAAGACGAAAGAGGGGATGCCTTCTGGGGCATCCCCAAGCTTAGGCTCTTGGTTGTCCTTGAATATTACCTTGGGGTGCCTTGGTCATCCCCAAGCTTAGGCTCTTGCCACTCCTTATTCCATAGTCCATCGAATCTTTACCCAAAACTTGAAAACTTCACAACACAAAACTCAACAGAAAACTCGTAAGCTCCATTAGTATAAGAAAATAAATCACCACTTTTGGTACTGTTGTGAACTAATTACTTTTTTATATTGGTGTAATATCTAATTTATTCCAACTTCTCTATGGTTCATACCCTCCGATACTACTCATAGATTCATCAAAATAAGCAAACAACACGCAGAAAACAGAATCTATCAAAAACAGAACAGTCTGTAGTAATATGTATTATTCGAATACTTCTGTAACTTCAAAAATTCTGAAATAAATTGGTGGACGTGAGGAATTTGTCTATTAATCATCTTCAAAAATAATCAACCTAAAATCACTCTCCAGTAAACAATGGCAGCTAATCTCGTGAGCGCAAAAGTTTCGGTTTTTTACAGCAAGATCGCAAAGACTTCACCCAAGTCTTCCCAATGGTTCTACTTGGCACAAACACTAACTAAAACATAAAACCACATCTAAACAGAGTCTAGATGAATTATTTATTACTAAACAGGAGCAAAAAGCAAAGAACAAAAATAAAATTGGGTTGCCTCCCAACAAGCGCTAACGTTTAACGCCCCTAGCTAGGCATGATGATTTCAATGATGCTCACATAAAAGATAAGAATTGAAACATAACGGGAGCATCATGAAGAATATGACTAGCACATTTAAGTCTAACCCACTTCCTATGCATAGGGATTTCGTGAGCAAACAACTTATGGGAACATTAAACAACTAGCATAGGAAGGTAAAACAAGCAAATCTTGAAGATTTTCAACACATAGAGAGGAAACTCGATATTATTGCAATATCTAGAAGCATATGATCCTCTCTCATAAAAATTTTCAGTAGCATCATGAATTAATTCAACCATATAACCAGCACATAAAGCATTATTTTCATGATCTACTTGCATAGAAATTTTACTACTCTCCACATAAGCAAATTTATTCTCATCAATAGTAGTAGGAGAAAACTCAACAAAATAACTATCATGTGAGGCATAATCCAATTGAAAATTAAAATCATAATGACAAGTTTCATCGTTATCATTTTCCTTTATAGCATACATGTCATCACAATAATCATCATAGATAGCAACTTTGTTCTCACAATCAATTGGAACCTCTTCCGAAATAGTGGATTCATCACTAAATAAAGTCATGACCGCTCCAAATCCACTTTCATCAATATAATCATCATAAATAGGAGGCATGCTTTCATCATAATAAATTTTCTCATCAAAACTTGGGGGACTAAACATATCATCTTCATCAAACATAGCATCCCCAAGCTTGTGGCTTTGCATATCATTAGCATCATGGGTATTCAAAGAATTCATACTAACAACATTGCAATCATGCTCATCATTCACATTTTTTATGCCAAGCATTCTATGTAATTCTTCTTCTAGTACTTGAGAACAATTTTCCTTCCCATCATTTTCACGAAAGATATTAAAAAGATGAAGCATATGAGGCACCCTCAATTCCATTTTTTTGTAGTTTTCTTTTATAAACTAAACTAGTGATAAAACAAGAAACTAAAAGATTCAATTGCAAGATCTAAAGATATACCATCAAGCACTCACCTCCCCGGCAACGGCGCCAGAAACTGCTTGATGTCTACTACGCAACCTTCTTCTTGTAGATGTTGTTGGGCCTCCAAGTGCAGAGGTTTGTAGGACAGTAGCAAATTTCCCTCAAGTGGGTGACCTAAGGTTTATCAATCCGTGGGAGGCGTAGGATGAAGATGGTCTCTCTCAAACAACCCTGCAACCAAATAACAAGGAGTCTCTTGTGTCCCCAACACACCCAATACAATGGTAAATTGTACAGGTGCACTAGTTCGGCTAAGAGATGGTGATACAAGTGCAATATGGATGATAGATATAGGTTTTTGTAATCTGAAAATATAAAAACAGCAAGGTAGCAAGCGGTAAAAGTGAGCGTAAACGGTATTGCAATGGTAGGAAACAAGGCCTAGGGTTCATACTTTCACTAGTGCAAGTTCTCTCAACAATAATAACATAATTGGATCATATAACTATCCCTCAACATGCAACAAAGAGTCACTCCAAAGTCACTAATAGCGGAGAACAAACGAAGAGATTATTGTAGGGTACGAAACCACCTCAAAGTTATCCTTTCTGATCGATCTATTCAAGAGTCCGTAGTAAAATAACACGAAGCTATTCTTTCTGTTCGATCTATCATAGAGTTCGTACTAGAATAACACCTTAAGACACAAATCGACCAAAACCCTAATGTCACCTAGATACTCCAATGTCACCTCAAGTATCCTTGGGTATGATTATATGATATGCATCACACAATCTCAGATTCATCTATTCAACAAACACATAGAACTTCAAAGAGTGCCCCAAAGTTTCTACCGGAGAGTCAAGACGAAAACGTGTGCCAACCCCTATGCATAAGTTCATGAGGTTACAGAACTCGCAAGTTGATCACCAAACATACATCAAGTGCATCACGTGAATATCCCATTGTCACCACAGATAAGCACATGCAAGACATACATCAAGTGTTCTCAAATCCTTAAAGACTCAATCCGATAAGATAACTTCAAAGGGAAAACTCAATCCATTACAAGAGAGTAGATGGAGAGAAACATCATAAGATCCAACTATAATAGCAAAGCTCGTGATACATCAAGATCATGCCAAATCAAGAACACGAGAGAGAGAGAGATCAAACACATAGCTATTGGTACATACCCTCAGCCCCGAGGGTGAACTACTCCCTCCTCGTCATGGAGAGCGCCGGGATGATGAAGATGGCCACCGGAGAGGGATCCCCCCCTTCGGCTGGGTGCCGGAACGGGTCTAGATTGGTTTTTGGTGGCTACAGAGGCTTGCGGCGGTGGAACTCCCGATCTAGATTATGTTCTGGAAGTTACAGTATTTATAGGAATTTTTGCCGTCGGGAACAAGTCAGGGAGGTGCCCGAGTCATCCATGAGGTAGGCCGGCGCGCCCGGGAGGGTGGGCGCGCCCCCCACCCTCGTGGACGGCCCGGGACTCTTCTGGCCCAACTCTTTTCCTCCGAGGTCTTCTTTTGGTCCATAAAAAATCGTCAAAAATTGGCACGTCCATTGGACTTCGTTTGGTATTCCTTTTCTGTAGAACTCAAAAACAAGGAAAAAATAGAAACTGGCACTTGGCTCTAGGTTAATAGGTTAGTCCCAAAAATCATATAAAATAGCATATAAATGCATATAAAATATTCTACATGGATAATATAATAGCATGGAACAATCAAAAATTATAGATACGTTTGAGACGTATCACCCCCTACCTGGCGCGCCAAAGATGTCGCGGGATATCCGCGGCCACCTATGGGACCGGGTGGCCCCTTGCTAGTTCGGCGGGGGGACGTCGCGTTGCACAAAGAGCAGATCAGCACACGGCAGCACGGCAGAGAGCACACAAGCAATTTACCCAGGTTCGGGCCGCCGTGAGGCTTAAGATCCTACTCCTGCTTTGGTGGATTGATGGTGGAATGAGTGTGGTGGTGCGTAGTACACCTGCCCGGCAAGGTTCGCCTCGGGCCACAGCGACTACACGTGTATGGTGGCCTGGGTTTGTCAACTTTCCAACCCTCTAACCCCCCTACGAGTGCCATGGGCCTCCTTTTATAGATTAAGGGGTCACCACAGCGGCAAAGTGGTCATTATCCACTGATATGATAGCGCGCAGTGCTATCATACCTAACTCTGCGGGCTGACAGGGTGCATTAAATGCCTTGCTTAGTGTCACATCACTGGTCGCCCGGCAAGGCCTGCCGGGCTATCTCGCCAGCTCTGCACCTGTTCACTTGACACGTCGTAGGACGGGTGTCGTCTGTGGGTTTATTCTATAGGAAATGGCTGCCATGTGGCGAATGGCTACCACTTAATCACTTCGCGGCTTGACACCACACTGATTGACGATGTGAGTCGTGTTGGAGTGGTTGGCGGGGTGGTTCATTCCCCGTGAGCCCCGGCAGGCTCTGCCGGGGAGTCTTGGTTGTTTGCTTCTAGTGGTGGCCTTGCCCCTTGCGGGATCCGACAACCTAGTTGTTTATTCTTGGTATCTGTGGGATCCGACAACCTAGTTGTTTATTCTTGGTAGCCTCTCTTACCAGGAAATGTCTCCTAGTGCTTCCACTGAGCCATGGTAGCTTGCTACTGCTCCGGAACACTTAGGCTGGCCGGCATGTGTCCTTCTTTGTTCCTGTGTGTGTCCCTTCGGGGAGATGCCACGCGTTGTTCCTTTAAGTCCTTGTAGCTTGCTACGACTTGGGTTCATACATTGATGGCCGACACGTTCGTTGCTGGGTCATGTATGCCTGTCCCTGTAAGTTAGTGCCACTTTGGATTCACGACTAGTCATGTCGGCACGGGTTCTTTGTCATATGGATGCTAGCGACACTATCATATACGTGAGCCAAAAGGCACAAATGGTCCCGGGCCAGGTAAGGTGGCACCCGTGTGTAACACCCCGCATGCAACTTGCCATATTTGTAACTCCGACTCTTGCCATTTCCGGCTATGTGTTATGTTTTTCCCTCCGTTGTCGGGTTTTGTCTTTCGTTTTGTATTTTTGTCATGTCATGCATTTTCATATCATGTCATCATGTGCATTGCATTCGCATACGTGTTCGTCTCATGCATCTGAGCATTTTCCCCGTTGTCCGTTTTCCAATCCGGCGCTCCTATCTCCTCCGGTGCACCCCTCTTGTTTTCTTTCGTGTGCGTGTGTCAAACTTTCTCGGAATGGACCGAGGCTTGTCAAGTGGCCTTAATATACCACCCGGAGACTACCGGTCAAGTTTCGTTCCATTCGGAGGTCGTTTGGTACTCCAACGGTTAACCGGGCATCCGCAAAGTCCATTTGAGTATCCAGCAAAAACCCCCTCTAAAACCAGCCCAAAACCCACCAAACTCTCTTCCATGCTCTAGGTCGTTCGATCACGATCGTGTGGGCGAAAACCGCACCTCATTTGGAATCTCCTAGCTCCCTCTACCTATAAAACTCCATCTCCCCCGAAAAACGAAATCGCAGTCTAACCCTAGCGTCCTCCACCTCGCGCCGCCGGACAACGTCCGTCCGCGCCGGACACGTCCGCCCACGCCGGCGGACGAATCGCAGCGCGCCACGTGGCCCGCCTCCGGCCTCCCACTGCCGCGGCCCGCAGGCCCGCCGCAGGCCCGCCGGCCCGACGCCTCGCCGCGCCCCTCCGCGCCCGCTGCTCTTCCCGTGCGCCGCCGCCGCACTCGCCGGCGCCGCCGCGGCCTCTCCGCCGCCGGCCGGCGCAACCCCGCCGCCGCGGCCGCCCTCCTTCCTCCGGCCTCCCTCCGCTGGCACCTCCCCGCGCCTCTTCTTCCTCCGCGCCGCCGTCCTCTTCCTTCGGTCGCCGGCCCGAGCTCGAGGAGCTCGCGAGATCTCGATCTGTACGTGAACCCGTTGACTTTTTCTCGCCCCTAATTTTCTCTAAGTGTTGAAATTATTCCAGCATGTGCCTCTGTTCGTATAGCTATAACTCCGTGCATGTAGCTCCGATTCGCGCGTGTAATATGTCAAATTGTTCTCCTCGCGATGCTCTTCATTTTGTTCAATTGCACCATGTTCATTAGAGGTCATCTTGATACCCAAATCTCTGTTGGAAGAGGGCTAGTTGCTGTTATTCTCTGGTTCTTATCAGAACTTGGAGATTTGTCATTTTTGTATCATTAAATCTGTGCATCTTTTGAGCATGAGCTCTACATGTGTTTTGAAGTATGCCATGCCATCGTTCCAGTGGTGTAGTCCATGTATTTTTGTGATCTCTGTGGTGACTAGCACAAGCATGCAAAGTAGGCCCCGTAATATTTCTGATTTCAGGGACTTAGTGATTTCTCTAAGTCTTTGTCTGCTGTAATTTTGTTGCCATGTAAACTTGATTCTACAGAGAGATCCATGCATATTTTGGTGATGTTCAGTAAGGACATTTTGTAGCTATAGTTGTAATTGATCCATTCCTGCAATTGTTTGCAATTATGGAGTGCCATAGCATGACTCAGTCTTGCTCTACTTTTGATATAAAATATTTCTGGCAGATTCTTAACATGATATGCAATATTGCTAAGCTTATTGTAGTTGATCCATGCATGCTATGCTATTGTTCTTGCCATGGATAGCTTAATAAACATGCCATCTTGCTGTAGATATGCTTGGTTTGTCATGCATTGCTCTGTAGTGAGTGCATCAAGCTCACAAAGAGGCCTACATATTATTATTTCTGTCATGCTCTGTTTTCTGCCAAGTCTGAAACCTGATAACGAAACTTGCTATGTTTACATGCTTGCCACCATATCTTCTGGTGCTTTTTGGCTTATGGTCAGTAAGGGACTTTTGTCATGTGCATTTAGTAGAACACTGTCATGCCTTGTTTTGCTATGTTCAGTTCCTGTAGCATATTGATTTCGTGCACTGAACATTGCTACCTGATGCTGTTTACTGCCATGTCCAGTTTTCCACCAAGTCTGTGAACCTGTAATCTTTTGCACTTTTGCCATGCTTGTTTGAGCTTGATATGTTGTGAACTAGCCGTAGCTCAGTGTTCATCTTTTTCAAGCATCTCCTGTAGATTACTGCCATGTGCTTTGTTGCTATGTTGGGGTGCTGTAGCATTGTTGCTTGTTGCATTTTAAGTGCTATCTTGCTGTTTATCGCAGTTTAGTGTCATTCTTGTTTTGCTTGCCATTTGCAAACCGTGCATCCGATTCCGGTGATCTTTATATCGATTTCGACCGAAATCATCTCATCTTTCCAGTGTCATGCTTGGTTTGCCAAGTTACTTCCATATTCATCATTTTCCTTCCGGAGCACGCATATGCATCGCATATCATATCTTGCATTTCATACATGTTTTGCATCATGTTGCTTGCGCATTTCTCGTTGTTGATTGTGGTTCCGTTTGTTTGTGTTCTTGTCTTGGGTAGAGCCGGGAGACGAGTTCGTGAACGAGGAACCTGTCGAGTACGCTTACGAGGATCAAGCTTTCGACAACTCTGATAACCTTGCAGGCAAGATGACCACCCCTCGAAATCACTTCTATCTTTGCTATACTAGTTGTACGCTCTATTGCCATGCTCGCTACCTATCACTTGCTATATCATGTCTCCCATTTTAGCCATGTCAGCCCTAACCATCCTTTCCTAGCAAACCGTTGTTTGGCTAAGTTACCGCTTTTGCTCAGCCCCTCTTATAGCGTTGCTAGTTGCAGGTGAAGTTGAAGTTTGTTCCATGTCGGAACATGGATATGTTGGGATATCACAATATCTCTTATTTAATTAATGCATCTATATTTTTTTGGTAAAGGGTGGAAGGCTCGGCCTTATGCCTGGTGTTTTGTTCCACTCTTGCCGCCCTAGTTACTGTTATACCGGGATTATGTTCCTTGAGTTTGCGTTCCTTACGCGGTCGGGTGATTTATGGGACCCCCTTGACAGTTCGCCTTGAATAAAACTCCTCCAGCAAGGCCCAACCTTGGTTTTACCATTTGCGACCTATACCTTTTTCCCCCGGGTTTTCTAGAGCCCGAGGGTCATCTTTATTTTAAACCCCCGGGCCAGTGCTCCTCTGAGTATTGGTCCAAACTGTCAGTCGCCGGTGGCCACCAGGGGCAACTCTGGGCTGGCCTATCGGAAGCTTGGACAATCCGGTGTGCCCTGAGAACGAGATATGTGCAGCTCCTATCGGGATTTGTCGGCACATTCGGGCGGCTTTGCTGGTCTTATTTTACCATTGTCGAGATGTCTTGTAAACTGGGATTCCGAGACTGATCGGATCTTTCCGGGAGAAGGTTTATCCTTCGTTGACCGTGAGAGCTTATGATGGGCTAAGTTGGGACACCCCTGCAGGGTATTATCTTTCGAAAGCCGTGCCCACGGTTATGAGGCAGATGGGAATTTGTTAATGTCCGGTTGTAGATAACTTGTCACTTGACCCATTTAAAACACATCAACTACGTGTGTAGCCGTGATGGTCTCTTCTCGGCGGAGTCCGGGAAGTGAACACGGTCTGAGTTATGTATGACGTAAGTAGGTGTTCAGGATCACTTCTTGGTCATTGCTAGATGACGACCGCTCCGTTGCTTCTCTTCTCGCTCTCTCTTGCGTATGTTAGCCACCATATATGCTTTTGCCGCTGCAGCTCCACCTCTTTGCACCATCCTTTTCTATAAGCTTAAATAGTCTTGATCTCGCGGGTGTGAGATTGCTGAGTCCCCGTGACTCACAGATTCTACCAAAACAGTTGCAGGTGCCGACGATGCCAGTGCAGATGATGGCGTCGATCTCAAGTGGGAGTTCGACGAGGAACGTGGTCGTTACTATGTGTCTTTTCCTGATGATCAGTAGTGGAGCCCAGTTGGGACGATCGGGGATCTAGCATTTGGGGTTGTCTTATTTTCTTCTGGATTTTGACCGTAGTCGGTCTATATGATTGTATTTTGGATGATGTATGAATAATATTTATGTATTGTGTGAAGTGGCGATTGTAAGCCAACTCTTTATCCCATTCTTGTTCATTACATGGGATTGTGTGAAGATGACCCTTCTTGCGACAAAACCACTATGCGGTTATGCCTCTAAGTCGTGCCTCGACACGTGGGAGATATAGCCGCATCGTGGGCGTTACAAGTTGGTAATCAGAGCCATCCCCGACTTAGGAGCCCCCTGCTTGATCGAATCGCTGGCGTTGTTGAGTCTAGAACAAAAATGTTTTGAGTCTTAGGATTATATATATCGGAGAGTAGGATTCTTTTTACTCCTCAGTCCCTTCGTCGCTCTGGTGAGGTCTCCTGACGTAGAAGTTTTGACTACTCTCTCCTCAAATTTAACTAAAAAAAATTTAGGATCACGCGGGTATCTTGGAATCGTTCCGATGGTTTTGTGACGAGAACATTGTTCTTGGTGCCTCCTGTCATTAGGGGTTGTGGCAGTGTCCCGGGGAGTTGAGCTCCGAGGTGTTGTCGTCACAATATTATCGTTGCAGTTCTGGTATACCTGAGTTTCGCCGACATCGAAATCTCTTTTATGCAGTTGTTGGTGAGATCACCTCGACGCCACCCAGTACTGGGGCGGGAGTTCGGGAGTATTGCCATAACTTGTATAACGGATGTTTTTCGAAGGTTGAGGTAAATGATTTCCGAAGGTTTCTTGGTTATGTGTTGACGGATGGATACAGCTGGATCTAGGGATTGTTAGTTTGGGTGATATATTTTGTGTCCCCTGTATCCCCTACACCAGATTGCATAACCAGAAAGTTTCGGGAGTTTATAAGTGGGAATTCTAGTAGCCTTAGGATATCTTTTCGACAGACGCATGATATGAGATTGGGGTTCGACGTCTAGTGGTCCGCCTTTCCACGGTTGATTTTACAGTGGTCTCGTAGTGTCTTAAAGAGTCCATGGCTTTGCCGACTCGGGGACGCTTCGTATGTCATGTGCACAGCCTTGTACATGATGGTGCTGTACGATTGAGCCCGTGTGGGCCCCACCACGAAAACTTCGGACGGAATATCTATGATATGTTTGTTCCGGCTTATTCTGCAAGCCAATACTTTGTTTTATTTTGTATTGTGGTATTCGAGTTACTTCGAATTCATATGTTCATTCCATATCTCTTTCAAGTGGCTTCTCAACTTATGGAAGTGTGATGATTTACTACGGAATTCATTCGTTCATCTTCGTTCGAATGTTTATTGTGAAGACTATATGTTGCAATTTCATTCCGTTGATTCTACTTATCTATTTGTCTATCAAGATGCTAACGGATGTCACCCTCTTCAGGATGGCTCCGCCAACGCGTCAGAATCCGGATCGCAATGAAGGGAGTCAAGCAAACCCTCCGCCACCACCTCCGCCTCCGGAGGCATGGCAAGCAATCATGGCAGCCACCAACGCCAATGCTCAGATGATTCTGCAACTCTTGCAAGAACGTACTCAAGGGCAAGGCAATCAAGGCAATCAAGGTCAAGGCAACAATCAGTTTCACTTTGCCACTCTCAACCAGTTTCTCGCAAATCAGCCCAAGTCTTTCAGCTACTGTGCCGAGGTCACGGATGCCGATGATTGGCTCGTGGACATCAACAAGCATTTTGAATGTAGCAATGTCAGGCCTGAGGACTATGTCAAGTTTGCTTCTTTCCAGCTCAAGGACCAAGCTGCTGATTGGTATCAACAATACAAAGATTCCAGAGGAGGTCGTGTGATCACTTGGACTGACTTCTGTCGGGACTTCAAAGCGCACCACATTCCACAAAGTGTTGTTGAGAGCAAGCGTGAGGAGTTCCGCAATCTCAAGCAAGGCAACATGTCTGTGTATCAATACAACATTCAGTTTCAGAAACTTGCTCGCTTCGCTAAACAAGACGTTCCTGATGAAAGAGTATGATCTATCACTTCAGAGGTGGCCTTAAAGAGGATCTGCAGTTAGCTCTCGTTCTTGTTGAGCCTACTCAGTTTGATCAATTCTACAATATGGCACTGAAGGAAGAAGCTGCTCAGCTCAAGTGTGAGGCTTCTAAGAAGAGAGTCAGGGACGCAGTTCAGTCTTCTTCTTCCTCACTTGTGACAGCTAAGCAACAGAAGTTCTGGTTGCCTCCTCCTCCTCCGTTTCGTCAGCCTTACCAGCAGAAGAACAAAGGTGGCCATGGTTCTTCCAACTCTTCCAACTCTGGCTATCAGAACAAGTCTCAGAATCAAGCTCCAAAGTCCAATGCTCCTTATCACCGTCCACTCTCAGAGGTGACTTGCAACAAGTGTCAGCAGAAAGGTCACTATGCTAACAAGTGCTTCAACCAGAGGCGTCTTCCTCCTCCTCCTCCTGTCAGATCTTCCAGCAATGCAGTGGTCAAGCATAATCCAAAGTTTGCAAAGGTGAACATGATGAATGCAGCTCAAGCGGAGGAATCTACTGATGTGATAATGGGTAATCTTCCTATTAATGATATTCCTGCAAAAGTTCTTTTTGATACTGGTGCATCGCTTTCTTTCATATCAAGACCTTTTGCATCCAAGCATGAATTGCATTTCCAAGGATTTCCTAGGCCGTTAGCAGTTGTCTCTCCGGGCAAATGCATGAATTCAAGTTCCATGGTTCCGAATGTTACCATCAAGATGGGCGACTATAAATTTCAGTCTTCTCCAATTGTTCTTGGCGACTCGGATATTGATCTTATTCTCGGGATGGACTGGCTTTCTAAGCACAAGGCTCAACTTGATTGTGCTGCCAGGGAAATTCAATTGACACACTCGTTTGAGGATGTGATTATTTTTGCCGCTCGTGATGAAACCATTCGGTTTTTCTCTCTCAATGAGAAGGGCGAATTGGATGCCATCTCTCAAATTCCAGTCGTTTGCGAGTATCAAGATGTCTTTCCAGAAGAGCTTCCGGGTATGCCTCCTCACCGGCCAGTTGAGTTCGTTATCGAACTAGAGCCTGGCACTGAACCCGTTTGCAAGCGTCCATACAACCTTGGACCTAACGAGCTGAAGGAATTGAAGAAACAGCTCAATGAACAAGAACGTCTGGGTTTGATCAGACCGAGTTCTTCTCCATGGGGTTGTGGTGTTCTTTTTGTCAAGAAGAAGGATGGCACGGACCGACTTTGTGTCGACTACCGTCCATTGAACAAGAAGACAATCAAGAACAAGTATCCACTTCCCAACATCAATGAGCTATTTGAGCAACTCAAAGGGGCTAAAGTATTCTCGAAGCTTGACCTTCGTATGGGTTATCATCAGATTCGCATTCGTGAAGAAGATATTCCCAAGACAGCATTCAGAACAAGCTTTGGTTCTTATGAATATACTGTCGTGTCATTCGGCCTTGTCAATGCTCCTCCAGTGTTCTCTCGGATGATGAATTTCATCTTCAACCCCTATACCAATGAATTCGTTCTGGTGTATCTCGATGATATCTTGGTCTTCTCCAAGAATAAGCAGGATCATGCCAAACATTTGCGATTGGTGCTCGACAAGCTCAGAGAGTATCAATTCTATGCGAAGTTCTCCAAATGTGAGTTTTGGCTCGATGAAGTTCTCTTCCTTGGTCACATCATCTCTGCCAAGGGCATCGCTGTTAACCCCGAGAAGGTGTCCGCAGTTGTGGATTGGGAACCTCCTCAAAATGTCAAGCAGCTTCGAAGTTTTCTGGGTCTTGCAAGCTATTGTCGGAGATTCGTTGAGAATTTCTCCAAGATTGCAAAGACTCTTTCCAACCTCCTTCAGAAGCATGTGAAGTATGTCTGGTCTCCTGAGTGTGACGTTGCTTTCAACACTCTCAAAGAGAAACTAGTCACAGCTCCTGTCTTGACTCCTCCTGATGAATCCAAGCCATATGAAGTTTTCTGTGATGCTTCTCTCCAAGGTCTCGGTGTTGTGTTAATGCAAGAGAAGAAAGTTGTGGCCTATACCTCTCGTCAGTTGAAGCCCAACGAGAAGAACTACCCCACTCACGATCTTGAGTTGGTGGCAGTTGTCCATGCATTGATTACGTGGAGACATCTCTTGTTGGGAAGACAAGTGGACATTTTCACTGATCACAAGAGTCTCAAGTATATCTTCACTCAGCCCAACCTCAACCTCAGGCAGACTCGATGGGTCGAAATGATTCAAGAGTACAATCCGAGTATTGAATATACTCCAGGCAAGGCTAATGTCATTACAGATGCTTTAAGCAGGAAGGCTTATTGCAACAGCTTAATTCTCAAGCCTTTCCAACCGGATCTTTGTGAAGCTTTCCGCAAGCTGAATCTCCAAGTTGTTCCTCAAGGCTTTCTTGCCAACCTCATAGTATCTCCTACTTTGGAAGATCAAATTCGTGAGGCACAACTCCTTGATGCCATGGTGAAGAAGGTGAAACGTGGTATCGACAAGGGTCTTTCCAAATACAAGTGCTATCGCATTGATGACAGAGACACTTTGTTCTTCGAGGACCGGATTGTGGTTCCGAAAGGTGATCTAAGGAAAGTCATAATGAACGAGGCGCACAATTCTCTTCTTTCCATTCATCCTGGAAGTACGAAGATGTATCATGACCTCAAGCAGTCGTATTGGTGGACTCGAATGAAGCGAGAAATTGCTCAATTCGTGAATGAATGTGATGTCTGTCGAAGAGTGAAAGCAGAACACCAACGACCAGCTGGTCTCCTCCAACCTCTTGCTATCCCAGAATGGAAGTTTGATCACATCGAAATGGACTTCGTGACTGGATTTCCCAAGTCCAAGCGCGGAAATGATGCTACTTTCGTTGTCATCGACAAGCTCTCTAAAGTGGCTCATTTCCTTCCAATCAAAGAATCCATCACAGCAGCTCAGCTGGCAGAGCTTTACACCTCCAGAATTGTCTCTTTGCACGGCATTCCACAATTGATTTCTTCAGATCGTGGAAGCATCTTCACCTCTAAGTTCTGGGACTCCTTCCAGAAGGCCATGGGCACTAACATTCGCTTCAGCACAGCTTTCCATCCTCAAACTAGTGGCCAAGTCGAGCGAGTTAATCAAATTCTTGAAGATATGCTCAGGGCTTGTGTCTTTTCCTTTGGCATGAAATGGGAAGATTGTCTTCCTTATGCTGAATTCTCCTACAACAACAGCTTCCAAGGAAGTTCGGGCATGGCCCCATTCGAGATTCTCTATGGCAGAAAGTGTCGTACTCCTCTCAATTGGTCAGAGACTGGTGAACGCCAACTTCTTGGCAATGACTTAATCACTGAAGCTGAAGAAATGTGTAAAGTCATCTGTGATAATCTCAAAGCCGCACAATCGCGCCAGAAGAGCTACTATGATAGTAAGCATCGTGATTTGGCTTTCGAGATCGGAGACCATGTCTACCTCCGCGTCTCTCCAATGAAAGGCACTCGTCGCTTCGGTATCAAAGGGAAGCTTGCCCCTAGATACGTGGGTCCTTTCAAGATCATTGGTAAAAGAGGCAACCTCGCCTATCAACTTGAGCTTCCTTCCAACTTCGCGAACGTGCACGATGTGTTCCACGTGTCACAGCTCCGCAAGTGCTTCAAGACGCCTGAGCGCACTATCAACTTCGAAGAGATTGACCTCCAAGAAGATTTGTCTTATCATGAGCACCCCGTTGCTATTCTTGAAGAAACTGAGCGCAAGACTCGCAACAAGTCTATCAAATTCCTGAAAGTGAAGTGGTCGCACCATTCCGACCGGGAAGCCACCTGGGAACGTGAGGACCATCTCCGTTCCGAATATCCGGAGTTCTTTCAGTCCTAGATCTCGGGACGAGATCCTCTCGTAGTGGTGGAGTGTTGTAACACCCCGCATGCAACTTGCCATATTTGTAACTCTGACTCTTGCCATTTCCGGCTATGTGTTATGTTTTTCCCTCCGTTGTCGGGTTTTGTCTTTCGTTTTGTATTTTTGTCATGTCATGCATTTTCATATCATGTCATCATGTGCATTGCATTCGCATACGTGTTCGTCTCATGCATCCGAGCATTTTCCCCGTTGTCCGTTTTCCAATCCGGCGCTCTTATCTCCTCCGGTGCACCCCTCTTGTTTTCTTTCGTGTGCGTGTGTCAAACTTTCTCGGAATGGACCGAGGCTTGTCAAGTGGCCTTAATATACCACCCGGAGACTACCGGTCAAGTTTCGTTCCATTCGGAGGTCGTTTGGTACTCCAACAGTTAACCGGGCATCCGCAAAGTCCATTTGAGTATCCAGCAAAAAACCCCTCTAAAACCAGCCCAAAACCCACCAAACTCTCTTCCATGCTCTAGGTCGTTCGATCACGATCGTGTGGGCGAAAACCGCACCTCATTTGGAGTCTCCTAGCTCCCTCTACCTATAAAACTCCATCTCCCCCGAAAAACGGAATCGCAGTCTAACCCTAGCGTCCTCCACCTCGCGCCGCCGGACAACGTCCGCCCGCGCCGGACACGTCCGCCCGCGCCGGCGGATGAATCGCAGCGCGCCACGTGGCCCGCCTCCGGCCTCCCACCGCCGCCGCCCGCAGGCCCGCCGCAGGCCCGCCGGCCCGACGCCTCGCTGCGCCCCTCCGCGCCCGCTGCTCCTCCCGTGCGCCGCCGCCGCACTCGCCGGCGCCGCCGCGGCCTCTCCGCCGCCGGCCGGCGTGACCCCGCCGCCGCGGCCGCCCCTCCTTCCTCCGGCCTCCCTCCGCCGGCGCCTCGCCGTGCCTCTTCTTCCTCCGCGCCGCCGTCCTCTTCCTTCGGTCGCCGGCCCGAGCTCGAGGAGCTCGCGAGATCTCGATCTGTACGTGAGCCCGTTGACTTTTTCTCGCCCCTAATTTTCTCTAAGTGTTGAAATTATTCCAGCATGTGCCTCTGTTCGTATAGCTATAACTCCGTGCATGTAGCTCCGATTCGCGCGTGTAATATGTCAAATTGTTCGCCTCATGATGCTCTTCATTTTGTTCAATTGCACCATGTTCATTAGAGGTCATCTTGATGCCTAAATCTCTGTTGGAAGAGGGCTAGTTGCTGTTATTCTCTGCTTCTTATCAGAACTTGGAGATTTGTCATTTTCGTATCATTAAATCTGTGCATCTTTTGAGCATGAGCTCTACATGTGTTTTGAAGTATGCCATGCCATCTTTCCAGTGGTGTAGTCCATGTTTTTTTTTTGATCTCTGTGGTGACTAGCACAAGCATGCAAAGTAGGCCCCGTAATATTTCTGATTTCAGGGACTTAGTGATTTCTCTAAGTCCTTGTCTGCTGTAATTTTGTTTCCATGTAAACTTGATTCTACAGAGAGATCCATGCATATTTTGGTGATGTTCAGTAAGGACATTTTGTAGCTATAGTTGCAATTGATACATTCCTGCAATTGTTTGCAATTATGGAGTGCCATAGCATGACTCAATCTTGCTCTACTTTTGATATAAAATATTTCTGGCAGATTCTTAACATGATATGCAATTTTGCCAAGCTTATTGTAGTTGATCCATGCATGCTATGCTATTGTTCTTGCCATGGATAGCTTCCTAAACATGCCATATTGCTGTAGATATGCTTGGTTTGTCATGCATTGCTCTGTAGTGAGTTCATCAAGCTCACAAAGAGGCCTACATATTATTATTTCTGTCATGCTCTGTTTTCTGCCAAGTCCGAAACCTGATAACGAAACTTGCTATGTTTACATGCTTGCCACCATATCTTCTGGTCCTTTTTGGCTTATGGTCAGTAACGGACTTTTGTCATGTGCATTTAGTAGAACACTGCCATGCCTTGTTTTGCTATGTTAAGTTCCCGTAGCATGTTAATTTCGTGCTCTGAACATTGCTACCTGATGCTGTTTACTGCCATGTCCAGTTTTCCACCAAGTCTGTGAACCTGTAATCTTTTGCACTTTTGCCATGCTTGTTTGAGCTTGATATGTTGTGAACTAGCCGTAGCTCAGTGTTCATCTTTTGTCAAGCATCTCCTATAGATTACTGCCATGTGCTTTGTTGCTATGTTGGGGTGCTTTAGCATTGTTGCTTGTTGCATTTTAAGTGCTATCTTGCTGTTTATCGCAGTTTAGTGTCATTGTTTTGCTTGCCATTTGCAAACCGTGCATCCGATTCCGGTGATCTTTATATCGATTTCGACCGAAATCATCTCATCTTTCCAATGGCATGCTTGGTTTGCCAAGTTACTGCCATATTCATCATTTTCCTTCCGGAGCACGCATATGCATCGCATATCATATCTTGCATTTCATACATGTTTTGCATCATGTTGCTTGCGCATTTCTCGTTGTTGATTGTGGTTCCGTTTGTTTGTGTTCTTGTCTTGGGTAGAGCCGGGAGACGAGTTCGTGAACGAGGAACCTGTCGAGTACGCTTACGAGGATCAAGCTTTCGACAACTCTGAGAACCTTGCAGGCAAGATGACCACCCCTCGAAATCACTTCTATCTTTGCTATACTAGTTGTACGCTCTATTGCCATGCTCGCTACCTATCACTTGCTATATCATGTCTCCCATTTTAGCCATGTCAGCCCTAACCATCCTTTCCTAGCAAACCGTTGTTTGGCTAAGTTACCGCTTTTGCTCAGCCCCTCTTATAGCGTTGCTAGTTGCATGTGAAGTTGAAGTTTGTTCCATGTCGGAACATGGATATGTTGGGATATCACAATATCTCTTATTTAATTAATGCATCTATATATATTTTGGTAAAGGGTGGAAGGCTCGGCCTTATGCCTGGTGTTTTGTTCCACTCTTGCCGCCCTAGTTACTGTTATACCGGGATTATGTTCCTTGAGTTTGCGTTCCTTACGCGGTCGGGTGATTTATGGGACCCCCTTGACAGTTCGCCTTGAATAAAACTCCTCCAGCAAGGCCCAACCTTGGTTTTACCATTTGCGACCTATACCTTTTTCCCCCGGGTTTTCTAGAGCCCGAGGGTCATCTTTATTTTAAACCCCCGGGCCAGTGCTCCTCTGAGTATTGGTCCAAACTGTCAGTCGCCGGTGGCCACCAGGGGCAACTCTGGGTTGGCCTATCGGAAGCTTGGACAATCCGGTGTGCCCTGAGAACGAGATATATGCAGCTCCTATCGGGATTTGTCAGCACATTCGGGCGGCTTTGCTGGTCTTGTTTTACCATTGTCGAGATGTCTTGTAAACCGGGATTCCGAGACTGATCGGGTCTTTCCGGGAGAAGGTTTATCCTTCGTTGACCATGAGAGCTTATGATGGGCTATGTTGGGACACCCCTGCAGGGTATTATCTTTCGAAAGCCGTGCCCGCGGTTATGAGGCAGATGGGAATTTGTTAATGTCCGGTTGTAGATAACTTGTCACTTGACCCATTTAAAACACATCAACTGCGTGTGTAGCTGTGATGGTCTCTTCTCGGCGGAGTCCGGGAAGTGAACACGGTCTGAGTTATGTATGACGTAAGTAGGTGTTCAGGATCACTTCTTGGTCATTGCTAGATGACGACCGCTCCGTTGCTTCTCTTCTCGCTCTCTCTTGCGTATGTTAGGCACCATATATGCTTTTGCCGCTGCAGCTCCACCTCTTTGCACCATCCTTTCCTATAAGCTTAAATAGTCTTGATCTCGCGGGTGTGAGATTGCTGAGTCCCCGTGACTCACAGATTCTACCAAAACAGTTGCAGGTGCCGACGATGCCAGTGCAGATGATGGCGTCGATCTCAAGTGGGAGTTCGACGAGGAACGTGGTCGTTACTATGTGTCTTTTCCTGATGATCAGTAGTGGAGCCCAGTTGGGATGATCGGGGATCTAGCATTTGGGGTTGTCTTATTTTCTTCTGGATTTTGACCGTAGTCGGTCTATATGATTGTATTTTGGATGATGTATGAATAATATTTATGTATTGTGTGAAGTGGCGATTGTAAGCCAACTCTTTATCCCATTCTTGTTCATTACATGGGATTGTGTGAAGATGACCCTTCTTGCGACAAAACCACTATGCGGTTATGCCTCTAAGTCGTGCCTCGACACGTGGGAGATATAGCCGCATCGTGGGCGTTACACCGTGGGAATACCGTGCGTGAGGCCGCAAAGTGATATGATGTGTTACATGCTAGATCGGTGTGACTTAGGATCGGGGTCCTGACAGCTTTGGTATCAGAGCCTGACTGCCTGTGGGATTACCAAGCCAAACTGGTCGAAGTCGAGTCTAGAAATTCTTTAGTTATATATAGGGGAATTGATTATGGGAAGGAACGTAAGGCTCTTTTTATTTATTTACCTTATGGCCTTCTGATCCGAGTCATCCTATCTTTTCTACGGGGTTAAGGAACTAGGCTTTCTCTTCTTCTATCAGGATCACATGTTACTAATCCGTAGACTTATAGGATTGATGAATTCAAGTCTCAATTTAGTTTCTAGTATTTCTGTGTGTTAATAGTTGGTCTCGGAACCTTGATTTTGTGGTGTTGAGTGGTCATGCCACTATTTTACAGGATGTCTCAAGTCTTTTTCGAGCATTTATAGCCGTTATGCTGTCCGAGTCATCCCAGGTTTCTAAATAGTCTGATGCATTTGCAAATCCCTTCTTTCCGTTCCCGATTCCCTTTGGGCCAGTTCAACCACACTAATCGGTGAGTTGAGGTACTCTATTGCCTCGACATATATGTTGGAGCTATTACTATGACCCTAGGTGTTTTAGGGAGTCACCTAGTAATCTAGCCATGTTTTGTGTTCCTAGTGTGATGATTCTGGCCACCATTCTCGAAAGCATCCCGTGATGCCATTTAGTTAGTAAGCCTTCTATTTCTGGGTTCTTAAGCCCAAGATTCACTCTACTTACCTCATGTTGATAGTGTTGCTCGTACCTTTAGGATATTAGTAACCTTTGCGATAGTCCTCGAGGTCCGTGGTATTTCCTTCTTCCAAATACCATGAACTGCTTATGGCAGAAGTTCTTTTGAACCGAAAGATCACAACCAGAGTGCTCTTGATAAGTTCTCCATTCTACATTGTGAATCTGCCAGTTCTACCTTTCTGCATGGGTTATCCGGAAGAAATGTTGAGCTTTGCTTGACATACTAATCTATGCATCCACAACTCAGAAAGATATATGTTCCTTTGAGTTGTCCCTCTCTTTAGTTGTATCCTGGTCTCCGTCTATCATTTGATAGTTAAGAGCATGTCATGCACTCATGCTCATCGATACCTCGTATTCTTATGGTCTGTCAAGCCATTCTATTCTGGAATGACTAGGAGAAACAAACTCCAGTACCTTGTCAACTTCGAGGATTGGGTCAAAGTAGTTGTATTCCGTGGATCAAAATGTCAATCCAGCTTTTGCTCTGTTCTACCTTGGAGTGTTACCATCTTTATGTCAAGAATGTCATGAGAATTGCACCACCTCTTATGAATTCTTGACGCAGTGATACCTCTCACCATCATTATTCATTCCTCGATCCCGTGTTGTTGTAACCGAAATGCCGACAAGTGAATTGTGATGTGTGAAATCAATACTCCTAGCAACCTCGTTGCTTGGTAGTTAAATGGGCAATACTCTCATTCTTAGCGTGCTGGGCACTGAGTCGTCTTCCTAAGATTGATCGTGCTACCTAGTCCATTTTCCTGGTGCACTCTTCGATCAATGAGTTTGGATTATGTTAATTCCTTACTCTTTCGATCATATTGTCTTTCCCTGAAAAGCATGATTGCTCCTGAGCTTAATAACATTTCGGTGGTTCGTAATTTTCCGGCTATCTTCTCGGAAGTATGGCCAGGTTGTCCCCTGACTGTTATGTTGAGCTTGTTATCAAGTTGGTTTCTTGTAACACCCCTTCTCCAAGAATCTGGGTTGGATACCCTAAACTGGTTGGTTAAGCTGAACAACAACTTGGAGAGTCGGAAGATGAAAGCTTGTCCGACTTAGTTCATCACTAAGGGATATCCTTGTGTGTGTGTGTGTTGAAGAGAGATGATATCTTCATCGATTGTTCCTCGTGATCGGTTGTTGAATCTATCATCTTGTACAAACCTTGATTTGAGTGTGGGCTATCATCAAATCAAGTTAGAACCAACGATATTCATAATGTTGTCTTACTCGTGGTTGTTCCTCGAGCATACACCATTACATCTTTTGGTCTGACTAATACTATCACATTGTTCACATGATGGTGGAATTCCAGTGATACGGAAAATTCCGATGAGTTGTTGTTGAGCCCACCAGCAGCATTTTGTCTCCTCCATGATTCATGTTGAACATCAACCTAGTGTTGGAAACTTTGTAAGCAATGCCTTCGTGTTCCGTTCATGAAGCTTATGCTTGGATGGAAGAAGTGACTTCCTCGAATTCATGTGCATTTGGTGCAAGTTGCCGCCGTGAGTTCGAGAAAGATTGTTTTTGTTTCCTCTGGTACCATTCTAAGTCAGTCATGCATGTGCGAATGTATTCTATGGTTTGGTAGATTAATTACCTCCACTTCATATGTATTCCCTAGCACACCAAGCCACTAATTGATTTGCTCAAGGAAAAGGAGTCTGTTGTGTTAATTCTAGATCATGCACAAGACTCCGATATCCTCGACGATGGTCCCCAACCAGAACTCGGTAGTGTTTTGTTGTAAGACTACTACGTGGTCATGCTTGTCTTGGACAGCGCGTTCACAGGTGTGTAGCAGAACCAGCTCATGTTTTGGAGCTTGCTTCCGTAGTTCATCCCCCGAGAATCTCGCAACGTCATCTCATCGAGTTGTGTTGCAAACTTTCTTTTGCAGACATGTTGAGTCTAAAGTACACTGTTACTAACCAGATCTGAATCTCGGTCAGATATGATGGTTGGAACATTCCCAGCATTTACATTTTGTTCCCAACTTGCACCCGTCTTTGTGCCATTTCACTATGGGTTGCCTTCTTAGTAATTCATTTTCAGGATCATCTTCGAAAGTGGTCCTACCATGGGTCCCATCCATTTCCGATGATAAGCAAAAATCATCCATTGTGTTGTCTTCAACAAGGTTATCCACATCATCCCTTCTAGTCTGAGTATGCCATCCTTTCCGACTTTTTCAAACGGTAGGTTGCGAATTGCCCTAGCCTGGTATAGGGAGTTTCAATGATCTCCATATCAAAAGTAATTCTTTTTGCCACTTAAGGGAATAATTCTACGAGTCACCTTCCCTAAGGTGCCCTGTTATGGAATCATGGCGATTATTTCCTCGCTATCCTGAAACCATGCACCATTCTTCAACGTGGAATTCTTGCTCGCCCAATTGAAACCCTTGTCATCCACCTCTTTCCATTGCTCCCGATGTGTGTTTTATGTCTCAACTCAAGAGATGTTCTTACATCTCACTCCATGAGTTGATCTTGAGTGCTCGATCTTCGAGGAGATCGTTTCCTGTAGAGTTTCTTTCTATCGTCAACGCGTTGAATGAAGATCTCGAAAGCAAGGACGTCAAGATCAATATGATGCAATGAAGCTACTTCTTCGAGAGGGCAGTTGGATCGAGAAGATTGTGATAGTTTTGTGACCTCCTTTCTCCTTACCTCACGTCTTGAATCTCGGGACGAGATTCTTGTTTAGTGGGGGTGAGTTGTCACATCCCTAGCCCGTGGTACTGCCTAGTGTTTGCATCTTCCTTGCATCATGTTTGACTTTCATGGAAATTTGAAATGGGGATGTTCAAACCCTAGCATCAAAAGGAATTCAAATAGGTTCAGCTAAAATCTTTTCCAATGATTTCAAAATGCCCTTTAAAAATGTTCATCATTTCTGGATCAAGGTGGAAGCATCTACCAAAAATGGTTCACATTTCTACAGGACATATTTGGACTTTGAATTAATTCAAACATATTTGAATTGGAGCTATTTAAATGTTATCTATATTTTAGGTGCTCCAAAAATGTTGGAAATTGTTAAGGCTCACTCAAATAATTGAGAAAGCACCCATGATTATTTCCAGGATTTTATCAAATGGTTTAATATTTTTACTAAATCAAAACAAAACAGAATAAATAGAAAACAGAAACAAATAAAAAAGGGGAAACTTACGTGGGGCACTTGCTGGCCTGGCACTGTGTCGGCCCAGCCGACTGGCCAGCGCCAGTCACCCCCTACCTTGCGCCAGAAGGCAGGGGCGCGTGGTCGCTGTGCGCTGGCACGAGCAGCGCCACCTCCTCCCTGCCTGGCTGCCCCCCTTCTCCCTCTGGACGCCCTGGACGTCGACATGCACACCCCAACCGCCTCGCACCCTCCCCGTGCTTCTCCCCCGTCCCCTGCTCTCTCCACCGAGCGCAGTCGTCGCCGCCGCTCGCCGTAGCCACGGACACCGTCCACCCCTTGCCTCTCCGACACGCCAGGAAGCTCCGCCGTCGACCTCTACGCCGTCTCCACCGAGCTACGCGACAGGAAGATCCCTGGAGCGCCGTTCCCAACGTTGTCGGATTTCGGGTTCCAGCAAAACCCTTGAGGTTCGAACACTGGGGTGCACACGAAGATCTCTCTCTTCCTAGATCGCTCTTGCAACAATCACAAGGCCTAGCTCGACGAACCCAAAGAACGAGAGACACAAGAGCTTATACTGGTTCGGGCCACCGATGCAGTGTAATACCCTACTCCAGTGCGGTGTGGTGGATTGCCTCTTGGGCAGAGGATGAACAGTTACAAGGGAAGAACGGCCTCCTGGAGAGAGGTGCTCTTGTGCTTGGTGAACTTGTGTGTGGCTATGGATGGAATGGCTCCGATCCCAGATGAGATGATATCAGATGCCTCCTATGGTGGTGGCTAGTCCTATTTATAGAGGCCCTGGTCCTCTCCCCAAATATTGAGCGGCAAGGGATCCAACAACGGCCAAATTCGAAGGGAGCCAACTTGTACAGGTTATCCTGACTAAAGGTGGTCTTCGCCTGCCAAAGGCTCTGGTGGTGACGCCGTCTTGGGCTCCACGGTGACCTCCGTCCTGCCGTCCTGCTGGTCTTGGTCTCGTTGCACCGATATGGAAACCTTTGCCTGATGCCTCAGGACTCCTCGCCTGAGCTTGCCTCTTTAGCACCAAAGAGGAAATGAGGACACTGCGCACGCTAGCGCCCGCCTGGCTCCAGTCGTCATGGCTTGCGTCACAGAAACCTCGTGAGGTGTCCCTTGCCTTGATCTCTCCGCCCCTCGCGAGCCGGCCTGGTGAGGCCGCCCCCGAGGAGGTCTTGTGTCGTCCGCCTCGCGAGGGTCTTGAGTGTTTTCTGGTGAGGATGGGCCATACAGGGCCGTTGTTGGAGCCACGCTGTGGGCCGCAGGCAGGCAAGTCTGGGGACCCCCGTTCCCAGGACGCCGACAGTAGCCCCCGGGCCCAAGGCGTGCTTGGACTTGGCTTCGAGACGAAGCCAAAGGGCAAGTGCGGAGCACCACGGGCCCCAACAGCCTGCGGCCCCGCATGACGCATGGCGATTGATTGGACGTGGGCGTCTCCACTTCCCCATGCTGCTTCGGCAACTGCTCGACTTGACGAGTCCCTGCTGCATGCAGAGAAAAATCATCATTACCTGTGATCGTGGGGGTCGCCGGTTGGCCTTTTCCCGCTATAAATGAGGAGGCGGCGGAGCCCCCGTTGCTCATCTCTTCCTGCTCCACTCGCTTCTTGTTCCTTGCTTCATTGCTAGTAGCGACCCCCATGGCACCTACGAAGAGGTTCTCGGCCGCAGAGAAGGGGAAGGCCTGCCAAGAGGGGCCCGGCTCTCTGTCGCCCAAGCATGGGCGTGGCCATCCCCGTAAGCACATCGCAACCCCCGCCGCGGCCCCTCGCGACCGCGGCGGCGCCTCTTCTCGTGGTGGGACTCGCCCAGATCGTGGCAGCCCCATCGATGAAGGGAGGCGCGCCATGGTCGCACGGCCTCCCCGGCCGAGCTTTCACTCGGCGGAGGTGCTGCCGGAGTTCGTCGTGTGGTCGGAGAACCCGGCCGGCACCTGGCTTCAGATCCCGCGCTTCTTCTCCGGCGAGCTGCCGGCCACAGGTCCAGGCGGGCTCTGGCTGCAGGCGGACGGGTGCTGCAGCAAAGCTTCGTGGGTCGCGATCGAGGTCTCCAACGCAGGCAACGCAGCCCTGGCCCGCGGCTAGCAGACGTTTGCCCGCGCGCGCGGCCTGGGCAGGTGGTGCACCCTCCACTTCAAATATGACGGCAACGCGACCCTCTACATGAGGGCATTCAGAGAAGACGGCCGCCGCATCGTGTGCTGCCCCGAGAACAAAAACGGTGACGAGGTGCTTGGCCTTGGCGACACTCGAGACGAGGGTGAGGATGGTCTTGCCTTCGGTGCTGGCCGCTGCTCGCCCAGCTACGGCGATTCTCCCTCAGGCGACAGCTCCAGCAGCGGCGGCTACGACCAGCCGCCGCGCCCGCTTCGAGGGTGGCGCGGGTCGTCTCGTCGCCCCGCCCTAGTGAAGCGCGAGGAGGGGTCCGGCTGAGCTCAGGAGAGCGCCATGGGTCCATCCTCGCGAGCTACTGCAGGGGCATGCGCCGCTTTTGTTTCGTTCTTCCTTTTCTTCCTGCATTAAGAGAGAGACAAGTATGGGGCCCCGTAGGGGCGTGCAACGAACCATGGTTTCCAAGTTGCTATGCTATGTTTATTGTTCCTGTGTCGCGTTGCATCATTAACGTTTTATGTAGGCGCGTAGAAATAACTTAGCTTGACACGCTCGAAGTAGTCTTCGCTTCGTGAAGCGCGCATTTCCCAGTACCTGGCGAGGCCTCCTTGGCCTGGGAGGCGTCTAGGAACTGCAAAAATTCGTGAGGAAACTTTTATTCTTCCGAGCCCTGGTCGCAGGTGCCGCCGGCCACGATCCAGCGCTCGCATCACGGTGCCTGAGGGGCACGGATTGAGAGAAGTGCACTAGCTTACGAGCTCGAACGAGGGTGCCTTGCGAAAAACAGGAAAAACCCTCACGAGGGCACCTGTCCAGCCCCCTCGCGAGGCATGCGAGAGAGAGTACAGGTCGAAACAAGGAACCGAAAGCAGAAATGGAGGCAAAAGGCGATGGAACCAAACCGTTAAGGAACACCAGAAAGCAAATTTTCATTAAAGAGGGGCAAGCCAACTACGGAAAGCAAATGAAAAGCCGCGTCCGGCACCTAGTCTGGTTTTCTTGTCTTCTCACCAGCACGGAGCTAAGTGCTGCCACTAGGACGTGGGAGGGAGCCCCCGAGGCCCGAGGGCGGCACTCCTGAGACTCCGGGGCGTGTACATCCCCACTCATTATTACGTGAGAGTGTCACGAGCGGAGACCTTCACAGGCATTGGGCCTTCTTCATAGGCGTCGGGCCTTTCTTCATGGGTAGAACTTCCGGAGGTGCTGGATGTTCCAGGCGTTCTGGATAGGTACCCCGTCCTGCGTCTCCAGGCGCACGGCGCCAGGCCTGGAGACATGGGCGACCCTAAACGAGCCCTCCCACATGGGCGAGAGCTTGTGCAACCCTTCCCTGGAGAGCACCCGCCTCAGGACGAGGTCACCCACCTCGAGCGTCCTGGAGCGGACGCTGCGACAGGGATACCGTTGCAGCGCCTGCTGGTATCTTGCCACCCGGAGCGTGGCTTCACGGCGGCGTTCCTCCCCCAGCACGAGGTCCATCCTCCTCATGGCATCCTGCTGCGCCTCATCAAATGCCAGGACCCGTGTGGAGCGATGCTTGACCTCGTGAGGGAGAACCGCTTCTGCTCCATAGACGAGGAAGAAAGGGGTCTCCCCTGTTGGCTTGGTGGCGGTGGTGCGGATGGACCACAGCACAGACTGGAGCTCATTGTGCCAGCCCCTGCCGCAGGCCTCGAGCTTCTTCTTGAAGGTCCTGGTCTTGACGCCTCTCAGGACCTCCGCATTGGCGCGTTCGGCCTGACCATTTCTCCTGGGGTGTGCCACCGAAGCATAGCAGATATGCGTTCCAAGGTTATCACAATATGTCTTGAAGAGATTGCTAGTGAACTGCGAGTCGTTATCGGTGATGATGCGGTTGCGGACCCCAAACCGGCTCACGAGACCCTTGATGAACTTGACCGCGGATCCAACCGGGATGGTGCGGACGGCTTCTACCTCCGCCCACTTGGTGAACTTGTCGATGGCGACGTAGAGGTAGCGGTATCCCCCAGGCGCTCGAGGGAACAGGCCCAAGATATCCAGCCCCCAGACTGCGAATGGCCACGAGAGTGGGATGGTCTGGAGGCCCTGAGCTGGCTGATGGATCTGCTTGGCGTGGAATTGACAGGCCTCACAGGACTTCACCAGCTCAGTCACGTCATTGAGCGCCGTGGGCCAGTAAAACCCGTTGCGGAACGCCTTGCCGACGAGAGTTCGTGACGACGAGTGGTGCCCGCAGTCCCCGCCGTGTATGTCAGCTAGCAGCTCTTTCCCCTATTCCCTAGAGATACAACGCAGGGAAACGTCATTCGGCCACTTCCTGTATAACTCACCTTCGTGGATGCAGTACGCCGTGGCCTGCCGCGCCACGCGCTCCGCGTCCTCCTCCTTCTCCGGCAGCGTCCCTTGCGTCAGGTACTCCTTGAACTCCTTGGTTCAACACCCCTCCTGAGGCTCGAGCGCCAAGAGTAGGCGCGCTCCCGAGGTCGGGCCGCAGGCTAGGGCTCCCAAGGCAGGTGGTTGGGGGAGCTCCTCCCGAGGCAGCGCCGGCCTTGAAAGTGGTGGTGTTGCCGATGGCTTGAAGAGCCGCTCCTCGAAGACGCCAGGCTCTTGGGGTAGCCGCTTAGATGCTCTCTTGGTGATGTCGTCGGCTTCCTTGTTGGTGCTGTGGGGCACGTGCTGCAATTCCAGGCCCAAGAAGTGCTTTTCCATTTTGCGTACCTCCGCGAGGTATGCCTCCATATGCTCGTCCCTCGGCTCGTATACCTTGTTGGAGAAGTTGACGAGAAGCTGCGAGTCACCCTTGATGGTGAGGCGCTTCACCCCCAGGGCCACCGCAGCCTTAAGGCCAGCTATGAGGCCTTCGTACTCCGCTATGTTGTTGGAGACCTTCTCACCCTGCTGGAAGCAGAGCTGCACGGCATAGTAGAGCTTGTCCTGAGTGGGCGAGATGAGCACTGCTCCAGCCCCCACGCCCTGGCGCGCAAATGCGCCATCGAAATACATCACCCATCCGTCCGGCGCTTCACTCCCTGGCGAGAGGGACCGATCCTTTCCTGCTTCAAGCTCCGGGGCGTCCGTCCATTCTGCCACAAAGTCGGTGAGCGTGGCTCCCTTGATGACCCTGGTTGTGCTGAACTCCAGCTGGAACGCCTGCAGCTCGATATTCCACTCGGCGACTCTTCCAGCAGCGTTAGGGCTCCTGAGTACCCTCTCCAGTGGGTAGGCCGAGACGACCTTGATTGGGTGACCTTGAAAGTAGTGCCGTAGCTTACGCGAGGCCACCAAAAGCGCGAGCAAGAGCTTCTGAGGCATGGGGTACCGTGCCCTTGCATCCCACAATACCGTGCTGACGAAATACACCGGGTGCTCGAATAGGGCGGGCGCGTCGACAGGACCCGCGTCTGCCGGAGGTTGGGGCGCCTCCGGAGGTGATGGGACCTCCAGAGCCTGGTCGCCCATTGGGGCCTCGGCGGTCCTAAGGTCGCCATCCTGCTGAGTTGGATCATCCATTGGCGTTGTTGCAGCCCTCGCGGTGTCCTTCGGGTCTTGCGTCGCCCCGGCTGGGGGCGCGGTTCGGCGTGACGTGTCCTTGGCCTGGCGCTCTTCCCGAACCGCCACCAGAGCTGCACTAGCTAAGTGAGGAGTGGCGGCGAGGTAAAGCACCAGGGGCTCGAGAGGGCGGGGCGCCACCATCACCGGAGGGCTAGTCAGATATCTCTTGAGATCTTGAAACGCTTGGTCAGCCTCCGGGGTCCACTCGAACGGACCCTTCTTCTTCATCAGCTTGAAGAATGGCAGGGCGCGCTCTCCCAGCTTGGAGATGAAGCGCCCCAACGAAGTCATGCAGCCGGCAAGCTTCTGCATCTCCTTGAGGGTTTGCGGCGGGCTCATGTCTTCAATCGCTTTGACCTTCTCTGGGTTGGCCTCGATCCCCCTGTGGGACACAAGGAAGCCCAACAGTTTGCCGGAGGGGACACCAAATACGCACTTTTCCGGGTTGAGCCGCAAGTCCACCTGGCGTAGGCTCGTGAAAGTCTCCTCCAGGTCCTGAATCAAGGTTCTCGCCTCCCGAGACTTCACCACAATGTCGTCGACATAGGCTTCAGCGTTCCTCCCGAGCTGCTGGCCCAGGGCGATGTGCATCAATCGTTGGAAGGTCGTGCCCGTGTTGCGCAGCCCGAATGGCATGCAAGTGTAGCAGTACACCCCGCAAGGGGTCAAGAAGGTCGTCTTCTCCACATCCTCTACTACCATCTTGATCTGGTGATAGCTTGAAAAAGCATCCAGGAAGCACAGCAGGTCACACTCGGCAGTGGAGTCAACGATCTGGTCGATGCGCAGAAGCGGGAATGGATCTTGGGGATAGGCTTTGTTGAGGTTGGTGAAGTCGACACACATGCGCTCCTTCCCGCCTTTCTTTGGGACAACGACGGGGTTAGCCAGCCACTCGGGGTACTGAACCTCGCGAATGACACCTGCTACCTCCAGCTTGCGGGTTTCTTGGACGATGAAGGACTGCTTCTCCGTGGACTGTCGCCGTGCCTTCTGCTTCACAGGGCGCACATTGGGGCACACCCTTAAGTGATGCTCGATCACCCCTCTTGGGACCCCTACCATCTGATTGGGCTCCCAGGCGAATACTTCCTTGTTTGCGCGCAAGAACTTTACCAATGCTTCCTCTTGATGATGAGGACATGGCTACCACAGTTACACCCATATCCCCTGCTATTTTACATCTTGGAACAATTGCTAGAGCTCGCATATGCCAATTAAATTATCTGGTACTTTCGTTTCTTGGTAATGTTTCTAGTGTTCATGAGAATATGATGCTGCCTAACTTAGATACATTTGTGTTGCTTGCAATTGAAGGGCCTAGCACGGACAAGAAGGATGAACATTGGAGCATCGTCAAGCACGGACATGAAGGTGCATGCCAAGAGAACAAGAACGGAGGTTCTAGTGGAGATTTCCGGACTTTGAAGCCACCATGATGACATACAAGAAGATGGACGAAATATACAAGATGGGCTTTCATAAATTTCGTCCATAGTTTATTATTGGTGTTGCGCGACCTTATTTTGGGCTAGGCTC
This sequence comes from Aegilops tauschii subsp. strangulata, assembly GCF_002575655.3. Classification (NCBI taxonomy): domain Eukaryota; kingdom Viridiplantae; phylum Streptophyta; class Magnoliopsida; order Poales; family Poaceae; genus Aegilops; species Aegilops tauschii. The sequence goes on from NC_053038.3 coordinate 216,915,616, forward strand.
ATGTAATCTATTTTTAGAGTCCTTTTTGTAGGGGAAACGACTTAGGAGGTGTTTTAGTCACACCTTGCCAAGGGTGGATGAAATCCCCTCTCTTTTCTCTATAAATATAGCCCTTATGGCACCGTTTAGACTTGGGTTTTATTTAGTTAAAATTTAGTCATCGCTGCAACTTCGTGTACTTCGTTTGTGTCCAACGACCAGACCAAGACTGCTTATGAAACCCCACTTTTATCAATACTTCATCCATATTCGCAATATTCAGATTGCTTAATCATATTCTTGCTTGTTCTTCGATTGCTTGCAGGAATAGACCTTCATGGTCAGGTTGATCGTGCTCCGGCATGGTCAATAACGTCTCGGAGTTGGTTTAGCGATTGCTAAGGCGCAACGTCATGCACGTTTGTAGTCGGATCGTCAAAGTCGGCTCCACCAAATCGATAGTTATCATCTCATCGAAAAATCGGGACACATTTCCCGGAGATAGAAGTTCTTGGACGACGGACACATCTTCACGATCATCGAAAGATCGGGACACCCTCGCATCTATCAAGTGTTATCAGTTTTCAGGTTGCTCGGTGAGATTTTCCAGTTTTTATTAGTCTAGATTGCATCCATTCTTCATAGCTAGAGTCCAAAAAAAGACAAAAATGAAAGTTAGATTAGTTCATCCGTGTCCCAGACAGTCTGAGCCTTTTTCGCCATTACCACTTAGTTTTTGCATTGTTGAACTTTCCGTTGCTTCGTGTGTCGAGTTGCTGGTTTTAGGTCTGGTCTTTTAGAGTTTCGAGTTCTGGTCACGTTTTGGTCACGCCGCGTCCGCTCACACCATCATTCACTTTGTTGTCATCATCCATTGCCATTTAATTTCTTGGCCGCCGCTGCCAACATCATCACCATCCGTCCGCTCTTGTCGTTCGTCGTCATCATCACATTATTTCATATTGGAGCCGAATTCCTCTTATAAAAAAAGAGTACAGCCGATCTGTTGCTACTTTGGAAAGGTTGCGATCAGCGAAAGAAAAAAGGGATTCGGTTGGAGGTTTCCAAGTTCTGGACGTGGTGGGATTTTCGAAGGAAAAATTAAGAAAAAAAAAAGAGAAGCAACGTGCACGTGGATTTGTTGCTTTTTTTTTAGGATCAACGTCTCTTTATTACTCAGACAAAGCTAGGAATCTCGTCTGAGATGGTCTGAAGGATACAATCAGGTGGCACAGTCCACCACACATTACAAAACTCATCCCCTAATCCTACTTTAGCTAGTTTATCCGCGGCTTCATTAGCTTCTCGCTTAGTCCACATGACCTTGACCTGCGTGAACTGGGTCAGAGAGTGCTTGATGGATTTGTTGCCTTGGATCATCACGTTTGGAGATAAAAGAAGGAACGTGCACGTGGATTCGGTTGGTGGTTTCCACATTCTGGACGTGTCCTTGGAGAAAAAAAAATATAGCGAAAAAAAGAGAAAAGATTTGGAAGAAGTAGATCACGTGGGTGGTTGGAAGGTTTTGACCGCAAACAAAAAAGAGGGTTTGTTTCCCACGGTATAGGAGTACTGTTCAGTTGGGAGTCCTTGCCATTCACGTTTCTGGAAACTCAGTGAAAAAAAAAGGAAAGAGATAAGCAAAAAAAGTACTAAACGATTTTTTTGGAAAGAGAGAAAGAAAAGGCAAGAAGAGAGAGAGAGAGAGAGTTTGGAAAGGAATCAGAATCGCCCCACCCACCGTTTCCATCAACAAAATCAGTGTGTCCTTTATTTGGAAAGATTTGTTGTGGAGTAGTAATTTTGTTGTTTTGGAAAATGAGATACGTTCGGGAGAGCAAAAAAAGGAAAGAAAGTAAAAGAGAGAGAAGGAAAGAGAAAACGGAATATAAAAGGGTTCGGCTCTACCTTTGGAAAGTGACCAGCGCCAAAAAAAAAGCCTGCTGATATTTCGGAAAGTCTTGATCGGCCACGAAAAGAGATATTCAAGGAAACTACACTTCATTGGTAGCGTGGTTTTTGTTTGGACAGATTTATTTACTGTTCTGAGGACTTGATTGACGCCTAGGCTGTTTTTTTTGGAAAGAGAATACAAGGCAGTTTTGTTCGATCGAAGGATAATCCATCTATTTTACCTTTCCTAGTTTGTTGGCAAGAGAATCATAGCTTTCACGTTTTGGACTTTGTAGAAAAAAATCCTCATTTGTCGTGCATGCATGCATGTTTGGGAAGGAAAAAGTGCTGATATTTTTGCTCCGTTTGGAGAGTTGAATTGACGAAAAAAATTAGGAGAAAAAAAAGAAGGTGCAGATTGCTTGGATTCAAGCGTGAAGCTTTTGGACTTGATAAAAAAAAGATACAAAGAAAGTCCACCTCGGTTTTTGCCACGTTGCTTGGTTGATAATTAAAAAAAAGATTGGAAGGAAGGATTTGGGCTGTTCCAAGAAGGCTTTCACGTGTGTTGTTTGGAAAAAATCATTGTGGAAAGTATGCTGATTTGTTTGGTGACTTGGGCAGTTTGGTTCCGTGCCTACTACAGGGAAGGTAGTTCAAGATTTATTTGCTTTGCGTCCGCTCTTATTCATTCGCCACCGCAATATTGTTGACGCCTTCTCTTGCTCCATTGCTTCACATTATACAATATCTGCAAGCGTTTTTCTTTTACAGTTGTCCCTTCGCGTTGCCGCGTGATTTCACTTGTGTTTTAGGCTCGCGTCTCTAGCACGGTCTAGTCTAGGACCAGCACTCGACCACTTTGAGCGAATTTTCAGCTTGCATTAATTAGCGTGGTTGTAGCATTTTTCCCACATATATAAAGCCAACCCAGCTCCACCTATTTCTACTTGTGCATACATACGTTCACCTGGAAATCGCTTTACCCAACTCTTGGAGTTATTTGACACCGCTGGTTGCCGATCACCACCTGCTGCATGGTAAGAACTTGTAAGACTTTGATTTGCTATACTGTCAGCGTTTTACCATCATTTCCCAGTAGTTCATAGAAACATTATTTTTGAATTTTGTTTCTTATTTCTACTAATCATGATAGGATCTAGAGTCAATTCATGGGGTTTGTCAATCGTGGGAGACGTGCCATCACCTATGCAAATACCACAACCGTCACGAGAGGTGCACAAACATTCAAATGCACATGACCAGGTTAATGTTTCTACACCACCATTTAATGGACGTTTTAGACCTGCTTTATATATTGAATGGGAGTTTGACATAAATAATATATTTGCTTCCAATAATTTTGATGAACGTAAAAAAGTTAAGGTTGCGGTTGGTTCTTTCACTGGTTATGCTATAGTTTGGTGGAGTGAATATTGTCGGTTACACCGTAATGATATACCTACTACTTGGCATGATTTGAAACTTGCCATGCGACATACATTCATTCCCGCTTATTATACTCGTGACATGATTAAAAAGTTGCAACATTTAAAACAAGGTAGTGACACCGTAACGACATATTATGATACTTTACAAACTACCTTGCTGCATTCCTCTTTAGTAGAAAGTGAAGAAGATTTTATGGATAGATTTTGGGGAGGATTAAATCGTGACATTCAGGAGATACTAATTCATGAAGAGTGTTATCCTATGGACCATTTGTTTCATCTTGCTTGCAAAGCTGAACAGGAAATAAAACGACATGTTGCCCACAAGGAGAACAAGCGCGAGATGCACATTCCAAGAGTTGATACGGTTGTCCCTTCAACTACTAGGCATACTATGACAACCACATCCGTTGTTGTGAGGACTACATCACCTCCACCATGTGAGACATCATCACCGAGAGTGCCTACATCATCTGAGTTGATCATAAGAGGTAATGACAAAGGTACTAATCTTCCACCTCTACATGAGTATGATGAATGTCTTGTCAATTTAAATGCACCATGCGGTGAGCTACCCACTACTTTGATCACACCAGCTATTTTAGAGGACTATGTTGATGATTTGACTTTGCCATGTGATCAAACAATTTTGAGTGAACCCATTGAATTAACTATCGATGCAAAAGAATCAAGTGAATCAAGGAATAAATCAGATTTGGATCAAATACGTTTGAAAATAATTGTGCCAATGTTTAATCATTTTGATATGACCTCTAATCTTGGTGATGGTTCATCAATGTTGGGATGGTTTAATGATAAGCATTGTCAATCTTTTGATATTATATGTGCAAACTGAGTTGCAATATTTTCATGCCTTTGACTTCTTGTGATAATATATTGGATTTATATTTCATGACTTTTGAAGGGTGCTCTTGTATAATTGTGTCACATGTGCCCCAACTGAGATCAGTAAAAATGGATGACATATACATATACAACGTATACACCTTGTCTCTTTTGTTAACCAGATTACAGATTAAGCAACGCCGAGGACGGCTTTGTTTTCAAGAAGGGGAGGATGATGAGGACATGGGTACCATAGTTACACCCATATCCCCTGCTATTTTACATCTTGGAACAATTGCTAGAGCTCGCATATGCCAATTAAAGTATCAGGTACTTTCGTTTCTTGGTAATGTTTCTAGTGTTCATGAGAATATGATGCTGCCTAACTTAGATACATTTGTGTTGCTTGCAATTGAAGGGCCTAGCACGGACAAGAAGGATGAACATTGGAGCATCGTCAAGCACGGAGATGAAGGTGTGTGCCAAGAGAACAAGAACGGAGGTTCTAGTGGAGATTTCCGGACTTTGAAGCCACCATGATGACATACAAGAAGATGGACGAAATATACAAGATGGACTTTCATAAATTTCGTCCATAGTTTATTATTGGTGTTGCGCGACCTTATTTTGGGCTAGGCCCATGTAATCTATTTTTAGAGTCCGTTTTGTAGGGGAAACGACTTAGGAGGTGTTTTAGTCCCACCTTGCCAAGGGTGGACGAAATCCCCTCTATTTCCCTATAAATATAGCCCTTATGGAACCGTTTAGACTTGGGTTTTATTTAGTTAAAATTAGCCATCGCTGCAACTTCGTGTACTTCGTTTGTGTCCAACGACCAGACCAAGACCGCTTATGAAACCCCACTTTTATCAATACTTCATCCAGATTCGCAATATTCAGATTGCTTAATCATATTCTTGCTTGTTCTTCGATTGCTTGCAGGAATAGACCTTCGTGGTCAGGTTGATCGTGCTCGGCGTGCTCAATAACCTCTCGGAGTTGGTTTAGCGATTGCTAAGGTGCAACGTCGTGCACGTTTGTAGTCGGATCGTCAAAGTCGGCTCCACCAAATCGATAGTTATCATCTCATCGAAAAATCAAGACACCTTTGCCTCTATCACTTGATCTGAGTCGAGGTTGGCACCTATGGTGAAGGTGGCTCCAGAAGACCCATCTTCCTCGACCGGCACCTGCTCGGTTTCCGCCCGATCTTGAGTGAACAACTGCTTCTTCTTGGCTGGCACGGCCTCCTTGACTCTAGAGGTGGCTTCCTCGGCCGGGCATGCCGTCGCGGCGGCCTTGAGGGCAAGCTTGAGCGCCACCAGAGCCTCCTTGGTATCTCCAACTACGGTTAGGACGCCCTTGCTCCCGGGCATCTTCATGAGGTTGTAGGCCGGATGGGTCGCCGCCATAAACTGAGCCAGAGCTGGGTACCCGAGGATGGCGTTGTACGGTAGGCCGATGCGGGCGATGTCAAAGTCAATCAGCTCCGTGCGGTAGTTGTCGCGGGTGCCGAAGGTCACGGGAAGACGGATCTGCCCCAGGGGGCTGGAGGAGCCGCCGCCGACCCGGGAGAAGGGCTTGCTGGGGCGGAGCCGCTCGAGCGGTACATGAAGTAGGCTAAAAGCCTCCACAGAGAGCACGTTGAGGCCGGCGCCGCCGTCGATGAGGGTCTTGGTAACGGCCACGCTGCAGATGGTGGGCGTGCAAAGCATTGGGAGCACGCGCTGAGCCAACAGTGGTGACGGGGTGATCTCCTGGGTCGAAGGTCAGGTCGGCCTTGGGCGCCGCCCAACCTGGGGGAGCCCCCTACCGCATGGAGGCGGCGTCGATCTGGCGAAAGAACAACTAGGCATGACGGTCCGAGGGCAGCGCTTGTGAGCCGCCGAGGAGGGCCGCGACGGCGTGAGGCGCCGGTACCGCGTAGCGCTCAGCGGAGAGGTTGCGCAGCTCCTCCCAAGATGTCATCATAGATCCTGGGAGGTTGAGTAGCCAGGCGCGCGGTGCCCAAGTGAGGGCCATGGGAAGCCAGTTGGCCATGACCTTGCCATCGCCCCCAGCTTTATGGACGGCCTCCTCGTACGCCAGCAGGAAAGCCGACGGGTCCGCCGCACCGTCGTAGCGCGGTGGCATCTCCGCCTTGAAGTTGGGTGGCCACTGCACCTGCCGTAAGGCTGGGGCCAAGGCTCGGAGCCCCTGGCCCCGCCACGAGCATCGGTCATCGCAGCCGGAAGAGCAGCGCCGGCCATGGGGGCGAGGCGCGGTGATGGCGAAGCAAAGATCGACGGAAGGAAAGCTCCGACGCACCCCTACCTGGCGCGCCAAATGTCGGATTTCGGGTTCCGGCAAAACCCTTGAGGTTCGAACACTGGGGTGCGCACGAAGATCTCTCTCTCCCTAGATCGCTCTCGCAACAATCACAAGGCCTAGCTCGACGAACCCACAGAACGAGAGACACGAGAGCTTATATTGGTTCGGGCCACCGATGCGGTGTAATACCCTACTCCAGTGTGGTGTGGTGGATTGCCTCTTGGGCAGAGGATGAACAGTTACAAGGGAAGAACAGCCTCCTGGGGAGAGGTGCTCTTATGCTTGGTGAACTTGTGTGTGGCTATGGATGGAATGGCTCCGATCCCAGATGAGATGATATCAGATGCCTCCTATGGTGGTGGCTAGTCCTATTTATAGAGGCCCTGGTCCTCTCCCCAAATATTGAGCGGGAAGGGATCCAACAACGGCCAAATTCGAAGGGAGACAACTTGTACAGGTTATCCTGACTAAAGGTGGTCTTCGCCTGCCAAAGGCTCTGGTGGTGACGCCGTCTTGGGCTCCACGGTGACCTCCGTCCTGCTGTCCTGCCGGTCTTGGTCTCGTTGCACCGATATGGAAACCTTTGCCTGATGCCTCGGGACTCCTCGCCTGCGCTTGCCTCTTTAGCACCAAAGAGGGAACAAGGACACTGCGCGCGCTCGCGCCCGCCTGGCTCCAGTTGTCATGGCTTGCGTCACAGAAACCTCACGAGGTGTCCCTTGCCTTGATCTCTCCGCCCCTCGCGAGCCGGCCTGGTGAGGCCGCCCCCGAGGAGGCCTTGTGTCGTGCGCCTCGCGAGGCTTGGCCCCTCGCGAGGGTCTTGAGTGTTTGCTGGTGAGGATGGTCCGTACAAGGCCGCTGGTGGAGCCACGCTGTGGGCTGTAGGCAGGCAAGTCTGGGGACCCCCATTCCCAAGACGCCGACAAACGTCTTCTTCCTCCTCGGGCCACCGAGATCGCCGGCGACCTCCTGTCGTCACCAGCCCCTCCCCGAGCATGTCGAGGCATCCGTTCAACTCGCTGTGAGTTGCTGCGTCTTTCCCCCTCTTCCCCGAGCTCGTTCCTGTCGTGTAGCTGCCGATTCCACCGGAGCCGCGAGCTCGGCTCCGCCGGCCGAGTCACCGTCGTGGCCACAACCACCACAGCTTGCGTCTGAGCTCACCCCGCTGCACTCACCGCACTGCCGTGAGTCGAAGACGACCAACCACGGATCCTCCCTTGCCCTGCATCGCCCAAACTGCCGGCCGAACTCCGGCCACCGCACTTCCCTTCGTCGCCGTCGTTCTGGTCCTCTCCGGCACGAGTTGATGGCTCTGTTGGATGCGGACGAGGACCAGCATCACGCCAAGCCAAATCGCCGCTCGTTTGGTCGCCGGAGGGCGAAACCCGACGCCCTCCGTCGTCTCTGGCTTCGCGGCGATGAGCCGCAGGTCAACTCCGGCGAGTTGACCCGGGTTTGACCACTGTTTGATCTCCCCAGGGTTAATGACATGCGGGGCCCGCCCAACTAATTAAACTAGTTTAGGTTAGGTTAGTGCTAATTGAACTAGGTTAGCTTAGTTAGCCAGTGACACGCGGGTCCCACTAGTCAGGTTTGACTGGACCGCGCATGTTGACTTGCTGACATCACACCGATGTCATGTTGATGCAATAAGTCATTTTCTGGATTTAGTTTAAATTAGAATAACCAGGAAATTCCAAAAAATGTTTAAAACTTCTAAAATTCATAGAAATTCAACCGTAACTCCAAATGAAATAATTTATATATGAAAAATGATCAGAAAAATGTAATCTATCCATCTGTACTGGTTTCATGCATGATAAAGAAACTTAACCCTGTTGTTTAGATCAAAACATGATAATGCATTATATGAGTTCATGACTTGAGTTTGAATTTGAACCCTTGGTTCAAATAAGCTCAAACCCTTCTGTTCTAGTTGCATTAGCTCAAATCATAGCATGTTGACATGTCATGATCATGCATCATATTGCACATTGCATTGATTGTGTTCCTTCTCTGTTGCCAGTATTCGACCCCTCTCAGTAGACGTGGTTCCGACGATGAGTTCGATGACACCGATGAAGAGCTATACTATCTTCAGAAGTGCCAGGCAAGCAAAACCCCCTTGTTCATTCTGATACAATCCCACTCTCTCGCTCCTGCTCTCTTTTACTGCATTAGGACAACAATGATTCAACTGTTACATGTTGCGGTAGTTGAACCCCTTTCCTCTGCATGACCTGTCATTGCCACAGTATATAGATGAAACCCACTAGCATGAGTAGGAGTTGTTTGAGCCCTGATGTGCCTACTCCTTCATGTTGTTTGTCATGCCTGCTACTGCTTAGAGTTGAGTCAGGTCTGATTCATCGGGGATGAATTGGAATGGTGATGATCATGCCCTACTGTGTGTGAGCTAAGTGTGTGAACACAATTTGGTAAAGGTAGCGGTGAGAGGCCATGTAGGAGTACATGGTGGGTTGTCCCATTGAAACCATCCTCAAGAACTAAGTTATGTGTTTATGATCCATGAACAGCTACTACCACGTGTTGGGCCCGAAACCAATGGACCCTCTCGACTTATTAACCGCCCATGTCCTCTGTCCGGGAGTTGCAAGTAGTTTCTGGTGTTTGTAGCATGCTGGAGGCCGTGCGCAGCGCTGACCCGAGGGGTGGGCTGTGATGCAGTAGGCACGTGGCACGGTGTACCGGGACGCCCCGTTTGGTGCCTCGGGAACCCTGCACACATCGTTCGGGGCCGTATGTGGAAACCTCGGCCGGACTCCCTGCGGATGGAACTTGAATAGGCGATAAACCTGGACTAGGGACTTGTGTGGTTAGTCAGGTCGTGGCCGACACCCTCGCCAGGCTTCCTCTTGAAGGTTGCCGAGATACATAATGTGTACATGGCGGTAAGTGGCGAGAGCGTGTGTGAAGAAGTACACCCCTGCAGGGTTAACATCATCTATTCGAATAGCCACGTCCACGGTAAAGGACCTATGTGTTGCCTATACAGTTCATAGACAAGTGAAAGTGGATACTCTAAAATGCGCAAGATAAGCATGAGTGCTATGGATGGCCTTCTCGTAGGGAGAAGGGAGCGGATCCATAGTGGTGTATTGATATGGTGAATATGTGGTCTCGTGTGCGCCACCTCAAAAGAGTTACTTGCAGTTGTAGTTCAGGATAGCCACCGAGTCAAAGCTGGCTTGCTGCAGTCAAACTCCACCACCCCTTTACTGATACTATGCATATGTAGCTAGTTCTGATGTAAGTCTTGTTGGGTACATTTGTACTCACGTTTGCTTAATTTATGTTTTTACAGAGAGACTTCAGTCTCACATGTAGTACCGCATGGACTTCGACGTTTAGCTTGTTACCTCAGCTACGATCTTGTGCCATCGGCAGGGTCTTGTAGATAGTCAGGTTTCTCAGCCTTATTCATTTGTAGTTGTGTGTACTCAGACAAGTTAACCTTTCGCATGTGCTTATTGCTTGTATGACTTGAATGCTGGGTCATCAGACCCATGTTTGTAATATCTAGCTCTTTAGAGCCTAATGAATAAATATTGTGAGTTGTAGAGTTTTGCTGTGATGCCATGTTGTATTTGCACATATCGAGCATATTGTGTGTATGATTGAAATGCTGGGTATGTGTGGGATCTGACAACCTAGTTGTTTATTCTTGGTAGCCTCTCTTACCCAAAAATGTCTCCTAGTGCTTCCACTGCGCCATGGTAGCTTGCTACTACTCCGGAACACTTAGGCTGGCCGGCATGTGTCCTTCTTTGTTCCTGTGTCTGTCCCTTCGCAGAAATGTCACGCGTTGTTCCTTTAAGTCCTTGTAGCTTGCTACGACTTGGGTTCATACGTTGATGACCGACACGTTCGTTGCTGGGTCATGTATGCCTGTCCCTGTAAGTTAGTGCCACTTTGGATTCACGACTAGTCATGTCGGCCCGGGTTCTTTGTCATATGGATGCTAGCGACACTATCATATATGTGAGACAAAAGGCGCAAATGGTCCCGGGCTAGGTAAGGTGGCACCCGTGGGAATACCGTGCGTGAGGCCGCAAAGTGATATGATGTGTTACATGCTAGATCGGTGTGACTTAGGATCGGGGTCTTGACAAAACCTGGCCTGCAGTTGTAATATGGGTTAATGTCACTATGACCAACAATACAACATGAGTAGTGTCTGTTCCTAGGCGAGGAATTTTGAAACCCTGTCAACTTTATAGGTACTAAAGATTACTGAAACATCTAAACCATTATGTGTAGGTAGCACTCAGTACACAACAAACCAATGGTTGTTGGGTGGTTGTTGAGTGTTGAGAACGTATCTCGGGATAAATTGGGTTGGCTAAGTGGGTGTTGCACGCGTGAGCCCTAAACAGACTAGGAAGGTAAGCACGCTGGCAGGCCCGGGCAGCGGTGACGCTATTGAGCTAGGGGCTCCTGACCTCCTGTTAGTCCGGCATCTTCTACTAAAGTCATGTCGTCCAGGGACGGCATGTCGCTGGTGACGTAGGCGGCTGGGGGCGAGTAAAGATCGGAAGCGCAGCAGAACAGAGGGGAATCGAGGTCTGTGCCAATCAAAATCCCAAGGTGGGCCGCAGCCTACCGTGGCCACCCTGTAGATCCGCCCTAGTGGCTTACATGCATTTCGAAACTAAATTAGGAACATTTAGCTAACCAATTAAATACTTTTTTACTAATATCAACATCATATTAGATTCGTATTTGAACAACTAGGCTTGTTTAGCTTGATGGGTGGAGCAGTGCTACTATGACACGAAGCACGTAGGCTAGTCGTATAGTGATCATAAAAGGGGGGAAACCCTAAGCATGATTAGTTAAAACCTATTATAATTATCCCATGGCAGATTTGAAGCTGCAAACCACATAAAGACTACTTAGCAACCAATGTTTGATTTGAACTAACAACTAAGATTCTAAGAGCCAAAAAGAAAGTACAATAACCAAGTGATGATCTATTTTCTGGTTGAGATAAAAAGTTGAGCAGATATGAAGGAGTACCACCTCTCATGCGGCACCGTGTAGGCATCGGGGGTGTGATGGCCGTCGGTGGCGTGGAAGCAGATCTGCGACGATAGACAGAGGCATCAGGGGACGAGAAGGTCCTTGGAGCGGCCCCGGCAAGGTGGATGACACCACGAATGAAGCAGGAGGACACAATGCAAGGCTCCTGGTTTGGCACCATGGATGAGAAACGACAATCTCTTGCGGTGGACCACATGGTCTCGGTAGGCGCTCCGGTATGGTAGAGGACGACGGCGATGGATGGGGTAGCGGACACAGGACGCTGGTGTGGGGATGGTGTTCTAGCGTCGATGGTGTATGAATGGAAAAATGGAGGGAGAGTTAAGGCGGACCATGTCTTTGGGACGCGCTTGTCTGAAATATGGGGAAGTTACAAACTTAGTGCACGTTGAAAATTTTGGACATCTCGTCGGTTGGGATAGGACGGTAATCTCGCATCTCCCCAATATTTGCCGAGAGCGATTTGGGGCGAGGAGAGGGTGTATGAAAAGGAATGATAGGTAGGGCGGTTGTGTCAGATATGAGTGAAGTTACAAGCCTGCCCCTATTTAAAATATTTGCCTAGATCAATTTCGGCCGAGGAGAGTTTCTTTTGCCGCCCACCGTGTATGAATGGAGAAATAAAAGGAGAGCCAGAGGTCTTTCATATGATCTTGAATCTAATGTGTTTTGCCGCCCATGTTTGGCGCCAACCATGTGTGAGTGGGGTGAGAGGCGGTTGTGTCACGTCTGATTGAAGTTACTAACCTACCCCTATTACCCCTATTGAGAGCAGTGGAAATCGGGCCGATAGGTTGTGCGTGTCAGGGGTACACAGTGATTTCCATACTACAAACACTAGTTTCGGGCAGCCGACATGGGACTGGGTGTTTTGTCGCTTCTTTCAAATTTTGGGAGAATAAGCATTCATGTTTACCCTGGCAACTAAATTTGAATCCATTTTGTATTCTTATACGAATCTTTATATATCATTCTATTCTTTTTATATATCTTCAAAATCACAACAAAGATGAATTCCACTTTCATATATGAAAATGATTTACAAATGCAGATACTCGAATTCAGAAGGTAGAGTCTAGTTTAAGGTGTATTCGAAAATTTGAAACCACTTTATGTCCAAGTCAACTGTAACATGAATGACACATGTAACATCTAGTGTACTCCCATTAAGATATGAATTTCAGAAGATAAGCGATGCTTCAAAATTCAAAATACTGAGTCAATCAACCAATAATATAGAAAACTAACAGACATATAAACACCCATAGAGTATATGGATCAATAGTATCAACTAACATACATAAGCCACGCCGGTGTAGGGTGGAATCCTAATGGCCGATCTTTCACAATTTGGAGGGAAATTCCCGAAGAACACGATGAACACACGAGATGAAAACACTCAAATCTACGAGATCCAATCACACATGTGCTAAATCCACATACACAAAGGGGATATACAGGATCGAACGTCAACAAGGGAGGATACACGGTAACTAGTTCATCCCAATCTGTGAGGAAAGAGGTCTTGAATCCACTAGGGAGGTCTTCTCTCAAGAGGGGTCTTGAATCCACTTGGGGGATCTTCTCCTAGGAGGTCTTGGTCTCCATAGGAGTAGGGATAAGTGGATCAGCAATGCCCAATATCAATGTTGAGCTATCACAATGCTAACCCTAAAATTTGGGCGGAGTTGGAGTACATATAGTCTAGGGGTAGGTAGAGTTACATGGGCTTCGGCCCAAGTCACACACGCAAGCGTGCTTCGGATGATCCTTATGGTTGTCCGGATGATCTGGGCTTCGGGGGTCCGAATGATCCGGGCGGCCGTACGGATCATCCGGATGTGTCATAGTAGCTTCAGGGGAGGGGGGTCCGGATGTCCGGGACCTAGTCCGGATGTCCGGCTGGGTCCGGATGAGCTAGGCATAGTTTTGGATGATCCAGCTTCATCTGGAGGGTTGCTGTACTCTTCGTGCATGGAGTCCGGATCATCCCGGCATGGTCCGGATCATCCGGGACTTTGTCCAGATCGTCCGGGCGGCCTCTGACTTGCACGTTTTCTTCCTCGTCTTGACGTTCCTCTTCTCCCTTCGTTCGGCCTTGCTCCTTAGGTTGTCTATGGCTAGTTCCTTGGTACATGAGTATGCAAAGTGTCTCCGCTTCAGATAGTAGCCATGTCTCGCGTGTTTCAAAAGGGAATTGCAAAATGAGTGATGTCACCTCGGTATCGAGAGCTCTTGCACGTGCACGTGTCGTCGGTCCACTTGGCAATTGGTAGACGAAGGTAGGTGAAGGAAATATGCCCTAGAGGCAATAATAAAGTTGTTATTTATATTTCCTTATATCATGATAAATTTTTATTATTCATGCTAGAATTGTATGAGCCGGAAACTTAGTACATGTGTGAATACATAGACAAATAGAGTGTCCCTAGTATGCCTCTACTTGACTAGCTCGTTAATCAAAGATGGTTAAGTTTCCTAACCATAGACATGTGTTGTCATTTGATGAACGGGATCACATCATTAGAGAATGATGTGATGGACAAGACCCATCCGTTAGCTTAGCATTATGATCGTTTAGTTTTATTGCTATTGCTTTCTTCACGACTTATACATATTCCTCAGACTATGAGATTATGCAATTCCCGAATACCGGAGGAACACTTTGTGTGCTATCAAACGTCACAACGTAACTGGGTGATTATAAAGATGCTCTACAGGTGTCTCCGAACGTGTTTGTTGAGTTGGTATAGATCGATATTAGGATTTGTCACTCCGTGTATCGGAGAGGTATCTCTGGGCTCTCTCGGTAATGCACATCATTATAAGCCTTGCAAGCAATGTGACTAATTAGTTAGTTGCGGGATGATGCATTACGGAATGAGTAAAGAGACTTTCTAGTAACGAGATTGAACTAGGTATGATGATACCGACGATCGAATGTCAGGCAAGTAACATACCGATGACAAAGGGAATAACGTATGTTGTTATGTGGTTTGACCGATAAAGATCTTCGTAGAATATGTAGGAGCCAATATGAGCATCCAGGTTCCGCTATTGGTTATTGACCAGAGATGTGTCTCGATCATGTCTACATAGTTCTCAAGCCCGTAGGGTCCGCACGCTTAACATTCGATGACGATTTGAATTATGAGTTATGTGTTTTGGTGACCAAAGTTTGTTCGGAGTCCCGGATGAGATCACGGACATGACGAGGAGTCTCGAAATGGTCGAGAGGTAAAGATTGACATATTGGAAGGTTATATACGGACACCGGAATGGTTCCGATAAGGTTTGGGGATTTTTCGGAGTACCGAGAGGCTACCGGAACCCCCTGGGAAAGTTAATGGGCCTAATGGGACATAGTGGAGGAGAGGAGGCAGGCCACGGCAGGTGGCGCGCGCCCCCTTGCCCCAATCCGAATTGGACAAGGGTAGGGGCACGGCCCCCTCTTTCCTTCTCCCTCTCCCTCCTTTCCCCTTTCCCCCTCTCCGTTGGAAGGAAAGGGGGGCGGGGTCACAGATGGATTACTAACCAACCTATACTAAGCAGTTTAGGATAAGCAGGTAAGGTACAAAAGCAGGTTGCAAAAAGCAGGCTACGCATCAGAATAGGAGAAATCAATTACAGTAGCAAAATCTAATGCAAGCATGAGAGAATGGAATGCGCGATATCGAGATGATCAAAGTGGGGGATTGCCTGGAAGCTCCGCCGAAATGGAAGAAGGGTCATCGTCGACGTAGTCGATCACAAGCTCTGCATCAGTCTCGGGGTCTACCGGAGAGAAGAAGGGGAAGAAACAGTAAATACAAAGCACACAGATGCATGACAAGTCAACAAGCAGAGCAAGGGGTGTTCTAACATCGTACTACGCGATACCGGCGAAGGGGGAGAACATCCGGGAATGTTTCCCCGAAGTTTGGCATTTTCGGACAGACGGAAATAGGGGGATGGTTGCATGTTCGCTATGATAGGGATGTGTGGCGGACGAACGGACCGCATATCCGGATACGTCTCGTCGTTCTGAGCAACTTTCCTGTACAAAGTATTTTAATCCGAGTTCCGGTTTATTTTCTATGATTTTTCAAAGTTTTAACAAATATCCTGAAATTATTTTAATCTGAAATTAAATAACAAATTGCTACGTGTACCCAGTTGTGTGTACACAGAAGTGTACACAGAGGATGACAAGTGGGCCAAGGGGGTCCCAGTTGACCAGTCAACATTTGACTGGTCAACACGGGGTGGGGTCCCCCTGTCATTGAGACATCTGACTAACTAACAGTTTTAATTAGTTAAACTAGGTAATTAGCCTAATTAGACAAGATTAATCTAATTAATTATTAATTATATATATATATATATATTTTTAAACACCTATATTTTTAAGAAAAAGGGGTTGTGGGGCCCAGCTGTCAGCGGCCCATCTGGCCACTCGAGCGGGTACGGCTAACGGGCGCTGGGGCAGGGCGCACTCAGGCGCCCATCACACGAGGGGGCGAGGCCGGCCGACCGGGGCTGTGCCCGGCAGCGGCGAGGCGGCGCCAGGGCGCGGCGCGGGCGCGGTAGGCGTCGGCGGGTGCCGCAGCGGCAGCGGCAGCCGTGCAGGAAGCAGCAGCAGTGGGCGAGCGGGAGCGCAGGTGCGGCGGCCGGCAGAGGTAGTAGCAAAGCAGCTTGGCGGCGTAGGTGGCGAGCAGCGGAAGGCACATCCGCGCAGCGATGCAGGGGCGCGACCAGGGCGATGGCGGGCGCGGCGCTCGCGACGCGCAGGCGGGCAACCACGACGGAGCAGCGGCAGCAGGGTCGCGCGGGCGGGGTATGCAGGCAACAGTGAGCGGCGAGCAGAGAGGCGTGAGCAAGGGCTGGCTCGGGGGCATGCGCGGGTGTGCAAGGCAGCGACAGCAACACGCAACAGAGTAGTAGCAGCTACGGCAATGGTGACAATGAGGTTCGGGCGTGGCAGAAAGCTAGGCTACAGGCACAGATTAAATGGGGAAACAGAGGGGTTTCGGGCGCCTGCTCATATCGTTGACGAGGAGTCACTCGAGGAGGCGCGGGGTGTAGTGACGGCGTAGGAATCGTCGAAGTTTTCCGGTGACCGAAGGTTGAAGAATGCGACAGATCCGGCGATGCAGGGGCTCCCGGCTTCGATTTGTTGGGGTAGACGAAGTAGACAAGCACAGCGGCTCCCCTAGACAGCAACTCAGCCGCCAAGGAGCTCGGTGGCCACGGTGGCGAGGTGAGGCATGGTGGCGACAGCGTTGGATGTCGATGCAGACGAAGGGGCGAGCGAGAGGGAGGGGGAAACTTAGTTAGGGTTGCGCCAGGGTTTCGGGAGAGCCTATATACACGGGGGAGTCTGTGGATGGACGACACGTGGCCGAGCGCGTCCATGGCCGCGGGATGGCTGACACGCCCTCCCTCCTTCGTGTAGCGGGAGGTTGGGGACAACATAGATGGGCTGGGCCAATGTTGTTAGATGGGCCAAAGTGCATAATGGTACTAGAGCCCATTAACGTGTAGTAGTTAGGCCTTTTCTTTTTATTTTATTTTTATTTTATAGAATCTGTTTGCAATATTCTGAGCTGCCAATTGGTCTTTGTAAAATGTGGAACTTGGCCACATAAATACATTACAGTATTTGGCACTACCACGAAAAGTTTGGGAGGAGTTTGAATTGATTTGGATTTTTCACAAATGGAGAAGTATAAAAACAAGCTGATTTGGAACTGTTTTAATTTCCAATCTCAAATGATGTTGAATCATTCATGACAATTAGTCAGTGAATATTTTCAACCCATCGAACATTTTTACTTGACAGTTTGAAGAAATAAGAATTTGACTTGTTTTCGGAATTTTGAATTTGACCTGTGTTTGAAACAAGTCCGGTTTAGCAAGAGGAACATTGGTGACATGGCATCATTAACAGAGATTACTGTAGCTTAATTATCCAGGCGTCACAATTCTGCTCCACTGCAAGAAATCTCGTCCCGAGATTTAAGGGTTGGAGTAAGGGGGAAAGAATCAGGAAGGACGGGCTCAACACAAGATAAGTACCTCAACATGGCATAGAGGCATCTCTGGAGTTGAAATTCAAGAAAGTCATTGAGAGCAAGGTAAGAAGGTGCAATAAGAAGCTTCAACCGGGTAGGCAATCGTTCATTGCCTGAAACAGAGGGTGACAGGGGTTCAGAGCAATGGGAATAAGTGTTGCGTCTGATACCAGAATAGAACACTAGGAAGGTGGCTCGTGATTTACATACGAAGCCAAGTGCGAGGGAGAATTTTGGAAAACAAGGATGTACAGGAGAGTCGGGTTTTGATCCTGTGGAACTGTGGGTTATGGGCCCACCATGTGGGTTAAAAGCAGGAAGCCGCTAACATTTTGCACGGTCATGATGGCAAGGCAGGTCAGAGGATAGCCTGTCAATTATGTTGGCAACAATGTTGGTACCAAGGGCGAGGGACGAAGAGAACCATTTTCCTGCTTGTTAAGATGAGGCGGACCAATAGGCAAAGTTCTCATCCATCGGTGGCTACCAGAATGTCATCAACAATAGTAACAAGGTCTTACTGACAGAGCTTGTACACCGAGGTGTTTACATAAGCAGGGAATTATCACTGCCCAGATATGTTAGGTTACAAGAAATGTTAAACAAAACAATGGAAGGGAAAGTGTAGACACGAGTCAGTTATCAGTGTTCTTGAGTGTCTAACAACTCGGAACCGGTGGAAAATTTGAGCCAGCGAGAAATAATAGTTGATGAAGAACTCATTAGAAGTTACGTAGTTCCGTGATATTTTCGAGATACCAGAGGGTAATACTCGAATGTAGAATAGGATAGAGGTTGGACCAGTGAAATGATCTACAGAAGACAAGTACTTCAACTTGTCCGAGAAATGGGATCAAATAAGAACAATCTGGTAGGAACCACGGTTGCAAAGGACCAAACATAGATACAAAATGAACTTATCACAAGGGGATTATTATTTTATTACAAGAAGCTTCATAGATAAGTTCCACATCGGGTCCATGGGCATGAACACAAACGTTCAAGGTCGACTCCCACTTCTCTAATGCACAACCTTCCATTCACTTCTCGTCTTCAACAAAGTTGTAGAATTGAAATTTATCCGAAGAAACGCCGGTAGATATAACCCACATATTCGGGCTCACACAGATTAGGGAAGGCGTAGGTTCAACCCACTGGGGCATCTTAGGAACATATACCACAAACTTCACGAGTAAATAACTAAGCCCGGAAGCAAAGTATGGTTGATAAGAGTGGGGGATACAATTTACCAACGACATTATGTATCCGAGGAAAGGCTCACAAGGTTACTGAATATGAAGGACGTTGTCGGATAAAACCCAACAAAGGATCTGCTGGTCCACAAGGGATCTGATGTGAGCATCGGTACTCAACCAGAAGAAGAAAGAATGCAAGGAAATCAGATTATAGAAACAACTGACTAATTCAGAACTCAAATGCAAAGGAATTATGATTTCCAAAATGGGGGATCAACAGTAGAGGCTCTAATCAAAGACAAGTAAGTTGAATAGACATAGATCGACAATCAATCAAGGTTTTATTTGCCGAACACCAGCTCATGTCCGGGGTGACGTCTGAGCCGAAGGGAAGAATTCTAATTGTGATTTATGATTGCTAGCATTCACAAACATACCAAATCAAATGCTCAAAATTACGATGTCAAAGGATGCTAATGAACATTGCTAGACATATGGAAGTAACCATAATGTAAGCAGGTAAGGAGGAACATGAGTAATAGGCTACTGAGGAGTTTCGGAAGATCGGATAGCATTCCAAAGAATTTTGTGAAACACATGAACAACTATGGACGAACGGTTACTCGGCAAGCGTGAGTAATTATCCATAGGGGTATTCATGCGACAAGGAACTGCAGGACAGTAAGCATAAAGGATTCTCGAAACATCGAGGAGTATTTAAGGACATCTTGTAATAACAAGAGCAACTAGGAATGAAGGTATGAACGACAACGTAGGTAGTTACACATAAGGATTTATCGGTGGTAGGGATCGCAACGGCGAATGGCACATGGGTCTCGGGAAAACATCGGAGAGTATCTTCAGAATCTTCTGGTGCACCAAGCAATCATCTCAAGTGAGGGGCTCTCCGGGAGAAAGCATTTACGAGAACCTAGAGTTAGAGTTAGCAAAATCATTTGACCTGAATAGAAGAGAGATCAGATTCCTAGAGTACAGACGAGAAATAAAAGATCCTAATACCACCCAATGGCGATGTGGGCCCGTAAGCCACACAACCATGTTAGTAAATCAGTTTTTCAAAGACTAGACTCAACTTCGGCCAAGGAGTTGGAAAGGGGGTTCCTACAAGCAGTCGGCTCTGATACCAACTTGTGACGCCCCCGATTCGACCGTGCACTAATCATACACGCAAATGTGTACGATCAAGATCAGGGACTCACGGGAAGATATCACAACACAACTCTAGACACGAATTTTAAAATAATTCAAGCTTTATATTACAAGCCATGGGCCTCGAGGGCTCGAATACAAAAGCTCGATACACAAGAGTCAGCGCAAGCAACAATATCTGAGTACAGACATAAGTTAAACAAGATTGCCTTAAGAAGGCTAGCACAAAAGCAACACGATCGAAGAGGCAAGGCCTCCTGCCTGGGACCTCCTAACTACTCCTGGTCTTCGGCAGCCTCCATGTAGTAGTATCCGTCGATGGTGGCATCTGGCTCCAGGGATCCACCAACTGGTTGCAACAACCGGAAAGAAGAAAGAAGGGGGGAAAGGGGTAGCAAAGGAACCGTGAGTACTCATCCAAAGTACTCTCAAGCATCAGACCTATACTAAGTATGAATTGGTATCAAATGGAAGGGTTGTATCTGTGGACTGAACTGCAGAATGCCAGAATAGAGGGGAAGGCCTAGTCCATCGAAGACTAGCATCTTCAAGCAGCTCCAAGCATCTTGCAACATGTAGAAGAGTAAAGAATAGCAGTTTATAATTAACAAGCATGTTGAAGCAATAATGCCCAGAGATCCTTCCTCGACTCCCTGCGAGAAAGCAATCCCGGGGCCACATATCTCAAGTATCCAGTTCTAGTTGTAAAAGATCAGGATATAAGTCTGAACGTCCGTTACCGTGGACACGACTATTAATAGATAATCTTCCCTGCAGGGGTGCACCACGTTTTCCAACACGCTTGATTACTCTGGTCGTACGCACTTTTCTGGGTCAATGCCTGGCCTCGGAAGATCAACACGTCGTAGCCCTACCTAGGCTCAGCAGAGAGGTCCCCGCCGGTCTACATCCTAAGCACTCCGGGATCTGGGCCCATCGCCCGTTGCACTCCGGGTCGTTGCGAGCACGGCGGATCCAGGCTCCACCACTACAGGATGGTGCCGGCCCAGCCGTGCCGCAATGATAAACTGGACATCTGACAAAGCTTCGGCTGATACTACGTCGTCGAGGCCCATAACTATTATCGCGTGGTGGTTAGTGCGTAAAGGCCAAAGGCCAACTCAGAACAAATACCCAAAACATAGTGTATTATTAGCTTGCGGAGACGAGCAGATACTCACGATCAATGTGACCCCGTTGCCCCGTTTCGTGGACTTACGGCAAGGGCCCAGAATGCCCGGCCGTGCCACGTAACTATCTTATGGGTGCTCTCCGGGCCCGCCCGACTTTCACAAAGGTCTCAAGTAAAGTCAAGGTAACCATGTGTCCAAACATCAAGAAGGAAACCCCGAGGAATCACCCTCGATGGATTCCACTCGATGTAATCATCAAGGTGAACGTAGGAGGAACCTCCCTCGAGGTTCACACTTGAGGGGTTGCACGACAGAGTCGTATTGAAAGTGGTTAGGGAGGAATCACCCTCGATGACCACGACAGAATAGCTACACTACAGAGGTCACATCAGGAGTGATGTACGAGGTATCACCCTCGGCACTTGATGGTAACTCTGCAGAGTCGAGCAACAAAAGGGGCATGATGTGATGTGAGGTGTCGGGCTTTGGTCGTCGATCACGTTGATCAAGTCGTAGATGATGAAGCAGGGGCAACAAGGACAAGGTGGGGGTCTTAGATGGATCACTAACCAACCTATACTAAGCAGTTTAGGATAAGCAGGTAAGGTACAACAGCAGGTTACAAAAAGCAGGCTATGCATCAGAATAGGACCAATCAATTACAGTAGCAAAATCATGGGCGATAGCGGGATGATCAAAGGGGGGGCTTGCCTGGAAGCTCCGCTGAAAGGGAAGAAGGGTCGTCGTCGACGTAGTCGATCACAGGGCAACATCAGTCTCGGGGTCTACCGGAGAGAAGAGGGGGAAGAAACAGTCAATACAAAGCACACAGATGCATGACAAGTCAACAAGCAGAGCTAGGGGTGTTCTAACATAGTACTACGTGATACCGGCGAAGGGGGAGAACATCCGGGAATGTTTCCCCGAAGTTTGGCATTTTTGGATAGACGAAAAGAGGGGGGCGGTTGCTTGTTCGCTATGCTAGGGATGTGTGGCGGACGAACGGACCGCGTATTCAGATTTGTCTCGTCGTTCTGAGCAACTTTCCTGTACAAAGTATTTTAATCCGAGTTACGGTTTATTTTCTATGATTTTTCAAAGTTTTAAGAAATTTCCTGAAATTATTTTAAATCGAAATTAAATAACAAATTGCTACGTGTACCCAGCTATGTGTACACAGAAGTGTACACAGAGGATGACAAGTGGGCCAGGGGGTCCCAGTTGACCAGTCAACGTTTGACTGGTCAACAGGGGGTGGGGTCCCCGTGTCATTGAGACATGTGACTAACTAACAGTTTTAACTAGTTAAACTAGGTAATTAGCCTAATTAGACAAGATTAATCTAATTATTTATTATTTATTATTTTCTTATATATATCTTTTAAAAAAACACCTATTTTTTAAAGAAAAAGGGGATGTGGGGCCCCGCTGTCAGTGGCCCATCTGGCCACTGGAGCGGGTGCGGCTAACGGGCGCTGGGGCGGGGCGCACCCAGGCGCCCGTCACGCGAAGGGGCGAGGCCGGCCGACCGGGGCTGTGCCGGCAGCGGTGAGGCCACGACGGGGGCGACGCCAGGGCGTGACGCGGGCGCGGTAGGCGTCGGCTGGCGCAGCGGCGGCGACAGCAGCCGCGCGGGAAGCAGCAGCAGTGGGTGAGCGGGGGCGCAGGTGCGGCGGCCGGCAGAGGTAGCAGCAGAGCAGCGCGACAACGTAGGTGGCGAGCGGCAGCACTAGCAACAGCAGGCACATCCGTGCACACGCGCAGCGATGCAGGGGTGCGACGGCGGGCGCGGCGCTCGCGACGCGCAGGCGGGCAACCACGACGGAGCTGCGGCAGTAGGGTCGCGCGGGCGGGGTACGCAGGCAACAATGAGCGGCGAGCAACGAGGCGTGAGCAGGGGGTGCCTCGGGGGCATGTGCGGGTGTGCAAGGCAGCGGCAACAGCAGGCAACAGAGTAGTAGCAGCTACGGCAATGGTGACGATGAGGTTCGGGCATGACGGGAAGCTAGGCTACGGGCACAGATTCAATAGGGAAACTGAGGGGTTTCGGGCGCCTGCTCACATCGTTGACGAGGAATCGCTCGAGGAGGCGTGGGGTGCAGTGACGGCGTAGGAATCAGTGAAGTTTTCCGGCGACCGAAGGTTGAAGAAGGCGACGGATCCGGTGATGCAGGGGCTCTCGGCTTCGATTTGTTGGGGTAGACGAAGTAGACGAGCACATTGGCTCCCCTAGACAGCAACTCAGCCGCCAAGGAGCTCGTTGGCCATGGTGGCGAGGTGAGGCATGGTGGCAACGACGTTGGATGTCGATGTAGACGAAGGGGCGAGCGAGAGGGAGGGGGAAAACTGAGTTAGGGTTGCGCCAGGGTTTTGGGAGAGCCTATATACGCGGGAGGAGTCGGTGGATGGTTGGCACGTGGCCGAGCGCGTCCATGGCCGCGGGATGGCTGACACGCCCTCCCTCCTTCCTGTAGCGGGAGGTTGGGGACAACATAGATGGGCTGGGCCAATGTTGTTAGATGGGCCAAAGTGCATAATGGCACTAGAGCCCATTAACACATAGTAGTTAGGCCTTTTCTTTTTATTTTATTTTTATTTTACAAAATTTGTTTGCAGAATTTGTTCGCAATATTCTGAGCTGCCATTGGTCTTTGTAAAATGTGGAACTTGGCCACATAAATACATTACAATATTTGGCACTGCCACAAAAAGTTTGGGAGGAGTTTGAATTGATTTGGATTTTTCACAAATGGAAAAGTATAAAAACAAGCTGATTTGGAACTGTTTTAGTTTCCAAGGGAAATTAAATATCTCAAATGATGTTGAATCATTCATGACAATTAGTCAGCGAATATTTTCAACCCATCAAACATTTTTACTTGACAAGTTGAATTTTTTTTTAGAATTTGACTTGTTTTTGGAATTTTGAATTTGACCTGTGTTTGAAACAAGTGAGGTTTAGCAAGAGTAAAAGTAGTGACATGGCATCATTAATAGAGAATTACTGTAGCTTAATTATCCAGGCGTCACAACTGTGTATGATACTAATACTTTCCATGAAAATTTAAGAACTTGGCTAACAACACTTGAGTAACATATATATAGTGGTGACACTATTCGACAAAAGGCGGATCTTGGTAACACGGTTTTAAAACCATATGGTCCATATCTACATATTTAACATAGTAACAACTAGCACATTTTAAGAGGCTAAGGGCCAACAACCATAACAATCCGCTAGAAGCAGCTTGATCACGGTGACTCGGCATCTCGTCAATGAAAAGGAAGAACACTCTTGTGCCTTGGTAGAGCATGAGTAGAACAGTGTCTCCAGTTTTCCAATGTGGGTGCATTGCCACGACAAGTGAGAACTTGTTAATTTGAATGCTCCATTTCTGTGGGAAATGCAGTACCTTGCAATCACTTTGGCGTTATTAGCAAGGCACGAGTGTAATTCGACCATGCCGGGAAATCGATTCCGGAACAGCTTCAGCGGGCAATTTCTGTTGAAATGTAGAATCAAAACCAATTGTAACATATCGTTGAAGATATATATAGTTAATGAACACCAACATAAAAATAAGACTTTGTACCAGCATTTTGTGCATACAATTTGGTCTTGTTCAATGTGTGCACCATAGGTAGAATTAATCCCATCCAAAATCCAGCATTCATACGCTATGCTATCTCTGTCAGATTATCAACAAATTTTATGACATGCTTCAATTCTTTCTAGTGAAATTCGGTACGCTGAGTAACATACAGATCATTAACTATGCATCCAACATATCCTACTTAAAAGGTGGAAAGGTATTATTTATTCAGAACATGGCAGAAGACTATATAGTGCGCATAAAATTGGTAAATATAATTTGCTACTGCCTAGGAACGGAGTCAGAAAATGAAATCACAATTGGTTGCTTAAATAGTGATTAGTTAGTCAAAAAAAATACCCCGATTTTGCTAAGTAATATGCCAGCATGGAGAAAGTTGAAAGAACACTAACCTCGATCAGACTTTGATCGGCTGATGACGTTAGGGAAGTAAATATCCATGTTAATTAGACCAACATGGGGTTCACACACTAGAATTTTATTGCCATCTTTCAGTTCATAAAACTTAGAAAATTTTCTCCAAATGTCCGCATAAAAAAAGGAGTGACCATATTTATCAAGTTTTATGCTAACTGTCATTGTAAATCCATGATGCATTGTCAATATGACATCCATGGAGTCATCAACAAAGTAAAGCCTAAGATTTCCTTCTACTTGTGTTCTTGCAAAGCAAGGGATGTACTTCTTGGAATGAAAATTAAGATCGTAAATTAGATATACTGAAATAACAGAGCAGGATGCAAATATGGGAGTAACCGAGAGAACAGAACAATATATAGCTAAAAGCAAAGTAAAAAAATATATAATTAAAAAGAGATAATGTAACAAAGATTTGATGCAAATATGAGAGTAACTGAATGAACAATACATCATTAATTTAACTAATATAGGGGGGAAATCGGCTTCGACGTTTAGGCTGCATGTGGCACCATGCCTTTTATCCAAATGTAGCAATACACGGTATATGTTTACAAATTTAGGCCATGCCGACTGTGGTAGGGTGAGACTGAACATACCGAGCGCTCCCTGAAGTTATCCGAAATGGTGAGATAGAACTTCGTTTCCGACTGGCCGCGACCACACTTTTTGTGCTTGCACTGTGGACACTTGAATGAAAACCCTCGAATCAGTTAGAAGAAAAATGAATCCACGACGATTTCCGTCGGTTGATTAACAACGACGGATGGACTGCGACGTAGGTAGGTCCATGGGGATGACCATAGGATGCTCCACATCAAAGTAGTTCACTCTCAGGGCTGAGGGTATGCACTAGTGATATGTCTCCATTGTATCTACTTTTCCAAACATTTTTGCTCTTGTTTTGGACTGTAATTTGCATGATTTGAATGAAACTAACTCGGACTGATGATGTTTTCAGCGAAACTACCATGGTGTTGTTTTTTGTGCAGAAATAAAAGTTCTTGGAATTGGGCAAAACTTTTTGGAGATTTTTATGGAATATATAAAAAATACTGGAGCCAGGACCCACCAGAGGGCCCCCTGTTTCCCACAAGGCAATAGGGCGCAGCCACCCCCCAGGCGCGTGAGGTTGCCTTCTGGGGCCCACGGGGCTCAGCTGACCCTAATCTCAAGCCTATAAATTCCTTTTCCCCGAGAAAAAGAATAGAGAAGAAGTTTCATCACATTTTATGATACGGAGCCGCCACCACCTCCCGTTCTTCACCGGGAGGCCAGATCTGGAGTCTGTTCGGGGCTCCGGAGAGGGGGATTTGTCGCCATCATCATCACCAACCCTCCTTCATCACCAATTTCATGATGCTCACCATCGGGAGCGAGTAATTCCTTTATAGGCTTGTTGGACGATGATGGGGTTGGATGAGATTTATCATGTAATTGAGTCAATTTGTTAGGGCTTGATCCCTAGTATCCACTATGTTCTGAGATTGATGTTGTTATGACTTTGCCATGCTTAGTGCTTGTCACTAGGGCCCGAGTGCCATGATTACAGATCTGAACCCTTTATGTTTTCATGAATATATTTGAGTTCTTGATCAATCTTGCAAGTTATACGCATCTATTACGTGTTATGATCCGCATACCCAAAAGTGACAATAGTTGGGATTCTTTCCGGTGATTACCGTAGTTTGGGGAGTTCATATATTCACTATGTGTTAATACTTTGTTTCGGCTCTCTATTAAAAGGAAGCCTTAATATCCCTTAGTTTCCTTATGGACCCCGCTGCCACGGGAGGGTAGGACAAAAGATGTCATGCAAGTTCTTATTATAAGCACGTATGACTATATATAGAATGCATGCGCATATTACATTGATGAATTGGAGCTATTGAGTATCGCTCTAGGTTGTGACTGTTATTCGATGTCATCCAACACAAATATCCATCACCGATCCAATGCCTACGCTTTTTCACATATTGATCTTTGCTAAGTTACTTTCGCTGCTGCTGCTGTTACAATCACTACAAAAACTGCTACTCTTACTGTTTCCGTTAGTACCGCTACTGTTACCACTGCTATCAAATTACCATACTACTATGCTACTGATCACCTTACTGCAGATATTTAGTTCTCCAGGTGTGGTTGAATTGACAACTCAACTGCTAATACTCACGAATATTCTTTGGCTCCCCTTGTGTCGAATTAATAAATTTGGGTTAAATACTCTACCCTAAAAAATTGTTGCGATCTCCTATACTTGTGGGTTATCAACTAGTAGCTACGTGTTTGATCTCTCTTTCTCTCTCTCCCTCTCTCTCTATCTCTCTCTATCTCTCTCTCTCCCTCTCTCTCCCTCCCTCCCTCCCCCTCTCTCTCTTGTTCTTAATCCGGCACGATCTTGATGTAGCCATGGACTTTGTTAATATAGTCGGATCATATGATGTTTTTTCCTCTCTATCTTGTTGTCATGAACTGAGTCTTGCTCTTTGAGATCACTTGATGTGTGTCTTACATGTGGATACCCATGGTGACAATGGGGTATTCTATTGAGTTACTTGATATATGTTCTGGCAATCAACTTGCGGATTCCTGAGGTGACATTGGGGTAATCTAGGCATAGGGGTTGATACACGTCTTCGTCCTACGTTCTCCGATAGAAACTTTAGAGTGATTAGTTGTTGCACGTTGAGCTATTGTTATATGATTCAATTATGTTAGCACTGCTAAGAGATTGCACTAGTGAAAGTATGAACCATAGACCTTATTTCCAAGCATTGCAATACCGTTTATGCTCACTTTTGTTATTTGTTACCTTGTTGTTTTTATTATTTCATATTACAAAAAACTATATCTACTATCCATACTACAGTTGTATCACCATCTCTTCACCGAACTAGTGCACCTATACAATTTATCATTGTATTGGGTGTGTTGGGGATAGAAGAAATTGCTTGTAGTTGATTGCAGGGTTGTTTGAGAGAAACCATCTTCATCAGACACCTCCCACAGATTAATAAATCTTAGGTCATCCACTTGAGGGGAATTTGTTGATGTCCTACAAAACTCTGCGCTTGGAGGCCCAACAAAGTCTACAAGAAATAAAGTTGCATAGTAGACATCAGCCGCCGCCCCGGTGCATCGTCAAGGAGGAGCGTCACACGTTGCCGCCCTTGCCCAAGGCGTGCGGTCGCATTCTGCACTACCTCGGCAGCGGCGGGAGCTGTTCGTCCTCCTGGAGCGCCATGATGGTGCAGGAGTACGCCGACCGGGAGCAGCGTGGGCGGGACAGCCGCAATGCTGCGCGCTGTTCCAAGTTCGTGGACTTGGACGCCCCCGCCACACATCGCGGCTGACCCGGACCTGGCGTACGCCTGGGCCCTGGACCGCTCGGTGACGATGTCGAAGACGGCCAAGCGCCGTCTCCGCCGCCTCGACGGGGAGATGGCCATGTACGGCGAGGAATGGTCCCTCGCTGAGATCGACGCCGCCAATGATGCCTCCTCCAACGACCGCCGCCCTCTCCCCCAGCCGACGTCCTCAGTGGCCGCGGCCATACTGTGCACGACATGGGGAAGCGGAGATATCCGCGAGTGTCAGGCGGCCGCCGGGAAGCCCTGCCGCGACGCCACCACCTTCCGTCGCCCGATAACGATGACGACGCCGGATTAGGCGTCAATGACGGAGGAGCCGCTGGCCAGCTCGGCATGACCTATGAGGTCACTGTCGAATATAGAATAATTTAGGGTTTTAATTTAAGGTTATTAGTTCATCAAACGGAATATCATTTGGTTTTATGTATAAATTATACTAGCTTTAATGAAATTCGCCGTGTTTATATCCAAATTCGCCCGATTCGATCGGATTTCGTCCGGTTGATTTGAGTTGTTGCCAAAATATATACAACTAGTGTTGAATGTCATCCTTTTGAATCTGTGTCCGCGGACTCGTCTCTTCTGTCCGCGAACGGATGCAGAAAGAAATTTACGGGTTGCATGAAGATCGAGGGAGTAGAAAATTATCCCGTAAGAATCGTTGTTTCGCGGTAAAAAACACACATCGTTGGAGATGAGCCCGCACATCTCCGAGCTCCGACGAACCACGACAACCATACATTAGTCCCGCTTCCTTGCGTCCTCGGCTTTCAATCATCACCAGCCGCATGAACCCTCCGCTAGATCCGCATTGTCCATCCGCCTAATCGCGTATCTCAGCACCGAACCGACGGTCAGAACCCTCGCCGAGGGGTCACCCTGTCGCCAAGTCTAGTCAGACTTGTGCTTCCGTGACCTCGACGCAGCAGGGATCACGCAGCCACGCAACCAACTGAAGCTAGCAAACCATGTCCATGGAACTGGCCGTGATCCACCTCGCGCGCCCAGCCCTCACACCGTCGCCTTCGCTGCGGCCGCGTGGACGGCGCATGCTGCGCCTACGCGTGAGGTGCCGCATCGACGGGGATGAGGGGGGTGGAGCCCGGGGGAGCGAGGAGGACGAGCCCGAGTCGCTGTTTGCAAAGGAGCTGAGGCGGCGGGGTATGGCGGCGGGGTCCGTCCCTTCCGGGGAGAAGTCGGGGGCAGCCGCGGAGGCGGAGGAAGGCGGCCCAGGGGGAGAGGCGGGGAGGAAGCGCGGGGTCGGTGCGGCGGCGGCGGAGTTCGAGAGGGCTGCGTCGGGGGCGGACGGGCAGAGAGAGCGGTCCGTGGCGCTCAACAGCGAAGGCCTTGAGGTCTCTGACCTTGTCCCTCCCTGGTTAAATCTTAGCTTTCATTCCCGAATTTGGTGATTAATACATTTGTAGTATTTGCTTATAATAATATCAACCAACGTACAGAGCTGTAAAAAAAATCAGTCAACGTAGAAATGATTGGGTTGTAGAATACACCACGAACAGAGCCACGGACAGAGTACACCATGAACAGAGCCAGTGCGTGCACTGGTAGATAACCTGCATAATAGAGGAGATTTTATCATCAAAAACCATATCATTTCACCGTTGATGTTCCATGTGTTGCAGAGTACACCAGGAACAGAGCCAGTGCATGCTTTGGTAGATAACCTGCAATACAGGAAATTTTATCATTGAAAACCATATCATTTCTACGTAGCCTCATCGACCATAATCGAAGTTCAAAAAGGCATTAGGCTTAATTATAGGTTTTGGGACCTACTTGCACCCAACTTGCTTATTGCGCTGCCTAGGCGTTTCATACGGAAAGGCCAATGGGACAAATCTGGGAGGCTAGGGAGCAATAGATAGTAGCCATGTCCCATGGCAGAGCAGAAGCACAAAATAGGAGAAGAAGGGAGATCGAGCAAATTAATAGGTAATACAATAGATCATATCACAAAATCAACATCACAGGCTCACAGCAATATCACTGGAACGGACTAGACCAGAGGGAAGGGATCAATCACCTAAGAGGGAGGAGAGAAAAAGGGGAGTTGGAGCTGACCAGCAGGGCGCGTTGGAAGAGAGCGAGACGAGGAGGAGAAGCTCGGGCTCGGACGAGGAGGTCGGCGGCATGTGGCGAGTCGAGGAGTAGCTTGTGGTGCCGGGGTGCAACGAGAGGAGGAGGTCGGGGCGGCGCAAGGTCAGGGTCAACGGCTTCAGAGTCGCCGCCTCGACATCCTATCATGTGAGGAGCCCATGAGAGATGTGTGTGCGTTTTACTCATCAAAATCTAGCCCGTGCCACCCTTTCCTATATCTTTGCTGCTGCGATTATGGCCAACAGACCCCTCTTTTCCCTCTACGATTTTGGTCTGTTTGCTCTTCGCCCAGCAACGGTTACGTGTGCGTAGCGCTGCTGACACACGCTTAATCGAGCATAGATTGGAAAAGCGCTTTGCCTGGTTGGGCTCATCACATAAACAGGCGCGATGCATTCTCCCATTGCTTCGCGCGTGGACATGATTAGGAGCTCACAAAAGGCACACCTTTTGGAACTTTGACCATAATAAAACAGACACTCCCACCCTTGTAAGTGCATTAAACTTGTGAGTTATACCATCAAGCCAGTGACTATACATGTTAGCAACCTTGCGAGGAGGATACAAGTTGGACGCATGATTGACCATGTAGAGCGCGCAAAAGTGCATTGAAAGAAAACATGCTCAATTGTCTCGTCATGATGAAAAAATAACACTTCTTACTTCCCTGCAAATTGTGTCGAGCAGATTATCATTTGTTAGAACCGTACCTCGGCGAAGATACCCTGTATTATCTTTTTAACTTTTAGTGGTATCTTTGACTTGTAGATTTTTTTGTCCTCCAGATGCTTTGTTATCTGCAGATGGTAAAACTGTGATGTAGGACAAAGGCCTAGGTTTGTCCCAATCCTCACAATTTGAAGGTGGCAAGGAGCAAAACGCAAAGAACACAAGAAACTCAAGAAGAATAATACTAATGAACAAGGTTCACATCACGCGTCCTCTCAAAGCATCCAAAGTATGAGACAAATCAAGATCCACAACCAACAAAAGGAACAAGGAAACAAGGTAAAGTTCTTTCCAAATCTCTAAGAGAAGAGGGGTCTTGAGAGGTAGATCTTCTCCAATCCAAATGATATGGAGGTCTTGATTAACCACAAGGGTTCTTCTCCTTGTGGAGGCCTTGATCTCCAAAAGAGAGGATAGATGAGCAATGCCCTCTCAAGTTTTATCTAAATGCTTTGCTAATCGTAATTTGAGTCCAAGGTATCTTTATATAGCTAAGGGACGAAAGGGGGTAGGTAAGAGAGGGGATACATGGCCTATTGGCTAGATCTGCATGCAAGGGTCGGACAGTCCGGGAATCAAGCCGAATAGTCTGGGTTCAGACCGGACAGTTCGAGAAGCAAGCCGGACAGTCCGTTTGCTTACGCTGGTGCGGCTCCGGGCTGGCACAGGCTTTAGAAGCACCAGTCAATCTTCAGGGGCAAGATAGTCAGGCAAGTGGTCGGACGACACGCCAGACTACATGTATTTAGCTTCTAATGTCTCCGGGATTCATGCTGGACAGTCCGGCTTCTTGGCTGGACTATCTGGCTCGTGTAGCTCAACAACTTTTCTCCTTGTCCCTTCTCTTTGCTTGGCCTTCTACCCTCACTTCTTCATGGATGAATCCTTAGTACCTCAGTATGCATAGGGTGTCAGATTGAGGTTGTCTCAAATGAATGCATAGAAAGTTTGAAGCGAATGAATTCACCTTGGTTTGGCACTTGCACGGGCTTTAGGCTTTGGTCCAATTGGCACTTGTGGGATTGGTGTAGGATCCATGGTGATCCATGTGCTGCCCTGCACCATATCCCTCCCCCTCCTTGGGGAAGATTCGTCCTCGGATCGAAAACCTCATCGCCATGGAATGGAGCCAAGTCGGCGGCACTGAAGGTGTTGCTCACCGAGTACTTGTCGAGTGGGATGTCTATCTTGTAAGCGTTGTTGTATCCTTTCTAGGACTTTGAAGGGACCATCGGCTCGAGGTAGAAGCTTGGATTTGTGCTCGTCCGGAAAGCAGTCTTTGCAAAGATGTAACCAAACAAGATCTCCGGGTTGGAACACCATTGGCTTCTTGGTGATGTTGATCTTGGTAGCATGCTTGTGGACTTGACGCTCAATGGTGGTCCTTATATCTTCATGCACCTTTTCATGAACTCGACTCGGTCGCTTGCCTCCATACTGGCACACTCTTGTAGAGGAAGCGAAAGTATGTCCCATGACGACAAGGGGTTGAAGTCATAGACAACCTCCAATGGCGACTTCAACGTTGTTGTATGTCTTGGACGGTTGTAGGTGAACTCAATGATGGGCACACAGCCTTTCCACTCCTTGAGGTTCTTGATGAGTACGCGAAGGAGGGTGGAGAGTGTGCGGTTGACCAACCCCCGTTTGGCCATCGGTTTGAGGATTATATGCTGAGGAGAACAATAGCTTGATTCCTAGCTTGGCGCATACTGTCTTCCAAAAGTAGCTCAAGAATTTGATATCACGGTCTGAGACAATTGTCCCGGGCACTCATCCAAACGCAATATTTCCCTACATAATGTGTGAAGCATCGTTGCTCTTGTTACATGGAATAAAATGTGCCATCTTTGAGAATCTATCAACAACCACAAAAATCGAGTCCTTTCCATTGCTAGTTCTAGGCAAGCCAAGTACGAAATCCATGTTTATGTCCTCCCAAGGTGCATATGGAATTTGTAATGTAAAGACCATGAGATTGAGCTTTGGACTTAGTTTTATGACATGAGTGCATCAGCGAACGACACGTCCAGGGGCAAAGCCAGGATTTGAGCATAGGGGGTCCAGATCCAAAGGCGAAGCCGGGACTTCAATATGGTGGGCCAAGTCAAGTTGATAAAAACACGATTTTAAAACATGGTTGCATTTATATAATAATTGATGAGGAACACTAGATGAGAAAAACAATCATATGTCAGATTTGTTTGGCTACTTCTAGATGCTTCCACTCTAGTGTAGTTTCTGAGGTAAGAAGTTTTCATCGCCTTGCAACTTTCTATAGACGATTTGTGAAGAATTTCAACACTATCATGGCACCAATTACCGAGTGCCCGAAGAAAGGAAAGTTCCAATGGTCAGAAGCGGCTGAAACTAGTTTCAATGAGATCAAGCAAAAACTCTCACAAGCTCCTGTCTTGGTGCTACCCGATTTCATCAAGACTTTTGAGTTGGAGTGTGATGCAAGTGGAGTAGGCATTGGAGCTGTTCTATCTCAAGAAAGGAAGCCCATTGCTTTCTTTAGTGAGAAGTTAAGCAAAGCTAGACAGAAATGGATTACCTATCAACAAGAATTGTATGCCATTTTCAGAGC
Organism: Aegilops tauschii subsp. strangulata; assembly: GCF_002575655.3. Classification (NCBI taxonomy): domain Eukaryota; kingdom Viridiplantae; phylum Streptophyta; class Magnoliopsida; order Poales; family Poaceae; genus Aegilops; species Aegilops tauschii. The sequence continues at coordinate 216,949,547 of NC_053038.3, forward strand.
CTTGAAAACTTGGGAAGTTTATTTGCTGCCTAAAGAGTTCATTGTATATAGTGACCATCAATCCTTGAAGCATTTTAGAAATCAAAAGCATGTTGACCGCATGCTAGCGAGATGGGCAGCATATCTGGAGAGGTTTAACTATCTCATTGTGCATAAATCTGGGACAACTAACCGAGTGGCCGATGCTTTGAGTCGTCGTGCATGCCTCTTGACTTCTTTTGAAGCTGAACTTTCAGGCATGGATCAAATAAAGGAGTTGTATGAGGATGATGTAGACTTTGGCCATGTTTGGGTGAAGCACATCAGGGCCAGCCATTAGGTGACAACTATTTGGTGCAGGATGGCTATCTCTTAAAAAATGACCGTTTGTGCATCCCAAGGAGTTCTCTGCGTGACAAACTAATTAGAGAACTCCATTCAAGTGATCTTAGTGGCCATGTTGGACGGGACAAAACTATCGATAACCTGGAAGCTCGCTACTTTTGGCCACAACTAAAGAGAGATGCTGGCCAGTTTGTTCAGCGGTGCCCATATGTCAAACCTGCAAAGGCCAAGTCCAGAACACAGGGTTATACATGCCTTTGCCTGTTCCTGTTGCTCCATGGGAGGACATCTCTATGGACTTCGTCTTGGGCTTGCCAAGAACAAGACGAGGAAGTGATGCTGTATTTGTGGTCGTGGATAGATTCTCTAAGATGGCTCATTTCATCCCATGCCGCAAGACAACGAATGCTCATCATGTGGCAAACCTATTCTTTCGAGAAGTGGTCAGACATCATGGAGTTCCAAGGTCCATTGTCTCAGACCGTGATAGCAAGTTTCTTGCTGCATTTTGGCTCACTTTGTGGAAGCAATTCAACACTAAATTGAAATTTTCTAGCATTGCTCATCCACAAACAGATGGACAAACGGAAGTGGTGAACAAGTTTTTGGGTAACCTGATCCGTTGCATTTGTGTAGAAAGAAGGGGACAATGGGATTTGGCTCTATCTCTTGCAGAGTTCTCCTACAATAACTCCAAGCATAGATCCACAGGAAGGAGTCCTTTTTTTCATCGTCGACACTAAAGTTCTAACACATGTGGTGGACCTGGTGAAGCTACCATCAAGGGGAAACTCAAAATCAGCATTGTCCTTTGCTGATAATTACATCGAGTTATTTGAAGAGATTCGTGGTGGTCTGGAAGCACAAAATCAGAAATATAAACAACTTGTTGATTGCGAAAGGGGGCCAAAATCATTCCAAGTTGGTGATAAGGTGATGGTCTACCTCCGAAAAGAGAGTCTGCCTTTAGGTGTTAAGGGGAAGCTTAGGCAGCGAAGGTATGGGCCCTTCTCTATCATGAGGAAGATAAATGATAATGCTTATGTGATAGATCTTCCAAGCGACATGGCATATCCAACACTTTCAGTGTTGCGGACTTGACTCTCTACCATCCAGAAGAAGCGCTCTATGAAGATAACTCGAGGGCAAGTTCCAAACAACCGGGGGAGAATGATGAGGAACACTAGATGAGAAAAAAAATCATATATCAGATTTTTCTGGCTACTTCTAGATGCTTCCACTCTAGTGTAGTATTTTTTTTCTTTTCATTACCCTACCTCCTGTTTCTAGAGTTCTCTAGTTATAAGTAGCTGTGAGTAGAATGGTGAATCCTAAATAATGTTTTCTAGAGTGTTCCAGCTATAAGTAGAAGTATGTGAAGGCTTCCCAAAGCCCTATAAGTAGAGGTCCTCACCTCTACTTTGTAACCCAGACTATGTACCCACTACCTATAATAGAACTTGTTGTTCTTATCTAAGATCTCGGAGTAGATCTTGTGCTCTAGGAGTTCTGGATTGAACTCTTGCTGCCATATCGGCCTACATTCGCCTCGAGCGATATCTAGCGCAACACGTTGAAGTTGTTCCTTCAATACTTGTGTTGTACACATTGTAGCAGCAAGGTGGAGTTGCTCCTCCACAACCTTTGTGCTGCTTCAATAATTTGCCACTTCGACCCTATAAAAATTGATAAGAGTAACTATCATAATAATTTAATAATTTCCCACTTCGCTGCCTATAGAAACATGGTTACATTTGTATTAGTGTAGACCCAACTCTCCATTGCCAATAAGATAAAATTACTACTCCCTCCGTCCCAAAATTCTTGTCTTAGATTTGTCTAGATATGGATGTATCTAATACTAAAATGTGACTTGATACATCCGTCAACAACAACAACAAAGCCTTTAGTCCCAAACAAGTTGGGGTAGGCTAGAGGTGAAACCCATAAGATCTCGCAACCAACTCATGGCTCTGGCACATGGATAGCAAGCTTCCACGCACCCCTGTCCATAGCTAACTCTTTGGTGATACTCCAATCCTTCAGGTCTCTCTTAACGGACTCCTCCCATGTCAAATTCGGTCTACCCCGCCCTCTCTTGACATTCTCCGCACGCTTTAGCCGTCCACTATGCACTGGAGCTTCTGGAGGCCTGCGCTGGATATGCCCAAACCATCTCAGACGATGTTGGACAAGCTTCTCTTCAATTGGTGCTACCCCAACTCTATCTCGTATATCATCATTCCGGAATCTATCCTTCCTCGTGTGGCCACACATCCATCTCAGCATACGCATCTCCGCCACACCTAACTGTTGAACATGTCGCCTTTTAGTCGGCCAACACTCAGCGCCATACAACATTGCGGGTCCAACCGCCGTCCTGTAGAACTTGCCTTTTAGCTTTTGTGGCACTCTCTTGTCACAGAGAATGCCAGAAGCTTGGCGCCACTTCATCCATCCGGCCTTGATTCGATGGTTCACATCTTCATCAATACCCCCATCCTCCTGCAGCATTGACCCCAAATACCGAAAGGTGTCCTTCTGAGGTACCACCTGGCCATCAAGGCTAACCTCCTCCTCACACCTAGTAGTATTGAAACCGCACATCATGTACTCGGTTTTAGTTCTACTAAGCCTAAACCCTTTCGATTCCAAGGATTGTCTCCATAACTCTAACTTCCTATTTACCCCCGTTCGACTATCGTCAACTAGCACCACATCATCCGTGTTAAACTTGATACATCCGTATTTAGACAAATCTAAGACAAGAATTTTGGGACGGAGGGAGTACTAACTTTATCGGAAAAACTTAGCTGCTAATTCTCTTTTTCATGTAGAGTATCATGCAATCCCCAAGCAAAGTCATGTTTAGTTAGGCGATGCTTAAAAAGAATTAATCATTAAGGTGCTTGACAACACTCTTCTCTTCATAACCGGTGAACATCAAGAATTGAACCAAAAAACTAAAAATCTGATGTATAATTTTCGCACTACAAGATGATAATTGAGAGATAATACAATTATCCATAGTGCTATTCTAACCTTGTTGTGCAAAGTATGCACAACTCCTTTTCTCTTTCTTCATGCTTCCGCTACTCGCTTGAGTCTTGGGGTTCCATCCTTGCTTCTTCTAGGTCCATGCCTTCGTACATTCTGGATTGAGGTAGAACCTGTTGAAGTGTATATGTGGATTGGCTAGCCCTTTCTATCAATTTGGACTTTTGGTTGCGTTGGCTAGTGCATGAAGCTTAAGATGGTATCAAAGCCTAAGCTCTTGAGTTGAAGTCATAGCTATAAGTTGTTGCTGCCCCCTCCGTGTCCACGTGTAGGCCTCTTAAGTCATACTTCTGAGTATATTTACGTGTTGACTTCCCGCGTCACACATGAGAGGGGGTGTTAAAGTGTATATGTGGATTGCCTAGCCCTATCAATTCGGACTTTTGATTGCGTTGGCTAGTGCATGAAGCTTAACAGAACCCATGTATCATTCAATTGGAAGGCAAACTCAAGTAGGAGTGAAATCACCTCGTTTTTTATGGCACGTGCTTGTGCTCGTGTCATAGGTCCACTTTGTGCTTGGGGTGTTGGTGCAGGAACCATGGTGATGTCCATGGGGTGCTTCGCACCAGGAAGCCTATACAATTATTTTTCGAGAAAACGCAAAAGTCCTTTGCGTTTCTTTTCATTGAAAAGGTAGTAAGTCAGTTACAGTCGTCCGAGGACGAACAATCGAGGATCGGGATACAACGCTCAGTGCACATCCCATGAAGGAGGCAGGACTACTCTAAGGCCTGCTGCTCCAGCCTTGGCCCGGGAACAGGCTTCCTCCTTGATCATGTCCATGAGCGTGCCTAGGGAGGGTGCTGCGTTGTCGAAGACGCAGCTATTCTATGGTTCTAGACCATCCACGGTACGAGTAGTGCGACGGATTGTAGGGCCTTGCGTTGTGCCTGCGGCGTGCTGTCACCAGTCCGTGAGGGTGGGCTCCTGGTTGGGAATCGGCGCTGGTGTGCGAAGCTAGGCCAGGGTCTCGTGCCATGCCTGTCTGGAGAAGGGACAGTCGAGCAGCAGGTGCCGGAGCATTTCCGGTGCCTGATCGTAGAGTAGGCAGCGCGGATGATGCTGCAGCCCGTGGCAGGCCAGACGGTCGGCAGTTCAGCAACGGTCCAGATTGGCAAACCAATGGAGGAACTTGACCTGAGGTGGCGCCCAAGTCTTCCAAATCAGCTTCCAGGAGTAGCCGTGCGTTGATCCTTGGAAGGTGGATGCGTAGCAAGATTGTGCCGAGTAGATGCTGCTCGCGGACCCCTTCCAGATCAGCTGGTCAGGGACGTCGGTAAGCGTGGTATGCTGCGCGAGTTGCCAGAGCTGCAGGTACTGGGCAATCTCATGGATGCCGAGGACACCATGAATGTCGCGGGCCCATGCATTGCTGTTAAGGCCTTCGGTCACCGTTCTGACCTTGCGCCGGTGTTTGGGGGTGTAGTTGTAGAGCAAAGGCATGAGCTCGCCAACTGAGCGCCCATTGAGCCAGCGATCCTCCCAGAATAGGGCGTTCAGGCCGTTTCCAATGGTCATGTAGGTGGAAGCAGAGAACAGTGTGCGCTCGTTGCTGGAGAATTGGAGGTCCAGCCTCTGCCAGGCGCGTCCTGTGTCCGTTCGCGAGAACCATAGCCACCGCAACCTAAGCGCGAGACCCGCGCGCTCGAGGTCGTGAACTCCAAGGCCGCCGAGCTCGAGGGGGCAGTAGACATGGCGCCAGTTGACATGGCAGTGCCCTCCGTTGGTAGCAGTTCACCCGGCCCATAGGAAACCTCTCTGTATCTTCTCGAGCCGCTGCAGGGTTTTCTTGGGGGGAGGGGGCAACACAGGCAGTTGGTGCACCAGGATGGCGCAGGGACGGACTTGACGAGGGCCAGCCTGCCGGCTCTGTTCATGAGCCATGCTTTCCAGGTGGGCAAGCGGCCAGCAACCTTGTCGACAAGGGGCTATAGCTGCCCGGCGGAGGGGCGACGCATCGCCAGGGGGATGCCGAGGTTGGTGACCGGGATCTTGGCGGTCGGATATCCCAAGCTGATGATCATCTCGGAGGCAGTCTGGTCCCCATCAGAACCATGGCCGAGCTCTTGGCGTAGTTCACCTTCAGGCAAGACATTGCCAAACAGGGCAAGGATTTCCTTGGCTGCGGTCACGTCGCTCTCTATGGCATGGCAAAAGAGCATGACGTCGTCGGCTTATAGAGATATAGCCGGTATCGGCCTCTGAGGATGCAGCGGCTGGAGGATACCCGTTTCATGGGCGCGCCGCATCAGCCGACCATGAGCACGAACAGCTGCGGGGACAAGGAGTCACCCTGCCGCAACCCTCCCTTATGCCATATCGGTGGGCCTGGTACACCGTTCATCAAGACACGGGTGCTAGCCGAGGACAGGAGGATGGCAATCCACTCGAGGAAGCGATCCCCAAACCCATATTGGCGCAAGACCTCAAAGAGGAACGACCAGGAGATGGAGTTGAATGCGCGCGTGAGGTCGAGCTTAAGCATCACCCTAGGGGCCCCTAGTTGGCTCAACAGTTTGAGCGATTGCCTGACGAGCACGGAGTTGTCATGAAGGCTCTGTTCGATGATGTATGCGTTTTGATTGCGGCTGACAATGCGGTCAAGCTTTGGAGCGAGCCGAAGCAAGAGGGCCTTGGCGAATACCTTGGCCACGAGATGAATGAGGCATATCAGGCGGTAGTCGCGCAACTCCTGGGCATCGGCGCGCATCGGCAACAGCGTGAGGAGGGCCCGGTTAAGCTTGCAGAAGCCATGGCCACGCAGCTCGAAAAGCTGCCGGAACACATCCATGAAGTCCTGCTTGACGATGCTCCGGCACGCGCGGAGGAATTCAGCAGCATAGCCGTCGGGCCCTGGCGCCTTGCGCGTAGGAAGGCGCTTCACAGTCCCAGATCTTCGCCGGGCAGAAGGGTGCATCGAGGTCGGAGAGATCGCTACCCTCGATAAGTTGCGATAGGCCCAACGTGTGATCGCGCTCGACAGCAGTACCAAGCAATGTGTCATAGTGCCGGAATACAGCCTCGGCCATCTCATCGTGATCTGTGAGCACAGTGCCATTCACGGAGAGGTTGAAGACACGGTTTTTCTGCTGTCGAAAGGAGCATTGCCTGTGGAAGAAGGCGGTGTTGGCATCACCGTCTTTGAGGTTAGCAATGCGGGCGCGCTGTCTGGCGATCGCCCGTTCAAGGGACGCGAGCCCAAGGTACAAAACCTTCAGTTGTTTGCGCAGCCAGTCCTCCGAGGGCGTGAGGATGCGGTCCTCTTGGGCCTTGTCGAAACGCGCAATGAGCTCTCTAGCAATGGCCAGCTTGGTCTTTATGTAGCCAACCGCTTTGGCGCTCCAACTCATCAAGCTACGCACAGTGGCATGGAGACGCAGCATCAGGCGGTGGAAGGGGTCGATGTCGTGAATGGAGCCCCATGCCGCGGCCACCGTATCGTGGAATCCATCCAAACACAGCCAATGGTCCTCGAAGTGGAACCTGCGGTGCATCACGGGCGCAATCCAGCAGCAAGGGGCAATGATCTGGCACAACAGACGCGAGGCACCTCAGGTGGCATTTGTTGTGCCCGTCCTCCCAGTCCGAGGTGCACAACACACGATCGAGGTGCACCAGGGTCGGTGGTGATTGCTCGTTTGACCACGTGTATCTTCGCACGTTGAGGTATACCTCCTTGAGTGCGAGATCGTTGACTAGGCGGCGAAATTTGCCCATCATGCGTCTATTGAGGTTGCTCGTATTCTTGTCCTCGGAGCAGAGGATGAGGTTGAAGTCACCGCAAAGCATCCATGGTCCGGGGCAGTCCGCTCTGAACTCGCGCAGCTCCTCCAGGAAGGCGACCTTGGCCGCATCATCCCGGGGTTCGTATACAACTGTGATCCACCACGGCGTGCCGGCGGCCGTGGCGACACAGACAGAGATCGTGTTGGTGGTGAACAAAGGGGTCGTGATAGTCACAGCCCCGCTTTTCCACGCAAGGAGAACACCGCCGCGCGTGCCCTGGGCCGGGAGGTATGTGCAATCGTCAAACTCCAAACCAAGCGTGTCAAGAACAACGGACGAGCAGATCAACTCCATCTTCGTTTCTTGCAAGCATACAATGGAGGCATCAGTTGTGTCAAGCAACATGCGAATAGCGTGGCGCCGCATGCATGCGTTGAGACCGCGCACATTCCATACCACGGTCTTGAGGCCGTGATCCATAAAGATTGGATCGACGAGAGCGGACGTCTAGGGGGGCCTAAGTCTCGCACGCAATGTCGACACGCGCCGGGGTAGTCGGCTGCACCACAAGGTAAGCTGGGATCTCACAATCGACCAGCGCAGCGATGGCCGTAAGCACCGACAGCGGGATGGGCGCCGCGAACAGATCGTCGTATGCCTTCACCTCCGCGGCCGAGATCTTCTGATTGGTCCCGACAATTCCAACCGTGCGAAGGACTTGCACTTGTGCGCGTCTTGCGGCGGTGGGAGGAGCAGCGGTCGTGGGCGTAGCGGCAGCTGAGCGGCCATGGCGGGGGGTGAAATCAAGAGGATGACGGGACCTCTTCCCTGGCGCCGACAAAGCAGCGTTGAGCTCCTTGGTGGCAGCGGCTAGAAAGTCCCCTAGCGTCCATGAGCGAGCGACAGGTGCACATCCGCGGGATTGACGCATGATTATTGGTGGGGAAGCGAAGCGGCCTGGCCCAGACCCATGCATGCTCTGACGTGCCTGCTCGGGGTTGGTGGAGAGCCCCAGTGGGCCCGGGTGAGACCGGGGCCATGGGATTCTGCATGGGCGTCTGCGGGTCCCGTTGGTCCGGGGATGGCGGTAGCAATCTGTCCAAGGGTGGGGTCACCAATGCGCGGGCGGGAGAAGTGGCGCGAAGCTCGTGCACCGTGCGGTCCGTCCCAGCGTGCGCGGACGGGGGCGAGGACTAGTCAGCACACGGGGTTGGCTCCACCTTGGGATCGGTTGTGGGGGAAACACCACTTTATCCCGACAAGGTGGGTGTCAGCTCTGGCATGAAGCTCGTTGAGCACGGCCAGGTCCCGACAGGCCGAAGGATCAGGTGAGGCAGTTGGCGGCCCCGCGCGATCGTCCTCGGGCTCGTGGGTGGCCGCCAAATTCAAAATTCTGAATGGATCCAATGCTGCCGTAGCCACTGGCACGCTGCCGGTTGTCCCTGTCGAGCCTGGCTGTGCGCCATCAGGGGGCGGCGACAGCACTGCATGTCTGTCCCACGGGTAAAGTAGGCTTATCTTTCCTTTTCTGGCACGGTAACGACGGCGGTGGGCTCCATGCTGACCGGCCATGGTAGCATACCGTTCCGTGGTTGGACAGCCGTACGCGTCGTCGCGCCGAGCGGAGCGGGCCACCCCGTCGCAATGGCCACACCATTCGCGTGGGAGGTTTGGTCTCCGGCGCGTCAGCCGAGGCTGTCGACCGCCATGCCATCGCCGCGGCCGGCGGCTTGCGCCTTAGCATCGGCGCAGCGGCGCGCGCGTCCATGGCCATGGCCATGGCCTGGCCCGTTGCCGGTGCCCCTGTTCCGGTCCGGGCCTGGACCCGTCGGCACGCTAGGATGTGCAGTTCTGATCATCTCGGTGCGAACGATGGCGATGGAGATGGGGAAGGTGACCGTTCTGATGGACGGCGCGTCGGTGCTAAGGCGCGCGGGGGTTTGCTCGACGACCTCCAGAACGGCGACGCGGCGAATGTCGGCAGGGTCATGCGTGCGCCCAGACAGACGGAAAGTGGCGAGGTCGGCGCGGGAACGAGTCTGGGGATGGAGGCGCTCGATCCCACAGCTCCTCCCAAGGATGTGCTCGGCAGTGAGAGGTGCCAGGCTTGAGCAGGAATGCCGCGGAGTTCAAGCTTGACGCGGTACTCGAACTCGCCGGAGCCAGCGTGGGCAAGCTTGCTCCATGGGCGCATCGAGAGGGAGAAGCGGGGCGAGCGGATGAAGTGCTCGCCGGCGAGGCGGTCCATGGCAGCCTGGGAGCCAAAGAGGATCAGGAAGTCCTCCGGATGATGCGCGTGCACGGTGAAGTCCCCGTCGACCAGCCTGAAGGAGTCGTAGAGCGCCGCGCCGACCTCGTTGGCGGAGACGTGCGGGCGATTGCCAGTGACGGAGGCCACCAGCGCGCGAGCCAGGACCTGTTCCGTCTCCTCCATCTCCATGGTGTGTGGGACGATGACGCGCTCCGGCTTGGGCGGGCGGACATCAGGCAACAGTGCTGTTGGAGTTGCTTGCGGAGGCGGGGGCAGGAGTGTGGCCTGGGGGCGAGGAGGCTCGACAGCAACCGGCCGGGAGTTGCCAGGCGAAGCGCGGGGGCGGCGCTCCGCATCTTGGCTCTGGGCGTCACAAGAGCGGGAGTCATGGCCGCAGATCAGGCAGCGGCGGCATCTGATGTCATTGGTGCAGTCCCTCATGCGGTGGCGGGGGTCCAGGCACCGGAAGCAGAGCCCAGCCACCTCTTCAAGGGATGGGCGGCGCGGATGGGAGCTGGGCGCATCGGCCTGGCGCGGGCGGCGACGGCGGTTCATGCGCCTTGGTTGCTGGAACCTGTCGGCATCGACCGCGTTGGCCCCGGGAACGTGGTGCACCTCGGAGCGGGGACCGAGGCGGCTCCTAGCAGGCTATCTGGGTGGCACCGGCGCGTGGCCAGGGGCAGGGGCGCCAGCGACGTGGGGAGGGCCGCCGGGCGGCGCGCGACCTTGCAGTAGGAGCGCGCAGAGGACTTGCTCCCTGAGTTGAGCTAGCGGTCGCTGGAGGACACACGTTCGTCAGAGAGGGTCACTCCGTGGTCGGCGGGGTCAGCGCTGGAGGACGCCATGGCAGGACAGGGAAGGGGCTGGGAGGAAGGGGTGGGAGGGGGGCTACCGGCGGGGATTCGATGGCGGCGGGGCTGGAGTGCTAGGGGAGGGAGGGCTACCGGCGGGTATTCGACGGCGGCGATGCTGGGGGGCTACTCGGAGCTAGGAGGGAGGGGCTGGGCGGAGCGAGAGCGAGCCATTCTGACTACAGAACTGCCTATAAAATTATGAACACGCATAATCTATTTTTGTGGGGTAGACACTGAAATCTTTTCCTTGCGAAAAATAGTCATGGTTCTTTTAACCATCATTGAGAAATCTACCTTGTATCGGCATAGCTCTTGTTTCTGTTGAGAAATAATGTTCATGATCTCAACAAAGTAATCCGTTATATTTTCTCTTTGTTTGTCTATGATGTGTGGCACCGTGTGTCCTCGCTTACTGCAATACCCAGTGATTACTTGTACATTTTCCTTTCTGTAGTTGAAATCATGCACCCCAGCTAGGCCATTTATGCAACATGTATTTCTTGGTCTATAGCATGTCTCCCTTATTGTTTGATGCTCCATTTTACCTTTTGCCCTTTTTCCTTGTTATGCACATTACTTGTTCCCCAACCAATGTCGACGGGCATCAGCATAGGCTTAGTTAAAGTAATTTTGCATGAATATTCTGAAGCCTTTCATTGTCATATGTGATTCAAAATGTTTGATACAAATAATCGTCTGAAAGTTTGTATAGTAAACATTCATGTTTCGCTATTTCGTCGCCACTGATTGCTTATCAGTTTACACTGAGATGATAATGATACAATCACCAGGAAGCCTTACCTGTTATCATCTATTTATCTATTTTCAGGGTCTAGTACCACGGGCAAAGCTGTTATTATCACTTGGTGGTACTTTTTTCCTGGCATTTGGTCCTCTGATTATTGTCACGGTTTCTCTATTTGCTGGTCTTTATCTGGTAAGCTGTCTAATCTCTTTGTGTGCTCATACTCGCTCATGTAGTCATTATGTATTTGGCCCCTGATTTACTTGCGTGTAGTTTTGTAGCAATTTGTCGACCCTATTATGACATGGCGTGCATATACGCTGTACAATTTCAGTTAGTATCTGATTATGTTAATCTAAATCAAATTGAACACATTGAGACCATTATATGATTTTTGTTCAGCATGGTACAATTGGAATACAGAATACACACCTTATTATCTCCAGTATGTGCTTTGCTCGTAATCTCCCTGTGTAGCGCTTCTGGCTCTTGACACTGAATGTTTATATTGTACAGCTTGAATAGGAGAGTTGGATATGATCTGGTTATTTACATATTGTTTACATAACCAATTGAACATCTTAAGGTTTGATGTGACATTATGAGCTTGTGCTCAACATGATAAATTTGGAGTGGTGGCCACACATTGTCATCATCACACAGAGAAAAAGGAGGGGTACAATCAATGCAAGTTAAACTCCTTAAACCGAATCATAAACTGAGTGATCGCAGAGCAGTCATGGGACGATGCACAAGCTTGTTGGGAACATTTTCTTCCCTAGATACTGGAACTATACAAGAAACGAAATAATAGCAGAAAGCATAAACAATATATAATTTCTGTTCTTTTCAGTGCTCTCTTGTCTCTTGTGCTTCATCATCTAATAATACACGAAGGGAGATTTCTGTCTATGATTTTGACAACATTTTGAGTTGACCGAAAGTGCATCTTTGAAGTTTTACATGATGTAAGAAAGCTGACACTGTGCTTGTCCTGGATTTCTCATTGCAGTATTTTGGGCAAAGCTTTGTACACGACGGGAGCAAGAAACCAGTCGCGCCACCACCATACATTGATCCATATGAGCTACTGGAAGATGATAGGATCTCCCGGCCCTCCCTTGATGTGTTCTGAATCTCCACGACAAAAGGATAGTATTTGTAGATAGCTCAATAATTTTCTTGTTTTACTAGATATGTACCTGTAAATGCAATAGCTGTAGACTGTTATTATCCGGAAATTGGCAATGGCTCGTAGGTGCATATGCACCCATTGTCTAAATACACATTTTAAAAAGTTTACAATAAAATTTGCGAAAAATCTCGCGCCAAAATCCAGTTGTGGTGAAATCTTTCCCAACCTTTCTTGTTCTGTAACTCTCTCCTCTGCTGTCTGTAATGATATACCGAGTAATTCCAAATGAATGTCAAGCTGCCAGCTTCTCCAACTCAGTGGTCGGAGCCGGGTTGGACGTCTCAACTCTGCGGAGTTGAGAAGGAGAATTTTTCTTTTCTTCGGGAGAATGCCATATGTCTAATTTTATTGATAGTTTTTCTTTTCTTTCGGGAGAATGCCATATGTCTAATTTTATTGATTTGGCAATGTCATTACATCGTTCAGAAGGTCATTCACAAGAAAATCAGGGGGCTCATCAACTCAATTATAGGAAACATCATTATCATATGCAAATTTAGCAATATTAGGAGCAGCTCTATTGCCTTCCCTCAGGCAGTGTAAGACTTGCGATCATACCTGCAAGATAAAACAATCAACATAAACTGCAGTACCTTCGCTCAGTATTCTTTCCTGGCTTGAACACGCATTGATCACCTCCGAGCTGAGGAGAGTTGGTGGTGCCCGTAGTGCAAATTTCTTGGAGTAGGGAAGCTGCTCATTCCGGGCTGCCAGCTTCTGCAGGAGATGGAGTTGACTAAAATTATGATGGAATGCCACCCCCCAAGTGACAGAAGAGCACACGGGTTCGAGCAGTCTCCTCCCACGAGCGAGCTCATTTCGGAGAAAGTTACACGTTTCATCCCCTAAGTCTCTGGCGCACTACGATTTAGTCTCGCTACTCTACAGTATGGTCCCTACACATGCGAATACGTAACACTGTACGGTCCTTTTACATAATACTCTATGGTCCCTTGCTCTGCTGCCGCCGCGTGGCGCTGCTTTTTGTGTATAACCCCCTCGCATTTTGTGGAAACAACCCACGCTCCCCCGGTCCACGCTCCCTTCCACGCGGACCCATTTGTCATCCACCCACGTCCGGTAGTCAAATCGGCATGCTTATTGAGTAAGCCATCCGCCTCCAGTCCACCACTCCGAGCCAGCCGCCACGGACACCACCACTCCTCTCGCTTCGTCTCTTCCTCATCTCCCCCAAATCCGTCACCCTTCTCCTTACCCTCGCCAATCGATCTGCAGCCGTCACCTTACAATCTCTAATCGGCAATGGAGATCACTCCTTCGCTGGCACAACTCCTCATTCAGGTGGTTGCCGGCGATGCGGAGAAGCTCCCCCGTCTGCACGAGATATGCTCATGGTTCCCTGACCTTGTGATGCTCTACAAGGAGGCGGTCGACATCGCCTATTGTCTCATTGACGATGAGAAGGTCCGCATGCGCCCGAACCGCTCTCTTCTGGTGGAGTACCTCTACTGGGCAATGATGGAGGCGGAGAGCAACGATCCGGTGTAGAGGTACTGCTGGAGGGCATGCAAATCAAGCCTTGCTGATGGCGCGGCTCATGGCGCTGGGCGGGGCACTGGCGCCGGCGCAAGTCATGCAGCTAGCCAGGGCGTCCAGGGCGCGGGCGAGGGCGACCAAGGCCATGGCGAGGGCGGTCATGGTGATGCGGCTTGGATGCGCTGCCCGGTGCCTCGCCAGCCAACCTACGTAGGAGGAGGATGCATGCAAGGGAAAAGGAGGTGACCCTGCCGTGTCGCTCTCCCCGCTTCCCCTGGCGCTCTCCGAGGATTGCACGCTCCGCCGGCACGCCGTAGAGGTAAAACCAATCTCAATTTTATTGTAATTCGGTAGAAAATTTGTATTAGGGTTTAGTAAGCATGAATGAGTTTGAATTATTTTGTAGTTAGCTAGGTAAAATATTACTCTGAATTATATTATAGCTAGCTAGGTAAAATATTGGTTTGAATTATATTGTAGCTAGCTAGGTAAATATTAGTTTGAATTATATTGTGTTAGTACACACATTTAGAAAAAAAATTGTTTGAATTATATTGTGTTAGTACACACATTTAGAAAATAAATTAGTTAAAATTATATTGTGTTAGTACGCACATTTAGATTAAAAATTAGTTAAAGTTATATTGTGTTAGTACACACATTTAGAAAAAAAATGTGTTTGAATTATATTGTGTTAGTACACACATTTAGAAAAATAATTAGTCAAACTTATATTGTGTTAGTACACACATTTAGATAAAAAATTAATTAAAATTATATTATGTTATTACACACACTACTAGGAAAAGGCCTACTAGTGGTGCACCAGTTTTGCCTACTAATGGCGCACTACTGGTGCGCCACTAGTACCACGCCACTAGTATTTTTTACTAATGGCGCACCAGTATAGGCCATGGTGCGCCATTAGTATGCCTCCCAGGGGGCCATATTTACCCATGTGCTTTGCCATACTAATGGCGCACTGCGGGGTGATGCGCCATTAGTATCCTTTGGCATACTAATGGCGCACGTTGGGGTGATGCGCCATTAGTATGTATATTAGGGATTTTTTTCTTTTCTGATATTTGCACAGATTACAAAATATATTATTGGACAGAATATAAACAGCACCACACAGCAACAGCAGATTCATCGAATACAATAGAAGATTAGTCTCTGAATACAATTCATCATATTAGTCTCCGAATTTAAAAGACCGAACAAAGATAGAACATTACAAGTCTCGAGACCGCGAGTAGCGAGTTTGTCTTCACATTACAAGTCGATATCGATCATCTAAACTACCATCACATAGAAGAGAGCTGCAGTCATCACTGGGCCTCTTCGGTTGGCTGCCATCTGTGCGCCATAAGTAAATTTTTTTATATAGCAATGGCGCACATCTGTCCTTCCGTTGCCTCTTCGGTTGGCTGCCATCTGTGCGTGCGCCGCCATCATCAGTGGTGGCATCCTCGGCGGCACCATCAGTGGTGTCATCCCCGACGCCACTAGGGGTTGTGTAGTCAGGATCGGTGTCTTCTGCGGCGGCGTCCTCATAGCGGTGAGGTTCTTCCTCCATCTCCTGTGACAGCTCCCAGAATTGCTTGCCGTCCGAACCGCCGGCCTCATCGTTGTGGGCCATGTTTCGCTCTAAATAGGAAAAAAGTTTGGTCAAAAAGTTGGTTATTGTCAAGGAACAAGATCATGGTCTCATCATTTAGGGTTTGTTGACACCGATGCATCCTAAAAGCTAAGCTTTTATCATTTAGGGTTTGTCGACGCCGAGGCACCCTAAAAGCCTAAGCGTACATCATTTAGGTTCTCATCGACACCGAGGCACCCTAAAAGCTAAGCTGGGAAGGAGAATTCTAAGTTGGGCCTAATCACTTGGCTCTATTGCCACCTATGGTTTAATGCAGCAAGAATAAAGGGGCAGTTGATCCTACTTAATTAAGTACTAAGACCCCGGCCCATGCATTAGTCACAAGTACCCCATATGTCCTATTTTTAGCAAAGTCATGCTAAAATTCATGGAAAATTTCAGCATGACCTTTGCTAAAAATAGGACATATGGAGTACCCGAATTTGCCGGAACGGAAGTTAATCGACATTCCAGCAAACTCAAGGGCCTCTCGGGGTACAGCAGAAGCATCACAAGTTGACAAAATTCCCAAGTAGTACAGTAGCAGCATCACAAGTAGTACCAATGAACATATAGTCCAGCACATTCTGAATTTTGATAAATGACAGCAAGTTAACTCATGCTGACAGCAACAAACTTATAACAACATAAATGAAATTGCAGTTGTACGATCATAAACTTATAACAACATAAACTCATGCTGACAGCAACAAATTGCAATGATCAAGCTATCTGAAAACAGAGTACTTGTTGATTAACTATCAAGCTATCTGAAAATAGAGTACTTGTTTATTAACTGGCAGGGTAGATAAGAGACTGCAAATTAAATAGCCATATATCCATCTTCTGAGCTATGAGCCATGGACCATCCACCCCATGAACTAGGAGTGTCATGCAGCATAAAAACTGCCAGTGGCCAGAAGAACTGCACCAAAGCAACTGCAGTTTTGCAACTATGTGATAGTGAACAACACAAGAGGTGTTGCTGCTCAGGGCTTCAATTTGAAATACTACTGGAAGATAACTAACTAAAAATATGTGGAAGTGGAGCATTACTACTCTACAGAAAGATAACGCAATGTAACAAAAAGTGGACATGTACAATAGGCTAGGCAAAGCAGGATGGGGAACTGGCAAAAGCCTCTCTACTGAGCAGGGTTACTTTATTAGGTGAGAACCTGCAGATTGTGTATTGGTCCTTGTTTGCTGACCTCTTGTTTGTTTCCTCTGTGCCAAAACTTACTGTCTGGTTCTGAAACTGATACAGTGACAAGGGAAAAAGAAAATGGGCATCAAAACCAAACAATGTGCTAATAGTAGTAGGAGTACTAACATGACTAAAGTCACTTCTGCAAAAAAAAGGGAAAGGAGCTCTTGCCCCCATTGCCAAGAATCTTTGGTGCTTGAGAGGGAAGCTTGGTCACTTTACAAAACTGAACCCCCCACACCACCAGTAGAACACAGCCATTCTTGAAGCTAAAGTTTTTATGCTTAAAACCTTCTTAAATAGCAGTGCTTAGAACAAGATAGTCCCAAGTCCAGGCCACCTCCCCCTCCCTAGTTACACTACAACATCCATCCAGACTCAAGTATTCTGACAAAGCAAAATGTGATTTCAAGGTGGGGTAGAAGTAGGAGCGTGAGAGTAACTGTTTTCATTTTCTTCCTTTTTCGTGTTTGTTGTGTGTTGACACTTATCACAGTACCCAAGTGTGTATCAAAGAAGAGAATGCAGCTTGTGGAAAGGATGCCACTGCTTTCTTCAGTTTCAGTTCCGAAGGTTGGTGTCTATCTGAATCTGTGTGTTTCTTTTGCAGGCTCCCAACGCAATGGTGGATCAGATGGGGCTAACAGTGGTGCCATCGGCATATGATTCGTGCAGGGGAAAATGAGCAGGGATTTTGATAAACAAAGAGAAGTGAATTTGGGTGGAGGGGTGAGACCTGGAACACTGGAGGCCGGAGGGGGTCGAAGCAGAGGTTGAGTACGCGAAGCTTCGTCAATTCCCGGAGCCCCTCGACGTTGGCGATCTTGTTCCTGACAAACTGCACACACGCACGCATGAGATGCGGAAGACGAAGAAGAAAACTAGAAAGGGAAGAAGAGAAGGGGAAGATGGACAACTGCGGGGTGGTGCTGCTGGAGATGTTGTCGGGGCGGCGGGTGCTGAACAAGAAGGAGGAAGGAGGAAGGAGGAGAGGGACCTGGGCGGGCGCGGCCGGTCGCCGGAGGGGTCGGGGTCGGGGTTGGGATCGGGGTCGGCAGCGGTGGCGGCGTCGAAGGGATGGCTCGAGGGCGTCCGAGCTCGTCCGGGTCCTCGTAGTCGAAGAGGAAGACGGCGGCGGTCCTCCTGGGCGCCTCGGTTGGTCGTGGGGAGGCCGACGGCCACGTGCTTCGCGGGTCGGCGCGGGGGCGGCGGCGCGGGGGAGCTGCAGTGGTGGGGGCGCGGGGGCAGCGGCGCAGGGGAGCTGCAGTGGTGGGGGGCGCAGGGGCGCGGGGGCGGCGGGGGTGGAGTCCGGCGGGGGTCGGGGAGTTACTGGCAAGGGAGAGGGACGAAGGGGATCTGGCGAGGGAGAGGGAGGAATTAGCTAGGGGGGAAACTTACTAATGGCGCACCCCGAAGCGGTGTGCCATTAGAATGTTTTTTTAGATAGCAATGGCGCACCCACGATCGGTGCGCCATTAGTAATCTTTTTTTTATATAGCAATGGCGCACCGGCTAGAGGTGCGCCATTAGTAATCTTTTTTATATAGCAATGGCGCACCAGCCAGAGGTGCGCCATAAGTAATTTTTTAATATTATTTTTTGTTGCATCTAATAATTTTTTAGAAAATGAATATGAATATGA
The DNA here is from genome assembly GCF_002575655.3 of Aegilops tauschii subsp. strangulata. NCBI lineage: Eukaryota > Viridiplantae > Streptophyta > Magnoliopsida > Poales > Poaceae > Aegilops > Aegilops tauschii. The sequence continues at coordinate 216,967,690 of NC_053038.3, forward strand.
AACAGTAATAATTTTTTATAAAAACAGTAATAATTTTTTGTGACGGTGGAGCGGGCCGGGGAGGGTGCGGGGGGTCGTCGGCGGCGGTGGAGCGGGCCGGGGAGGGTGCGGTGGGTCGTCGGCGGCGGTGGAGCAGGGGAGGGTGCGGTGTTGGGGAACGTAGTAATTTCAAAAAATTTCCTACGCACACGCAAGATCATCGTGATGTATAGCAACGAGAGGGGAGAGTGTTGTCCACGTACCCTCGTAGACCGAAAGCGGAAGCGTTTAACACAACGCGGTTGATGTAGTCCTACGTCTTCACGATCCGACCGATCAAGTACCGAACGCACGACACCTCCGAGTTCAACACACGTTCAGCTCGATGACGTCCCTCGAGCTCCGATCCAGCCGAGTGTTGAGGGAGAGTTTCGTCAGCACGACGGCGTGGTGACAATGATGATGTTCTACCGACGCAGGGCTTCGCCTAAGCATCGCTACGATATTATCGAGGTGTAATATGGTGGAGGGGGGCACCGCACACGGCTAAGAGATCAATGATCAATTCTATGTCTAGAGGTGCCCCCTGCCCCCGTATATAAAGGAGCAAGGGGGGTTCGGCCGGCCAAGGGGAGAGGCGCGCCAGGAGGAGTCCTACACCTACCAGGAGTAGGACTCCCCCCTTTTCCATGTTGGACTAGGAGAGAGAGGGGGAAGAGGTGGAGGGGAGGAAGGAAAGGGGGGCGCCGCCCCCCTCTCCTTGTCCTATTCGGACTGGGGGGGGGGGGGAGGGGCGTGCGGCCCTGCCCTGGCCTCCTCTCCTGTCTTCCACCTAGGCCCATTAAGTTACCGGGGGGTTCCGGTAACCTCCCGGTACTCCGGAAAAATCTCGATTTCACCCGGAACACTTCCGATATCCAAACATAGGCTTCCAATATATCAATCTTTATGTCTCGACCATTTCGAGACTCCTCGTTATGTCCGTGATCACATCCGGGACTCCGAACAACCTTTGGTACATCAAAACATATAAACTCATAATATAACTGTCATCGTAACGTTAAGCATGCGGACCCTACGGGTTCGAGAACTATTTAGACATGACCGAGACACCTCTCCGGTCAATAACCAATAGCGGAACCTGGATGCTCATATTGGTTCCCACATATTCTACGAAGATCTTTATCGGTCAGACCGCATAACAAGATACGTTATTCCCTTTGTCATCGGTATGTTACTTGCCCGAGATTCGATCGTCGGTATCTCGATACCTAGTTCAATATCGTTACCGGCAAGTCTCTTTACTCGTTCCGTAATACATCATCCCGCAACTAACTCATTAGTCACAATGCTTGCAAGGCTTATAGTGATGTGTATTACTGAGTGGGCCCAGAGATACCTCTCCGACAATCAGAGTGACAAATCCTAATCTCGAAATACGCCAACCCAACAAATACCTTTGGAGACACCTGTAGAGCACCTTTATAATCACCCAGTTACGTTGTGACGTTTGGTAGCACACAAAGTGTTCCTCCGGTAAACGAGAGTTGCATAATCTCATAGTCATAGGAACATGTATAAGTCATGAAGAAAGCAATAGCACATGCTAAACGATCGAGTGCTAAGCTAACGGAATGGGTCAAGTCAATCACATCATTCTCCTAATGATGTGATCCCGTTAATCAAATGACAACTCATGTCTATGGCTAGGAAACATAACCATCTTTGATCAACGAGCTAGTCAAGTAGAGGCATACTAGTGACACTCTGTTTGTCTATGTATTCACACAAGTATTATGTTTCCGGTTAATACAATTCTAGCATGAATAATAAACATTTATCATGATATAAGGAAATAAATAATAACTTTATTATTGCCTCTAGGGCATATTTCCTTCAGTCTCCCACTTGCACTAGAGTCAATAATCTAGATTACATAGTAATGATTCTTACACCCATGGAGTCTTGGTGCTGATCATGTTTTGCTTGTGGAAGAGGCTTAGTCAACGGGTCTGCAACATTCAGATCCGTATGTATCTTGCAAATTTCTATGTCTCCCACCTGGACTAAATCCCGGATGGAATTGAAGCGTCTTTTGATGTGCTTGGTTCTTTTGTGAAATCTGGATTCCTTTGCTAAGGCAATTGCACCAGTATTGTCACAAAAGATTTTCATTGGACCCGATGCACTAGGTATGACACCTAGATCGGATATGAACTCCTTCATCCAGACTCCTTCATTTGCTGCTTCCGAAGCAGCTATGTACTCCGCTTCACACGTAGATCCCGCCACGACACTTTGCTTAGAACTGCACCAACTGACAGCTCCACCGTTCAATGTAAACACATATCCGGTTTGCGATTTAGAATCGTCCGGATCAGTGTCAAAGCTTGCATCAACGTAACCATTTACGATGAGCTCTTTGTCACCTCCATAAACGAGAAACATATCCTTAGTCCTTTCCAGGTATTTCAGGATGTTCTTGACCGCTGTCCAGTGATCCACTCCTGGATTACTTTGGTACCTCCCTGCTAAACTTATAGCAAGGCACACATCAGGTCTGGTACACAGCATTGCATACATGATAGAGCCTATGGCTGAAGCATAGGGAACATCTTTCATCTTCTCTCTATCTTCTGCAGTGGTCGGGCATTGAGTCTTACTCAATCTCACACCTTGTAATACAGGCAAGAACCCTTTCTTTGCTTGATCCATTTTGAACTTCTTCAAAACTTTGTCAAGGTATGTGTTTTGTGAAAGTCCAATTAAGCGTCTTGATCTATCTCTATAGATCTTGATGCCCAATATATATGCAGCTTCACCGAGGTCTTTCATTGAAAAACTCTTATTCAAGTATCCCTTTATGCTATCCAGAAATTCTATATCATTTCCAATTAGCAATATGTCATCCACATATAATATCAGAAATGCTACTGAGCTCCCACTCACTTTCTTGTAAATACAGGCTTCTCCAAAAGTCTGTATAAAACCAAATGCTTTGATCACACTATCAAAGCGTTTATTCCAACTCCGAGAGGCTTGCACCAGTCCATAAATGGATCGCTGGAGCTTGCACACTTTGTTAGCTCCCTTTGGATCGACAAAACCTTCCGGTTGCATCATATACAACTCTTCTTCCAGAAATCCATTCAGGAATGCAGTTTTGACATCCATTTGCCAAATTTCATAATCATAAAATGCGGCAATTGCTAACATGATTCGGACAGACTTGAGCATCGCTACGGGTGAGAAAGTCTCATCGTAGTCAATCCCTTGAACTTGTCGAAAACCTTTCGCAACAAGTCGAGCTTTATAGACAGGAACATTACTGTCAGCGTCAGTCTTCTTCTTGAAGATCCATTTATTTTCAATGGCTTGCCGATCATCAGGCAAGTCAACCAAAGTCCATACTTTGTTCTCATACATGGATCCCATCTCGGATTTCATGGCTTCAAGCCATTTTGCGGAATCTGGGCTCACCATCGCTTCTTCATAGTTCGTAGGTTCGTCATGGTCTAGTAACATAACCTCCAGAACAGGATTACCGTACCACTCTGGTGCGGATCTTAATCTGGTTGACCTACGAGGTTCAGTAATAACTTGATCTGAAGTTTCATGATCATTATCATTAACTTCCCCACTAATTGGCGTAGGTGTCGCAGAAACTGGTTTCTGTGATGATCTACTTTCCAATAAGGGAGCAGGTACAGTTACCTCATCAAGTTCTACTTTCCTCCCACTCACTTCTTTCGAGAGAAACTCCTTCTCTAGAAAGGATCCATTCTTAGCAACGAATGTCTTGCCTTCGGATCTGTGATAGAAGGTGTACCCAACAGTCTCCTTTGGGTATCCTATGAAGACACATTTCTCCGATTTAGGTTCGAGCTTATCAGGTTGAAGTTTCTTGACATAAGCATCGCAACCCCAAACTTTAAGAAACGACAACTTTGGTTTCTTGCCAAACCGTAGTTCATAAGGCGTCGTCTCAACGGATTTCGACGGTGCCCTATTTAGAGTGAATGCAGCCGTCTCTAAAGCATAACCCCAAAACGATAGCGGTAAATCAGTAAGAGACATCATAGATCGCACCATATCTAGTAAAGTACGATTACGACGTTCGGACACACCATTACGTTGTGGTGTTCCGGGTGGCGTGAGTTGCGAAACTATTCCGCATTGTTTCAAATGTAGGCCAAACTCGTAACTCAAATATTCTCCTCCACGATCTGATCGTAGAAACTTTATTTTCTTGTTACGATGATTTTCAACTTCGCTCTGAAATTCTTTGAACTTTTCAAATGTTTCAGACTTATGTTTCATTAAGTAGATATACCCATATCTGCTCAAATCATCTGTGAAGGTGAGAAAATAACGATATCTGCCACGAGCCTCAATATTCATCGGACCACATACATCTGTATGTATGATTTCCAACAAATTAGTTGCTCTCTCCATAGTTCCGGAGAACGGTGTTTTAGTCATCTTGCCCATGAGACACGGTTCGCAAGTACCAAGTGATTCATAATCAAGTGATTCCAAAAGTCCATCATTATGGAGTTTCTTCATCCGCTTTACACCGATATGACCTAAACGGCAGTGCCACAAATAAGTTGCACTATCATTATCAACTCTGCATCTTTTGGCTTCGACATTATGAATATGTGTGTCACTACTACCGAGATTCATTAAAAATAGACCACTCTTCAAGGGTGCATGACCATAAAAGATATTACTCATATAAATAGAACAACCATTATTCTCTGATTTAAATGAATAACCATCTCGCATCAAACAAGATCCAGATATAATGTTCATGCTTAACGCTGGCACCAAATAACAATTATTTAGGTCTAATACTAATCCCGAAGGTAGATGTAGAGGTAGCGTGCCGACGGCGATCACATCGACTTTGGAACCGTTTCCCACGCGCATCGTCACCTCGTCCTTGGCCAGTGTTCACTTAATCCGTAGTCCCTGTTTCGAGTTGCAAATATTAGCAACAGAACCAGTATCAAATACCCAGGTGCTACTGCGAGCTCTGGTAAGGTACACATCAATAACATGTATATCACATATACCTTTGTTCACCTTGCCATCCTTCTTATCCGCCAAATACTTGGGGCAGTTCCGCTTCCAGTGACTAGTCTGCTTGTAGTAGAAGCACCCAGTTTCAGGCTTAGGTCCAGATTTGGGTTTCTTCTCCTGAACAGCAACTTGCTTGCTGTTCTTCTTGAAGTTCCCCTTCTTCTTCCCTTTGCCCTTTTTCTTGAAACTAGTGGTCTTATTGACCATCAACACTTGATGCTCCTTTTTGATTTCTACCTCCGCTGCCTTTAGCATTGCGAAGAGCTCGGGAATTGTCTTATTCATCCCTTGCATGTTATAGTTCATCACGAAGCTCTTGTAGCTTGGTGGCAGTGATTGAAGAATTCTGTCAATGACGCTATCATCCGGAAGATTAACTCCCAGTTGAATCAACTGATTGTTATACCCAGACATTTTGAGTATATGCTCACTGACAGAACTATTCTCTTCCATCTTGCAGCTGTAGAACTTATTGGAGACTTCATATCTCTCAATCCGGCCATTTGCTTGAAATATTAACTTCAACTCCTGCAACATCTCATATGCTCCATGACGTTCAAAACGTCGTTGAAGACCCGGTTCTAAGCCGTAAAGCATGGCACACTGAACTATCGAGTAGTCATCAGCTTTGCTCTGCCAGACGTTCATAACCTCTGGTGTTGCTCTTGCAGCTGGCCTGGCACCCAGCGGTGCTTCCAGGACGTAATTCTTCTGTGCAGCAATGAGGATAATCCTCAAGTTACGGACCCAGTCCGTATAATTGCTACCATCATCTTTCAACTTTGCTTTCTCAAGGAACGCATTAAAATTCAACGGAACAACAGCACGGGCCATCTATCTACAATTAACATAGATAAGCAAGATACTATCAGGTACTAAGTTCATGATAAATTTAAGTTCTATTAATCATATTACTTAAGAACTCCCACTTAGATAGACATCCCTCTAATCATCTAAGTGATTACGTGATCCAAATCAACTAAACCATAACCGATCATCACGTGAAATGGAGTAGTTTTCAGTGGTGAACATCACTATGTTGATCATATCTACTATATGATTCACGCTCGACCTTTCGGTCTCAGTGTTCCGAGGCCATATCTGCATATGCTAGGCTCGTCAAGTTTAACCTGAGTACTCTGCGTGTGCAAAACTGGCTTGCACCCGTTGTAGATGGACGTAGAGCTTATCACACCCGATCATCACGTGGTGTCTGGGCACGACGAACTTTGGCAACGTTGCATACTCAGGGAGAACACTTTTATCTTGAAATTTAGTGAGAGATCATCTTATAATGCTACCGTCAATCAAAGCAAGATAAGATGCATAAAAGATAAACATCACATGCAATCAATATAAGTGATATGATATGACCATCATCATCTTATGCTTGTGATCTCCATCTCCGAAGCACCGTCATGATCACCATCGTCACCGGCGCGACACCTTGATCTCCATCGTAGCATCGTTGTCGTCTCGCCAACTATTGCTTCTACGACTATCACTACCGCTTAGTGATAGAGTAAAACAATTACATGGCGATTGCATTGCATACAATAAAGCGATAACCATATGGCTCCTGCCAGTTGCCGATAACTCGGTTACAAAACATGATCATCTCATACAATAAAATTCAGCATCATGTTTTGACCATATCACATCACAACATGCCCTGCAAAAACAAGTTAGCCGTCCTCTACTTTGTTGTTGCAAGTTTTACGTGGCTGCTACGGGCTTAGCAAGAACCGTTCTTACCTACGCATCAAAACCACAACGATAGTTTGTCAAGTTGGTGCTGTTTTAACCTTCGCAAGGACCGGGCGTAGCCACACTCGGTTCAACTAAAGTGAGAGAGACAGACACCCGCCAGTCACCTTTAAGCAATGAGTGCTCGCAACGGTGAAACCAGTCTCGCGTAAGCGTACGCGTAATGTCGGTCCGGGCCGCTTCATCTCACAATACCGCTGAACCAAAATATGACATGCTGGTAAGCAGTATGACTTATATCGCCCACAACTCACTTGTGTTCTACACGTGCATATAACATCAATGCATAAAACCAGGCTCTGATACCACTGTTGGGGAACGTAGTAATTTCAAAAAATTTCCTACACACACGCAAGATCATCATGATGTATAGCAACGAGAGGGGAGAGTGTTGTCCACGTACCCTCGTAGACCAAAAGCGGAAGCGTTTAACACAACGCGGTTGATGTAGTCGTACGTCTTCACGATCCGACCGATCAAGTACCGAACGCACGACACCTCCGAGTTCAACACACGTTCAGCTCGATGACGTCCCTCGAACTCCGATCCAGCCGAGTGTTGAGGGAGAGTTTCGTCAGCACGACGGCGTGGTGACAATGATGATGTTCTACCGACGCAGGGCTTCGCCTAAGCATCGCTACGATATTATCGAGGTGTAATATGGTGGAGGGGGGCACCGCACACGGCTAAGAGATCAATGATCAATTCTATGTCTAGAGGTGCCCCCCTGCCCCCGTATATAAGGGAGCAAGGGGGGGGGTTCGGCCGGCCAAGGGGAGAGGCGCGCCAGGAGGAGTCCTACACCTACCGGGAGTAGGACTCCCCCCCTTTTCCATGTTGGACTAGGAGAGAGAGGGGGAAGAGGTGGAGGGGAGGAAGGAAAGGGGGGGGGGCGCCGCCCCCCTCTCCTTGTCCTATTCGGACTTGGGGGGAGGGGCGTGCGGCCCTGCCCTGGCCTCCTCTCCTCTCTTCCACCTAGGCCCACTAAGGCCCATTAAGTTACCGGGGGGTTCCGGTAACCTCCCGGTACTCCGGAAAAATCCCGATTTCACCCGGAACACTTTCGATATCCAAACATAGGCTTCCAATATATCAATCTTTATGTCTCGACCATTTCGAGACTCCTCGTTATGTCCATGATCACATCCGGGACTCCGAACAAGCTTCGGTACATCAAAACATATAAACTCATAATATAACTGTCATCGTAACGTTAAGCGTGCGGACCCTACGGGTTCGAGAACTATGTAGACATGACCGAGACACCTCTCCGGTCAATAACCAATAGCGGAACCTGGATGCTCATATTGGTTCCCACATATTCTACGAAGATCTTTATTGGTCAGACCGCATAACAACATACGTTATTCCCTTTGTCATCGGTATGTTACTTGCCCGAGATTCGATCGTCGGTATCTCGATACCTAGTTCAATCTCGTTACCGGCAAGTCTCTTTACTCGTTCCGTAATACATCATCCCGCAACTAACTCATTAGTCACAATGCTTGCAAGGCTTATAGTGATGTGTATTACTGAGTGGGCCCAGAGATACCTCTCCGACAATCGGAGTGACAAATCCTAATCTCGAAATACGCCAACCCAACAAATACCTTTGGAGACACCTGTAGAGCACCTTTATAATCACCCAGTTACGTTGTGACATTTGGTAGCACACAAAGTATTCCTCCGGTAAACGGGAGTTGCATAATCTCATAGTCATAGGAACATGTATAAGTCATGAAGAAAGCAATAGCAACATACTAAACGATCGAGTGCTAAGCTAACGGAATGGGTCAAGTCAATCACATCATTCTCCTAATGATGTGATCCCGTTAATCAAATGACAACTCATGTCTATGGCTAGGAAACATAACCATCTTTGATCAACGAGCTAGTCAAGTAGAGGCATACTAGTGACACTCTGTTTGTCTATGTATTCACACAAGTATTATGTTTCCGGTTAATACAATTCTAGCATGAATAATAAACATTTATCATGATATAAGGAAATAAATAATAACTTTATTATTGCCTCTAGGGCATATTTCCTTCATGCGGTGGGTCATCGGCGGCGGTGGAGCGGGGGAGGGTGTGGGGGTCGGCGGCGGCCGGTGGAGCGGGGTAGAGGGTGCGGGGGGTGCTCGGCGGCGAGGGGGACCGGATCTGGCGAGGTGGGATAGCGATCGAGATGGAGGGGGATCGGGATCGAGTGTCCATGAAGCTTAAAAATATTCATGAGTTCAAAAAGTGCCCATGAAATACAATCGAGAAATGAAGGCTACAATTTAAATACAATCGATTTTAGCTAGCTATCTGTTCACAATCTTCTTGCCCTTATTTTTCGTTAATGGAGTTCTTCTCTTGAACGGACGTCCTTTAGGTAGGGTGGTCCTGCTTCTTCTTGTGGTGTATGCTGATACTTCATCGTCGTCGTCATGTTCCATCTTCGGGTCGCCGTACTTGTCGAAGTCTTGCTCATTGGCGACTCCATCCATTCCGATGATCTTCCTTTTGCCTCTCCTCACGACAACACGACTGGGCTTTGACGGGTCGGTAATGAAGAAGCATTGGTCCACTTGGGAAGCCAGTACCCATGGCTCATTTTTCGCGGTGACGTTCGCGCCTGCGGTCTTGGATTTGGCTTCGGGTATAACCATGGTGGTGAAATACCGGTCTTCTTTTATGACGCTCTTGGCCCATCTGACACGGAACATCGGGACCTTCTCTCCAGCGTAGCTCAGCTCCCAGATCTCCTCGATCCTTCCGTAGTATCTGTCCTTGTCATTACCGGTGTAGGATTCCATCGTTATCCCGGAGTTCTGATAACCATCGCTCTTCATGTCCTTGTCCTCGGTGTAGAATGTGTAGCCGTTGATATCGTACGCCTCATACGTCATCAGGTTGTGCTCGGCGCCCTGTGACACGGCGAATATGAGTTGTCCTTCCGCGGAAGAATCCTCATGTAAAGGGTACGACAGAAGCTTCTGCTTAAACCAACGCGTGAAACATGAGTTGTGCTCTTTGATTATATCTCCGTCCGTCCTCTGTTGGCCTCAGTCATTGTACGTCTTCTCAATAAAGGTTTTGTGCTCTACCACCCAAGGATCGACCACGTCTATGTGTTGTAGCGCGACTACGTTTGCTCTTTCAAAGTCGGCGAGTCGACCATCGAAGTCGACATGCATTTCGCGGCGACCCTCACGGTGACCCCATCCAGCGAGCCTGCCGAGGTGCCTGTTGATAGGCAGACCAAAGGGGTTCTCGATGCCTAGATAATTCGTGCAGTAGGAGATGCACTCTTCGGTCAGAAAGCCCCTGGCTATGCTTCCCTCTGGACGTGACATGTTGCGAACGTATCCTTTGATGACACCATTCATCCTTTCGAACGGCATCATGCTGTGCAGGAATGACGGCCCGAGTTGGATGATATCCTCCACGATATGGACCAGCATATGCACCATAACGTCGAAGAATGCGGGCGGGAAGTACATCTCAAGCTCGCATAGTATCACCACGATCTCTTCCTGTAGCCTTCTGAGTTGCCTCACGCCAACCGACTTCCGAGAGATGACGTCGAAAAAGTTGCATAGGCCAATAGCGTTTCACGGACGTGCGCGTCCATGATCCCACGGATTGCAACTGGAAGTATCTGCGTCATCAGCACGTGACAGTCGTGAGACTTCATCCCGCTGAACTTCTACTTCGCTGAGTCTAGGTATCTGCTTATCTTCCCCACGTAACCGTAAGGAAGTTTTACTCTTACGAGGCAGGTGAAAAACTGACCGATCTCCTCCTGACTTAGAGTGAAGCACGCGGGAGGGAAGTCATTTCCGTTCTTCTTGGCCTTTTTTCCTTTGTGACGACTTTCCGTGTCCTGCTTCGCCTCATCATCATCATCATTAGCGTGAAGCTCCTCCCTGATGCCCATTGATTTCAAGTCTGCCCTTGCTTTCGGCCCATCTTTGGTCCTCTCTGGCATGTTGAGCAGGGTACCAAGCAGACTCTCACACACGTTCTTCGTGATATGCATGACATCAAGGCTGTGAGGCACACGGTGGATCTTCTAGTACGGCAAGTCCCAGAAAACAGACCTCGTTTTCCATACCTTCAGCAGCGGCTCTGGCGCCTTTCGCTTCTTTCCCGGCTCTGGCGCCTTTTGCTTCTTTCCCGGCAGTGGGCAATCTTTCCAATTTTTCAACAGCTCGTCTATTTCCTCGCCGCTCCTCGTACACGGGCGTCTTCGGGGTTCGGTTTCACCATCGAACAGATCCTTGCGTTTCCTCCACGGGTCATCGTCGCGAAGCCACCTTCGATGTCCCATGAACACGGTTTTCGAAGACCCGGGATCTCTATCTAGCTGGCGATACGTTGTGTCATCCATGCACCTGACGCATCCAGAAAATCCGTGGACCACCTGCCCCGCGAGATATCCGTAACCGAGATAGTCGTGCACCGTCGTGAGCAGTGCGGCTCTCATAGGGAAATATTCTTTCTCTGCGGCGTCCCACGTATTGGCTGGCGTTTCCACAGCGTGTCTAGCTCCTCTTTCAGCAGCCCCAGATACAGATTGATGTCGTTCCCTGGTTGTTTCGGCCCTTCAATTAGCATACTCATGTGAATGTACTTCCTCTTCATGCACAACCAGGGGGGAAGGTTGTACATCCACACAAACACAGGCCAGGTGCTATGTGTGCTTCTCTGGCTGCCAAACGGATTGACTCCATCGGTGCTCGCGCCCAGCACGATGTTCCTTGGATCCTTCCCAAATTCTCGGTGTTTGAAGTTCAACGCTTGCCACTGGCTCCCATCCTTAGGGTGACTCAGCATCTTGTCTTTTTTATTTATCTCCGGATCATTTCTGTCATCTTCTCGCTTCTTCTCCTCCCTATCCGCGTGCCAACGCAGGAGCTTTGCTACCTTAGGGTCCGCGAAATACCGCTGCAGATGAGGAGTGATCGGAAAGTACCACACCACTTTTCGAGGAGCTTTCTTCCTCTTCTTGTATCGAGTGACGCCGCACACCGGACATATGGTAGACTCCGCGTGCTCGTCCTGATAAATGATGCAATTGTTCATGCACACATGGTATTTCACGTGCGGTAAATCCAGAGGACACACGATTTTCTTTGCCTCCTCGAAACTGGTCGGGCACTTGTTCCCCTTGGGAAGACGTTCGTGCCAGAATGACATGTTCTCGTCGAAGCATGCGTCGGTCATTTTGTGTTTTACCTTCATCTCCAGAGCCATGAGCGTTACTTTCAGGCGGGTATCCTCGGGCCTGCATCCTTCATACAATGGAGTAACCGCGTCTATCTCCAGTTGATCCAGCTTGGCTTTCTCTCGGGCGGCAGCTCTTGTGTTATCCGTCTGCTTGAGAAGCAGCTCTTGAATATGAAGGTCCTGCACCCAGCCCATCGATGGTCCATCGTGGTCTGCTCCGCCGGCATCTTCATCTTCATGATCATGCCCTTCGTCTGCTCCGGCATCTTCCTCATCATCATGTCCGGCATCTTCTACATGATGACTGTGTACAGCATCACCGTCGTGATCATGTCCTGGAGATTCTTCGTCTTCTCGCCCGCCCGAGCCGCGGTGGTTGTCTTGCTGCCCTTCCTCATTTCTTGCCCGGCCCCCATGGACGACTTCATAGTCATCTTCATCACCTTGCCACCGATAGCCATCCATGAAACCACGCAAGAGCAGGTGGTCCCGCACCTGCCCGGAATCCGGGTCCGCAATAAGGCTCTTCAGCTTGCATCTCTCGTTCTTTTCAAGCATCTCGGCCTTCACGGAGCTCAAAAACCTATTCACGATGCCTTCGGTCATCGTGCGGACCATGGTCGCCTGCGGGGTAGAGCAAAACGATATTTTAGAACAAAGAAAAAATTTGGCATGACTTTCCCTAAAAATAGGACAAAAAAGAATGCATAGTGCCAAAATTCTCGCCGAAACGGAAATGAATCAACATTCCGGCAAAATATTGGCAACTATCGCATTTCAAATACCGGTACCTGCAAACACAAACATATATGCAACATCACAAACATATGCAACACCACAAACATACATAGATCTAGCTAGGCCATAAAAAGTGCATGTGCACGTTGTTGGAGGGAGAACAACATAAAGATAGCTTCCCCCTTACTTACCTATCAAAAAAGGTAATTTAACCACTTAATCTGGATGAATTTATGGTGCAAATGAGGTGAGGAGGAGGAGGCAGCCGAGACAAGCTTGGAGGAGGAGGTGGAGAGAATGAAGTGGGGAAAGTGAGTGGGTAGTGTGGCTGTCCAAAATATCTAGCTCGTCCCAGGTTACTAATGGCGCACCACCAACAAATGCGCCATTAGTAACCCTGGTTACTAATGGCGCACCTGCTGGTGGTGCGCCATTAGTAGTTTTGCAAAAAAAAACACACTAATGGCGCACCAGGGAACAGTGCGCCATTAAACTAGTAATGGCGCACTGTTCCCTGGTGCGCCATTAGTAGTTTTGCAAAAAAATAAAAAATAAAAAAATATAGTAGTGGCGCACTATGAGGCTGGTGCGCCATTACTAGTTAGAACTTGTAATGGCGCACTGTGCCCTAGTGCGCCATTAGTATGTTTGAATTTTTTTTGGTTACTAGTGGCGCACCGTATGTCTGGTGCGCCATTAGTGTCTTTCACACTAATGGCGCACCAGCCCATGGTGCGCCATTAGTGGTCATTCCATCTATAGCCCTTTTCCTAGTAGTGACACATTTAGAAAAAATAGTTAAAATTATATTCTATTTATTACACACATTTGGAACACAATAGTTAAAATTATATTTTGTTATACACACATTTAGAAAGAAAAAAAGTAGTTAAAATTATATTTCTATTATTGCACACATATAGAGACAATTAGTTGAAATTATATTGTGTTAGTACACACATTTAGAAAAAAATAGCTAAATTATATTATGCTATTACACACATTTAGAAAATAATAATTAAAACTATATTGTTTTTATTACGCACATTTAGAAAATTAGTTTGAACTATAAACTGTTATTTTCTTTAACATGCATTGTTTTACAGATGGATGGAAGACGTGATGATGCAAGTTGATGTAGTAAGTAGTACTAAGTGATGATGCAAGTTGATCTAGGAAGTACCAGTAAGAGATGGTGGAATTTGAGCTAGGAAGTACTAGTAAGAGATGATGTAATTTGGTCGAGGAAGTAGTAGTAAGAGATGATGGAATTTGATGTTGTAGTTTGAACTGGGATGCAACTTTGAACTATGAAGTAAGTTGTATCTTATGCACTTGATTACGGATTTGCCCATGTGTGACAATTTGCCATGCTAAAATGCACTTGTTGAACCCTCTAGTTAGCCAAAAGAATGTACTAAACTCATGTTTATGCATTGCATTTAAACATCGAGAGAGCTAATGATTAGTCCACATATTGAAAACTGTACACAATTAAGTTTAACATCACAAGCAAGTTTCATTCAAGTCTTAGGATTTCTACAAGGTGAACGAAACAAATTAGAAAACATAAACCCGAACCCTAACAAACTACTCATCGTCGCTACTGCTCCCATAAAGGTCAACGCCGCCGCCGTCGCCGTCTTCTGCGTCGTCGTCCGCGCCATCGTCACTGTCGTCGCTACCGCGGAAGTAGTTGAAGAACTCATCCGCATTTGCTATCGAGTTCACTAGCGCCTCCACAAAGTCCCTCGACGCCTTCTCGTACCCCGACACATCCACCGGGTTTGCAGGGTCCATGAACTCCGGTGGTGGAATCCAGCTGGGCGCAACGGTGGAGTCGCGGATCGCGCAGATGAACCCCGACGAGTCGTCGGGGGTCGCCCGTCTCCTCCAACGCAGCCAGTTCCGGTGGGAGCTGGGCTTGAGCAGGGGGCTGCAAGCGCGGGGTGGCGGCCGGTTGGGGCGACGACTACAGACGCGCAGCAGCGGCCGCCTGCACCATGCGACGACTGGGCGGGAGAGGTAGCAGGTGGTGAGGGGAGCGCTAGGGGTGCGGGGGTGCTTCGCCGCGGCGGTACGCGCGAAGGATGGCGTAGAAATTGCGCCCAGCCCAGAACCGGTGGTGTTCTGCCATGTTCCAACGACCAGCGGGGTGGGTGCACAATTCCTCGAGGATGGCGGCAGGGCCAGGTGAGGCGTAAATGTCGGCAGTGACATGCCACCCCGTTGCTATGCGTGATGACGGCGGCACCAGCATGCCACAACGATAGATCTCCATAGTCTCTGGCTGGCTAAGGCTAGAGGGCCATGAGCCCGCGGGTGCGGTGCCGCCCCCGCGGTTGCTTCCGGCTACGTAGTTGGCCATCAACAATAGGAGTGGGCTTGGAGTTGGCGGTGAATGGGCTTCATGGCGGGAAGGAACAACATCAGTAGAGGAGTGCGACAGGGAGGGATGTGCGTCGGGGGAGGCCGACCTAGTTGGCTTTTATAGCCGCTCGACGAGGAGGGAGCCGGTGGGCGGCGTTAATGGCAAGGGCGACCTCTCGACGGTGCAAGGCGTCTTGCAGTTTTCGAGCGGCCGTCCACATGGTACGTAGGGAACTTTCCAGAACCGCCTACATGCAGCTTTAAAGGGGTTCTCATTGGATTCCATGACAGCGCACCACGGGAGGCCGGCAAGTGGGCCCGACGATGACGGGGCAGGATGCGTGGACTGGGTGGCAGGGAGCACGGACCGGAGGAGCCTGAGTTGTTTCCACAAAATACGAGGGGGTTATACGCAAAAAGCAGCGCCACGCGGTGGCAGCCAAGCGGGGGACCGTAGAGTGTTATGTAAAAGGACCGTAAGGTGTTACATATTCGCATGTATAGGATCTGTATTGTAGTGTTTCTTAAGTAACGGGACTAAATCATAGTGCGCCAGAGACTTGAAGGATGAAATGTGTAATTTTATCCTCATTTTTGTTTCCCTCTTCCCCATCCTACGGAAAGCTGGAGCTTGCAGTCAGTCCACAAAGCAAACAACCCCTATTTGTCTAGCGATTCCTATTTGATGTTTCAGGTGCTTGAACCCGTCCAAGCTGGGCTGATCCATATACTTTTCTTCTTCTTCTTCTTCTTCTTCTTCTTCTTCTTCTTCTTCTTCTTCTTCTTCTTCTTATAGAACCCTCCAAGCTGGGCCGACCCATGTACTTTTCTTCTTCTTCTTCTTCTTCTGTTTATAAATCCCCCCCCCCCCCCCCCCCCCCCCCAAAAGATGCGGGCGATAGGTATTGAACTTCCACACGAGTGTTCCAAGAGAACATTAGTAACCGCTAGGCTAGCCCGCCGGCTTGATGCATACTTGCTTTTGTCTACCATTTATTACATTCTTCGGTTTTCCTAGGTTACTGCTTAGTTTCCGCACGTTTTTATTCGTTTTCTCCTTTTTCTTTTGTTTCTGTTCCTTCTTTTCTTTTTTTCTTAGATGCACCAAAATTTCCCAAAATTCATGATCTTGTTTCAAATGTGTTGGATTTTTCTTAAAAGATGATGAACTTTTGTTTCCAAATTCGATGAACTTTTTTTTATTTCTGGCCTCGCGTCAGGGGCGCTAGATGGGCCAGCCCAGCCGCGTGGAAAGCCACGACCTCATTTTTTTCATGTTTTTTAATTTCTTTCTTCTTTCGTTTATACTTCCAAATATTCTAAATAAATATATTATATTTTTTTACATAGCACATTTGGAAAAATGTTAACAAAGAATTTGAAAAATGTCGAATGTGTATAGAGAAAATGTTTCACATGTGTACGAAAAATGTATACAAAAAATTTACAATGTGTGTGAAATAGTTGATCGTGTATTCAAAAAATGTTAATCAAGCATTTGAAACAATTTTAAACAAGTACGTAACCAAGATTAGTCAAGCACTTAAAAATTGTATATGGAAAAAATGTTCCCCATGTATTAAAAAAATCTTGTATTTTATTCAAAAAATGTTAAACTTGTATTTTTACAATGTTAATCAAGCATTTGGAAATTTTAAATGTATATAGAACAAATGTTGACCATGTATTAAAAAATGTTAATGTTGCATTTGAAAAAAATGTTAATCAAGCATTTGAAAAATGTTAAAAGTGTATAGAAAAAACACATAGCATGTGTTAAAAAAATGTGAATCTTGTATTGAATTTTTTTAATCAAGAATTTAAAAAAATGTTTAACAACGTGTATAAAAAATCAATTCACCATATATTGAAAAATGTTAATCAAGCATTTGAAATATATTGAAAATGCGTATAGACGAAAGATTGACCATGTATTCAAACAATGTTAAACTCATATTTTAAAATGTTAAACTTGTATTTGAGAAATGTTAATCAAATATTTCAAAAATGTTGTAAACGTGTATAGAAAAATGTTAACCATGCATTTTTTTAAACTCGTATTTGAAAATGTTGAACGTGTTTTTGAAAAATGTTCTTGACTTATATGAAAAATGTAGAAATAAAACCAAAAGAAAGAAGAAAAATGAAAAAAAACAATGAAAATAAAGAAAACCAAAGAAAAAAGAAAAATAACCGAAGAAACAAATGCAAAAAGAAAGGAAAAACAGTGAAAACCGAAAAAAAAAGAAAAACAAAAAAGTTATAATCTAAGAATTAAAAAACTGAAGAAAAAAAGGAAGAAAAATGAGAAAAAAAAGAATAAAAACCATGAAAGAAACAAAAAGAAACCAAAAGGAAAATGAAAGAAAAAACCTGAAGTATAATGACGAAATAAACAGAATTAAAACCGGAGAAGAAATAAGAAAACCAAAAAAAAATTCAAAAACAGAAAAAACAAAGAAATAGAAACCCCGGCTCTTTTCCCTCAAGTAGGCCGCGCCTACTATATTACCACAATCCTGACCGTGACGGAATGCCTAGCAGCACCTCACACTACTGAGGCGAGTTGGGATAGATTCCCGGGGAGTGCATTATTTCTCCTGTTTTATTTCTCATTTTTTAGTATGCGCTAATGGGCCGGCCCTCTTGCGTGAAGCAAGATATACTCACTATATCTGGGGTTCACGACCGAACCAAAGCCTCCAAGGGTCAGCAACAACAACATACATACGAGGAGCGCCTCTTCAGTGCCGGTTAGCTGCTTGGTGCTCTCACGCCTCTCTTGCATAGGCCAACCAAACAAATGGAGTGTCCCTTTGGTTTGCTTAGTTTTTTTTTTCCTTTTTGCTGCTTGTTCATTCGATTAGTTGATCGGCTAATATGCACTAAATTGTTGATCGGTCAATAGTTGACCTGTTGACCTAGTTAACCATGACTTGTGTGCAGTGACCGTTTGTGATGCCCGGGTAACTAACCTACAGTAACCCTCTACTGGTGATGCCACGTCACCTCAATTACTGTTGCTAATCTCGCGTTAGTTCAGAATCGATTCAACTTCAAATTCAAAATCAAGTCAAATATTAAAAGTTTTCAAACATTAAAACTAAAATGTTCGGGTTGTGCCAAATAATGCATAGGTAATTATGATGGAGAAACCACACTTTTATAAAATTCTTAAATACTCTAAATTGATTAAAACAATAGTTTCAACAATTAAATAATTGCTTTTGATATTTTACAAAATACTAATCTATTTGTTTAAAAAGAAAACTTTTTGTGGTAGTGGGTGATCATGAGACACTAAATCAGGAATTCACTTTGTGGTAATAAAACAAAATTAGTCCACAGAAATAAAAGAAAACAGTAAAAGAAAATAAACAAAATATAAAAGGAAAGCAAACAAAAATAGAAGAGAAACCCCCCTCTCCCGCTGGGCCCCGGCCCAGCTGGCCTGTAGGCCAACCAGGAGGCCCACTCCACTCCTCCTTATCCCCCGGTCCACCCCTCCCCTCCCGCAAACCCTAGGCCTCACCCACGACGCACACACACACACGCCGACGCACGGAGGAGGGGCGCTCCTATTCGATCCCCTCCTCCCGCACGCCCACGCCCGATGGAAGTCGCCGCTCCGCCAGGGCCGCCGCCAGCCGGCGCCGGCGCCGCCCCTTCCGGACTCCTCCGCACCCCTCCTCTCCCTCGTGCGGCTCCCGCCTGAGCCGTGGCCTCGCCTCGTCGCTGACCCCATGCCGTCGCCCGTCGTCGCCACCACCACGTCACCGGAACGCTTCCTCGCCGGATCTCCTCCCCACCGCGTATCGTCCCCGTCTTCCGCCTCGACAACCGCTGCCCCGTGCCCCACGCCCCGCCGGTGAGGCCCTCGGCCTCTGGCTCTCATCCTCTCTCCCTCGCACGCCCCGATGCTGTCCGCGCCCGTGGACCTCTCCACGCCCCTGCTCCCCGCCGCGGCTCGCCTCGCCTTGCCGCTCCAGCCGTGCGGCCCCGCAACCCACCGCTGTGCCCGCCGCGCCACTGACCACCTCGGCTCCCGCTGCCATGCGCACACGCGCCGGTCCGCCGCTACCACTTCCCCCTGCATCCCGTAGCTCATCGGCCGCGCCCAGCCGCGCAGCCCCGCACCCCCCGCTGGCGGCACCCCTGCCCTGCGGCCACTGTTGCCGCTCGCCTCCGCCCCGCCGCTGCGTGCTCACCGCCGGCGGCCCTCCTCCTCGCCCGCCGGCGCGCATTCCCGCCTGTCGCCGTGGGCCATCACTGCCCAGCGCCTGCGGCCGCCGTGCACGTCTGCTGCTCGCCCCGCGCGCCCGGCCACCACCTCCCCTCGTGCTCGCCGCTACAACCTGGTAATCTGATACCACTTGATAGAGGCAAAGGTGTCCCGTCTTTCGATGAGATGGTGGCTATCGTTTTGGAGGAAGTCGACTTTGACGATCCGACTACGAACGTGCGAGGACGTCGCGCCTTAGCAATCGCTAAACCAACTTCGAGAGGTTATTGACCACGCCGGAGCACGATCAACCTGACCACGAAGGTCTGTTTCCTGCAGGCAAACGAAGAACAAGCAAGAAACTAAGATTGCAATCTGGATATTGCAAATATAAGAGGAAAGCTTTATTGATCAAGGTGGGGTTCTGTGACGCCTTTGTCTGGTCGTTGAACACAAACGAAGTACGCGAAGTTGCAGCTATGGTGAACTTTTAATCTAAACAAAACCCAAAGTCTAAACGGTGCCCTAAGGGCTGTATATATGGAGGAAGAGGGGGGGGGGGAATTTCGTGGCCCTTGGGGAAGGGGTCCGAAACCAACCCTATCTCTTATTTCCCCACACATACGGACTCTAAAAACAGCCTATACTTATGTATTTCGAAATTACATGGGCCTGGCCCAATAATAAGGTGACGCAGCACCTAGAATAGCCTTTGGACGAAATTTATGAAGTGGCATCTTGTATATTTCGTCCAAGGCTTCATTCACTCCTTATGGTGGCTTCAAAGTCCTGAAATCATCACTTGTAACTCCGTTCTTGTTCCCCTTGCGCATGCCATCAACTCCATGCTTGTTCTTGCTCCAATGTTCATCCTTCTCCAAGCTAGGCCCTTCATTTGTAAGCAAAACAAAAGTATCCAATTTAGGCAGCATCATATTCTCGTGAACATTAGAATCATTACCAAGAAACAAAAGTACCTGGTAATTTAATTGGCGTGTGCGAGCTCTAGTAATTGGTCCATTATATGTAACAGTAGGGGCTGTGGGTGTAACAATGGTATTGATGTCCTCATCATCCTCCCCTTCTTGAAATTAAGTCGTCCTCGACGGAAGCTCATCTTGCTCACCCAAATAAGGCTTCAAATCTGCAATGTTAAAAGTGGGACTAACCCCAAAATCTGCAGGTAGCTCAAGTTTATATGCATTATCATTTATTTTCTCTAACACCTTAAAAGGACCATCAGCACGTGGCATTAGCTTTGATTTGCGCAAATTAGGAAATCTATCCTTACGCAAATGTAACCAAACAAGATCTCCAGGTGCAAACACAACATGTTCTCTACCCTTATCTCCAGCAAGTTTATATTTAGCATTCATACGCTCAATGTTTTCCTTAGTTAACTCATGCATTTTTAAAATCAATTCAGCACGTTCTTTAGCATCAAAATTAACCTTCTCCGAAGATGGAAGAGGCAACAAATCAATTGGTGCACGAGGTAGGAAACCATACACAATTTCAAAAGGGCACATCTTAGTAGTAGAATGCAATGAACGATTATAAGCAAATTCAATATGAGGCAAGCATTCTTCCCACATTTTCTTATTATTCTTCAAAACAGCCCTAAGCATAGTAGACAATGTTCTATTGACTACTTCAGTTTGTCCATCAGTTTGGGGGTGACACGTAGTACTAAAAAGCAATTTAGTCCCCAACTTAGCCCATAAACTTCTCCAAAAGTGGCTAAGAAATTTAGTATCACGATCTGAAACAATAGTATTTGGCACACCATGCAAGCGAATAATTTCACGAAAGAACAAATCAGCAACATTAACAACATCATCACTTTTATGACATGGTATAAAGTGTGCCATTTTCGAGAGTCTATCCACGACAACAAATATGCTATCCCTCCCCTTCTTTGTTCGAGGTAAACCTAAAACAAATTCCATAGATATATCCTCCCAAGGAACACTAGGTACAGGCAAAGGCATATATAAACCATGAGGATTGAGTCGTGACTTAGCTTTTTGACATGTAGTGCAGCGAGCAACAAAACGCTCAACATCCCGTCTCATCTTTGGCCAAAAGAAATGTGTAGCAAGTATATCCTCCGTCTTCTTCACGCCAAAGTGTCCCATTAGTCCTCCTCCATGCGCCTCCTGCAACAACAAAATACGAACGGAGCTAGCTGGAATGCATAGCTTGTTAGCACGAAACACAAATCCATCATTAACGACGAACTTGTTCCATCTTCTACCTTCTTTACAATTCTGCAATACATCTTTAAATTCAGCATCATGCACATATTGATCTTTGATGGTCTCCAAACCAAATATTTTAAAGTCAAGTTGTGAAAGCATAGTATAACGACGAGACAATGCATCAGCAATAACATTTTCTTTACCCTTCTTGTGTTTAATGACATAAGGGAAAGTCTCAATGAATTCAACCCATTTAGCATGTCTACGGTTCAGTTTTGCTTGACTTTTAATGTGTTTCAAAGATGCATGATCAGAATCTATAACAAATTCTTTGGGCCATAAATAATGTTGCCATGTTTCTAAAGTCCGAACAAGAGCATATAATTCTTTATCATAAGTAGAATAGTTCAGACTAGGCCCACTCAATTTTTCAGAAAAGTATGCAACAGGTTTGCCATCTTGTAATAACACAGCTCCTAATCCAATTCTACTAGCATCACATTCAAGCTCAAAAGTCTTATTAAAATCAGGAAGTTGGAGTAAAGGAGCATGTGTCAACTTATCTTTCAATACCGTGAAGGCTTCTTCTGTGCGGTACCCCAAACAAAAGGCACATCCTTCTTTGTAAGCTCGTTGAGAGGTGCGGCAATGGTGCTAAAATCTCTCACAAAACGCCTATAGAAACCAGCGAGTCCAAGAAAACTCCGCACTTGTGTGACCGTTTTGGGCTGCGGCCAACTCTCAATAGCTTCAATCTTGGCTTTATCAACTTCAATTCCCTGTGGAGTAACAACATAGCCAAGAAAAGATACTCGGTCGGTGCAAAAGGTGCACTTCCCAAGGTTACCAAACAAACGTGCATCACGTAGAGCAATAAAAACAGCACATAAATGTTCTAAATGTTCTTCCAAAGATTTTCTATAAATCAGTATATCATCAAAATAGACTACCACAAATCGTCCAATGAAAGCACGTAAAACTTCGTTCACTAGTCTCATGAAAGTACTAGGTGCATTAGTTAACCCAAAAGGCATGACTAACCACTCATATAAACCAAACTTAGTTTTAAATGCTGTTTTCCATTCATCTCCCAATTTCATACGAATTTGATGGTATCCACTACGCAAATCAACTTAGGAGAATATTGTAGAGCTACTCAATTCATCAAGCATATCATCTAGCCTAGGAATAGGATGACGATAACGAATAGTAATATTATTAATGCCTCTACAATCAACACACATACGCGATGTACCATCCTTTTTCGGCACTAGAATAATAGGAACAACACAAGGACTAAGGGATTCACGAATATAACCTTTGTCGAGCAACTCCTGTACTTGATGCATAATCTCCTTCGTCTCCTCTGGATCGGTACGGTATGGTGCATGGTTGGGTAGCGATGCACCGGGAATTAAGTCAATTTGATGCTCAATCCCTCGAATAGGTAGTAATCCCGGTGGCATGTCTTGTGGGAAGACGTCAGCGAACTCCTGCAAAATGTTAGTGACTGCAGGGGGCAAAGAGGAAGGCACGTCCTCGAATGAAAATAATGCCTCTTTGCACACAAAAGCATAGCAAACAGATTTGCTAAAAACTAGCTCATCAATATCAGATTTGGTGGCAAGTAAACATGCACTTTTCAATTTAATTTCAGAAGCAATACTAGATGGTTTATTATTAGGCTTCATTTGTTGCTCAAATTCTTTTGCCACAATCTGATTTTCACTCTTATTTTTCTCCTGTTTTGCTTTATTAGCTCTATGAATATCATCTTTCAAAATGGAATCCGAAGTCATACGAAGCAAAGTAATATTTGTATCCTTATGAACAAGAGTATACTGATTGTTTCTACCATGGTGTACAGAATTTTTATCAAATTGCCATGGTCTACCAAGTAATAAGGAACATGCTTGCATAGGTACCACATCACAATCAACATAATCAGCATATGTAGAGATACTAAAATGCACCCGAACAGTACGTGTTACCTTAACCTTGCCGCTGTTGTTGAACCATTGGATGTAGTAAGGATGTGGATGTGGTCTTGTGGTGAGAGATATCTTCTCCACCATCTCCATGCTAGCCAAGTTGTTGCAACTCCCTCCATCTATGATGACGCGAATAGAACGTTCCTTCACAACTCCCTTTGTATGGAACAAATTATGCCTCTGATTTTGCTCAGCTTGTGTAACCTGCACACTCAAAACACGTTGAGGAACTAAACATTCATACCTGTCAGCATCTTCAGCAGCCATGTATTGCGTCTCATGATCAGAATCATTTCCACCGTGTTCTTCATGTGTAATAAGAGCCAAAGTCTCCTCATCATAGTCACTAGCGGACTCATACCCACCATCCTTAGTAGCAATCATCACACGCTGGGATTTGCATTCTCTCGCAAAATGTCCTCTTCCCTTACAACGATGACAAATAATATCACTTGTGTGCCCTGTTGACGCCATGGAAGAAGAAGAGCTCTGTGCAGGCCCGGCAGGTGTGCTCTTGGCAGATAGTGGTGGTTGTGCCTACTTTCTTGTATCACGGTTGGAGGTGGCACCTGAAGGAGGTGATGGTGCAGTGGAAGTAGATGATGCATGTGGTGTCCATGATGAAGGTCGACCTGCAGAAAAGTTAGTTCGCGCCAATGCCTGTCGGTCCTGCACTTCACGTTCAGCTTTACAAGCAAGATGGAATAAACGAGTGATATTATTATAATCCTTATACTCTAGAATGGTCTGAATCTCTCTATTTAATCCACCCATAAAACGTGCAAGCATAGCTTCATTCTCCTCAACAATACCACATCTAATCAAGCCAGTTTGTAATTCCTGATAATATTCTTCTACAGAATTTTTTCCTTGTCTTAAGCGTTGCAATTTTTGAAGTAATTCACGTTGATAATATGGTGGAACCCAACGAGTACGCATAGCAGTTTTCAAAGCAGCCCAAGTAGCTGGAACAGGATATAATCTACAATGTTCAGACCACCAAACACATGCAAAGCTAGTGAAAGCACTAACAGCAGCAGGAACACGTCTCTCCTCAGGATATTGTAAACATGTAAATCGTTGTTCAGTTTCTAACTCCCAAGTAAGATATATATCAGGAACATATCTACCCTCAAATGGTGGAATATTCAATTTCATTTTAGGGAGATGGTCATGATCTCGTACCTGAGGGGGAGCCCTAACATTGCCATTATTTGCATGTGGACGACCTGGTGGTTGTGGTGCTGGTGGTTGCACGTAGTTCTGATTTTGATCAACCTCATCCTCGTAATCTCCCGCATAATCATCCTCCTCCACATCAGCAGCAGGAGCCACAGAAGTATCAACAGCAGCACCAGTAGTTTGGCCAGGCTGAAGAGGGACACGGCTCGCTCGGCGGAGGGCTGTTTCCCTATGTGGAGGTAGTCATTGTTGTTGTTGTTGTTGTTGTTGTTGTTGTTGTTGTTGTTGTTGTTGTTGTTGTTGTTGTTGTTGTTGTTGTTGTTGTTGTTGTTGTTGTTGTTGTTGTTGTTGTTGTTGTTGTTGTTGTTGTTGTTGTTGTTGTTGTTGTTGTTGCAGAGGTGCAGCTGGTGGTGGAAGACGCACAAGCAGTTCATTGAATCTGTTATCAAGCTTTGTTTCGAACGTCTTCTCAAGGCCAGTGATCTTCTCCATGGCCTCTTCAAAATTGTTCAGCACATCTTGCACCTGTTCAGTCATCATTTGCTGAAACTTATCATGAAGCTCCTTGTTCGTTAAGTTCTCCCAGTCAATCTCGTCGGCTTGTGATCCTGGCATGGTTAGCAGTAATAGAAACACACAAAAATATGATCCTATAGACTACTAACAAGTGGTGGTGGTGGTGGGTGTCACAAATCCGTCAAGCAAATCTCAAATTCTTACCAGTTCTTACCCAGCAGCAGGCGGTGATCGGCAACCGATGTAGTCAAAACTCTCAAAGCTTGGATAGAGCGATTACCAGGGAGAGTCAAACGCACGATGTAGATGTATGTGGAGCTGGGAAGGCTTATAATATGGTAGCAAAAAGGGTCAGCAATAATCAATTCAGAGATGCAAAGTTGAATAAACGCTCAACGATGGTACTGTGCTGGTCCTAGGCTAGACCGTACTAGAGACGCGAGCCTAGAACACTAACAAAATCACGGCGCTGCACGTAAACAAGGGAGGAGCACACTCTGATTTTTTTTGTTTTTTCACTTTTTTTTGCACTTTTTTCCTCTTTTTCGTTTGCTCCGCAACAAATTTTTTTCCGAAAAAGTCTACAAACGTCCTAAAAACTGCCTAGCCAGAATTTTCCAGACTTCGTTTTTTTTGAAACTGGAACTATTTTTCTTCTGCGGATGGCTCGAAAGTTGGGGAGTCCTATTCTGTCACGACTCGGAGTATCGCGTGATCTGGAAATCGAGAACAAAACAATAATTACTGGACTCAGACTAGGACAGGTGGCGGAGATGAATCTGGTGGAAACTCGGACTGGTGGCGGATATTTGCAGGGCGATGGAACACGGACTGGTGGCGAATCTGTGATGCAGGTGGAACCGGATTAGCGTGATGGTGGTGGATATGTGGTATATGGTAGCGACGATGACGATGGTGGTATATGGCAGTGGTGATGACGATGGTGGTATATGGCAGCGGTGATGACGATGGTGCGGCGGCGGCGTGACAGCTTGTGAACAGAACTCGAAACTCTAAAGTACTAGACGCTAGGACCAGCAACTTGATACGACGATGCAACCGCAAATTCAACAAAGCAAATACAGAAAAGATTATGCAAAGGCTCAGATTGGTTCGGATAAGATGAACTAACCCTAATATTTTTTTTGGCTTTTTCGTGGACTATAGGTATGAAGAACAGACTCGATCTAAACTACGAACAACTGTAAAATCTCACCGAGCAACCTGGAAATCTGATACCACTTGATAGAGGCAAAGGTGTCCCGTCTTTCGATGAGATGGTGGCTATCATTTTGGAGGAAGTCGACTTTGACGATCCGACTACGAACGTGCGAGGACGTCGCGCCTTAGCAATCGCTAAACCAACTCCGAGAGGTTATTGACCACGCCGGAGCACGATCAACCTGACCACGAAGGTCTGTTTGCTGCAGGCAAACAAAGAACAAGCAAGAAACTAAGATTGCAATCTGGATATTGCGAATATAAGAGGAAAGCTTTATTGATCAAGGTGGGGTTCTGTGACGCCTTTGTCTGGTCGTTGAACACAAACGAAGTACGCGAAGTTGCAGCTATGGCGAACTTTTAATCTAAACAAAACCCAAAGTCTAAACGGTGCCCTAAGGGCTGTATATATGGAGGAAGAGGGGGGGGGGGATTTCGTGGCCCTTGGGGAAGGGGTCCAAAACCAACCCTATCTCTTATTTCCCCACACATATGGACTCTAAAAACAGCCTATACTTATGTATTTCGAAATTACATGGGCCTGGCCCAATAATAAGGTGACGCAGCACCTAGAATAGCCTCTGGACAAAATTTATAAAGTGGCATCTTGTATATTTCGTCCAAGGCTTCATTCACTCCTTATGGTGGCTTCAAAGTCCTGAAATCATCACTTGTAACTCCGTTCTTGTTCCCCTTGCGCATGCCATCAACTCCATGCTTGTTCTTGCTCCAATGTTCATCCTTCTCCAAGCTAGGCCCTTCATTTGTAAGCAAAACAAAAGTATCCAATTTAGGCAGCATCATATTCTCATGAACATAAGAATCATTACCAAGAAACGAAAGTACCTGGTAATTTAATTGGCATGCGCGAGCTCTAGTAATTGGTCCATTATATGTAACAATAGGGGCTGTGGGTGTAACAATGGTATTGATGTCCTCATCAATTATGCTATACGATGCTACTTGGTGAACTTACCATCTACTCTCTTTTACATGCTGCAAGATGGAGGCTGCCAGAAGCGTAGTCTTCGATAGGATTAGCTATCCCCCTCTTATTCTGGCATTCTGCAATTCAGTCCACCGACATTGCCCCTTTACACAGATACCCATGCATAAGTAGTGTAGATCCTTGCTTGCGAGTACTTTGGATGAGTACTCACGGTTGCCATTCTCCCCCTTCCCCCCTTTCCTTCTTCCTGGTTGTCGCAACCAGATGCTGGAGCCCAGGAGCCAGACGCCACCGTCGACGACGACTCCTACTACACCGGAGGTGCCTACTACTACGTGCAGGCCGCTGACGACGACCAGTAGTAGTTTAGGAGGATCCCAGGCAGGAGGCCTGTGCCTCTTTCGATCTGTATCCCAGTTTGCGCTAGCCTTCTTAAGGCGAACTTGTTTAACCTATGTCTGTACTCAGATATTGTTGCTTCCACTGTCTCGTCTATAATCGAGCACTTGTATTCGAGCCCTCGAGGCCCCTGGCTTGTATTATTATGCTTGTATGATTTATTTTATTTTTAGAGTTGTGTTGTGATATCTTCCCATGAGTCCCTGATCTTGATCGTACACGTTTGCGTGCATGATTGGTGTACGATTAAATCGGGGGCGTCACAAGTTGGTATCAGAGCCGACTGCCTGTAGGAATCCCCCTTCCACACTCCTTGGCCGAAGTTGAGTCTAGTCGTTGAAAATTGTTTTACTAACTTGGCTGTGCGGCCCATGGGCCCACGTCGCCATTGGGTGGTATTAGGATCTTTTATTCCCCGTCTATACTCTGGGACTCTGATCTCTTTTCTATTCGGGTTAAATGAATTTTACTAAATCTAACATTAGGATCTCATGATCACTTTCACCCGGAGAGCACCTTATTACTGATGATCGTCTGCTGCACCAGAAGATTTCGATGTTACTCTATGATGTTATCCCGAGACACTTGTACCCACCGCCTTTGCAAATTCCCTACCACTGTTATATCCTAATTAATAACTGCATACACCTGCCATTCTTACATTCAATCCCATTGATCTTGTTATTACAAGATGCCCCGAACTGCTCTTCGTTGTTCCGAGAATCCTTTGAGCTTACTGCCTTGCAGTTCCTTGTCACCTGAATACCCCTACGGGTAATTTTTTGCACCTATCGAGTATCCGCTCATCCTCAGTTGATTCATGTATTTCACAAAAGTCTTCGTAATACCATTCGTTCTTCTGAAAATCCTCAACAGCCTATTGCTCTTGAAATTCTTGCTTGCTTTCATTATGGTTAATCCCATAAGTCTAGTAATCTTGTTGGCATCCTTTGTCACTATCATTTTGAGTCTGTTGATTCTATATGTGTGCGAATGCACGCAATCATCAGTTGATCCTTATAAATTATCTTTCCGGCTCAGATGTCTTTCGAACATGAGCTGGTTCTCGGCCAATCAGATTGCCATCGAATATACCCCTAAGTCTAGTCAACTTATCCATCCTTGATCAGAGCATTTGCTCCTGATCTCTTGATTTGAAAATCATAATTCCTTTGTTATTAAACATTGAATTATTCAGATGTTCTATAAACCTATGCATTTGCATTCTTTCTTCCTGTGATTGGGTATCGATACTCACATCAGCTCCATTGTGGATCGCCATATCCACTATTGGATTATTATCCGACAGTGTCCTTCATAATTAATCACCTTGTGAGTTTTTTTCTCCGATACATAATGCCTTTGGTAAAATGTATCCTCAGCTCTCTCAACCATGCTCTGCTTTTGAGCTTGTATAAATTACTCCTAAAGTTTGTGGTATATGTTCCTAAGAGGCCCTGATGGGTTGAACCTATGCCTTTTCTAATCTGTGTGAACCCGGAAACTACTACGGGTCATACTCTACTGTTGTTATGTTAGATAAAACTTCAACACTACAACTTCGTCGAAGGCGAGAAGTGAATGAAAGGTTATGCATTAGAGAAGTGGGAGTCGACCTTGAACTTTGTGTTCATGTCCATAGACATGATGTAGATCCTATCATGGAAACTTCTTGTAATAATAACTATTTCCTTGATAAATATCATCTGGTATCTATGAATTGATCCTTTGCAACCGTGGTTCCGACCATGATTGTTCTCCTTTGATTATATTTCTTGGACAAGTTAAAGTACTTGCCTTCTGCAGATCAATACGCCTTCCCAACCTCTATTTTGTTCTACCTTCAAGTATTACCCACTGTTATCTCGAGAATATCAAAGAACTGTGTTACTTCCTATGAGTCTTCCATCTAGTATTGCTTCTCACCGATTTCAGATTTCCCCCGGGTTCTGAGTTATTTCACTCAAGAACACCGATAGGTGAATCGATTCCGCACTTCGATTCAATAACTCTAAGTAATTTTCATTGCTTACGAGTTTAATAATCCTTGAAGTCATGCCTAGCCTGATCGGCTATATCACTGTTGTGCTAAATTTCAACTGAGCTACCTGGTCCTTCTTCCCGAAGAACAATTTTGACGATGAGCTAATCTTACGTCGATCTTCCTCGTCATATCATTTCTCCTTGAACAACAAACTTGATTTCAAGTTTGTGTCGTACCCATGGTTCCAATAGCCATTGGCTTCATCATTCCTATGACTTGATGCCATCGCCGATCGATTACATCTTCATGAAGTCTCTCGACAAATGTGTCGTGATCATCATCAGCATTCGGAGCTCTTCCAGGGTATCAATTGAATTGATGATGAGAAATACCATCCTTTCCCTAGATGATTTGTGTTGTCATCAACCACTTTATTGCCTTCCCTCCAACACAAACTTGTTCGTGTTCTGTGTTATACCTTGAGTTCCTTGCTATCCATCATTTGTTCTTCTTTACCTTGGAGTATTACCATCTTTTATGTCAAGAATGTCGTGAGGATTACTCCACCTCTTAAGAATTCTTGATACAAGTGATACTTCTTGCCATATTCATTCATTCCTTGGTCCCCGTGTTGTTTCTAACCGGAAAACCGACAATTGATCTATGCCGTGCGACTTCAAAACTTCTAGCAACCCTATTGCTTTGAATGTTAATGGTCGATATTTCATTCTTAGACCATTGGTTATCGAATCACCATTCTAACATTGATCATGCTACCTAAGCCCATATTTCCGGTGCACCTTTCAACCAATGTTTAACTGTGTATGTTTTCCTCGAGCATACTTCATTATATCATTTGATCTGACAAATGTTATCTCTGTGTTCATATAATTGTGGAAATCCATCTTTTGGAAATCTTGATGAATTGTTGCTGAGTCCACCAACCACCTCCTCATCGTCTCCTTGGTTTAATGATGAACTCTTGTTTCGGAACTCGCTTCCATAGTTCATTTCCCGAGAATCTTCGATGTCATCTCGTCAATTTGTGTCGCACCTTTTCTCCTCGGGCCTCCTAAGTTTGAGGTATCCTGACACCAATCAGGTCTGAATCTCAGTCAGATACGATGGTTCGAGCATCTTCCAAGAGTCATAACCTTGGTATTTATATAGCTCGGTAAGGTGATGTCATACCTAGCACACCTGGCCGGAGGACCCACTGTTAGGGTTCTTCCTTTTTAGCAAGGTTAACCGTTCTCCCATGAGGAAATCGTAAGACTTATTCTATAAGTTGTTCCTGATGGATCCTTTGTGCATCCAAATTCTGCCCCTTACTTGATGACCATGTCAATGCTATCTCAAAGCATGTCTGTGGTACTCTGATCATCGATAAGAACATTTGAAGCACCATGCTAAATTTCCTTTATCAATTTTTTCAAACACCGTTGTTTGGGTAATGTCATGAACTTCCTATCCCCTAACCTAAATGGTTTTCTATGTTATATCCTGTCATGGATATCATGCTCTGCTTGTCCTTGGGAAGGATATACCCCTGAATTATGTGTTTAAACACATTTTTCTTTCCATTGTTCTGATTAAATCTGATAGACACTTTTCGCTTTCCATTGGTTTGTTTAAACCCTTTCTCTGATCTATATGATATAAGCAGTAATAATTCCCTGCTTGTGCAAACACCTCGGTGTACAACTCTGTCAGTAAGACCCTGTTACTATGGTTGATGACGTTCCGGTAACCACCGTTGGACGAGAACTTTGCCTATTGGTCCGCCTCGTTTCAGCGAGCAGGAAAATGGTTCTCTTCATCCCTCACCCTTGGTACCGACGTTGTTGTTGACATATAACTGACAGGCTACCCTCTGACATGCCTTGCTATCATGACCGTGCAAGATGTCACCGCCCTTCCTACTTTAACCCACATGGTGGGCCCATAACCCGCAAGTTCCACAAGATCGAAACCTGACTCTCCTGTACACCCCTGTTGCCCAAGTTATTCCTCATGCTTGACTTTGTATGTAATTCACGGGGTCACTTTCCCAGTAATCTATTCTAGTATGAGACGCAATACTTATTCTCGTTGCTCTGGACAACTTTCACACTTTGTTTCAGGCATCGAACGATTGCCTACCCGCTTGAAACTTCTCATGGTACCTCCTTACTTTACTCTCAATATTTTCTTAAGTTTCAGTTAGAGAGTTTACTTTCCGCCACCTTCCCTAATGTTAGCTACCAGATAGTCAACCTTGCAAAGGTCCGTTCTCCCGGAATATACCCACCCTTTATTCTTTCGTAAGTACGATGGAGTTCTCGAAGAAAGGATGCCGACTTCATCATGATGACCTTGAGCAGAAAAAAGGGACATCAACGTAATGGATCGACCTCTTCGAGAAGACCAATCAAGACCGAGAAGATCCATTAGAATTTCACAACCACATATTTCCCCCTTACACCACCTCATAAATCTCGGGACGAGATTTCTTTTAGTGGAGGAGAATTGTGACGCCCGGGTAACTAAGCTACAGTAACCCTCTACTGATGATGCCACGTTACCTCAATTACTGTTGCTAATCTCGCGTTAGTTCGGAACCGATTCAACTTCAAATTCGAAATCAAGTCAAACGGTAAAAGTTTTCAAACATTAAAACTAAAATGTTCGGGTTGTCCCAAATAATGCATAGGTAATTATGGTGGAGAAACCACAGTTTTATAAAATGCTTAAATACTCTAAATTGGTTAAAACAGTAGTTGAAACAATTAAATAATTGCTTTTGATATTTTACAAAATACTAATCTATTTGTTTAAAAAGAAAACTTTTTGTGGTAGTGGGTGATCATGAGACACTAAATTAGGAATTCACTTTGTGGTAATAAAACAAAATTAGTCCAAAGAAATGAAAGAAAACAGTAAAAGAAAATAAACAAAATATAAAAGGAAAGCAAACAAAAATAAAAGAGAAACCCCTTCTCCCGCTGGGCCCCGGCCCAGCTGGCCTCTAGGCCAACCAGGAGGCCCACTCCACTCCTCCTTATCCCCCCGGTCCACCCCTCCCCCCCGCAAACCCTAGGCCTCACTCACTCACTCCCGCACGATCCCCCACTCTCCCCCGTTCCCTCCCCGTGCCGCCACCCACGAGGCACACACACACATGCCGACGCACGGAGGAGTGGTGCTCCTGTTCGATCCCCTCCTCCCGCACGCCCGCGCCCGATGGAAGCTGCCGCTCCGCTAGGGCCGCCGCCAGCCGGCGCCGGCGCCGCCCCTTCCGGACTCCTCCGCGCCCCTCCTCTCCCTCGCGCGGCTCCCTCCTGAGCCGTGGCCTTGCCTCGTCGCCGACCCCATGCCGTCGCCCTCGTCGCCACCACCATGTCACCGGAACGCTTGCTCGCCGGATCTCCTCCCCACCGCGTATCGTCCCCGTCCTCCGCCTCGACAATCGCTGCCCCGTGCCCGACTCCCCGCCGGTGAGGCCCTCAGCCTCAGCCTCTCCTCCTCTCTCCCTCGCATGCCCCGACGTTGTCCGCCCCTGTGGACCTCTCAACGCCCCTGCTCCCCGCCGCGGCTTGCCTCGCCTTGCCGCTCCAGCCGCGCGGCCCCGCAAGCCACCGCTGCGCCCGCCGCGCCACTGACCACCTCGGCTCCCGGTGCCGTGCGCGCATGCGCCGGTCCGCCGCTACCGCTGCCCGCTGCGTCCCGTAGCTCGTCGGCCGTGCCCAGCCGCGCAGCCCCGCACCCCCCGCTGGCAGCACCCCAGCCTTGCGGCCACTGCCGCCGCTCGCCTCCGCCCCGCCGCTGCGTGCTCACCGCCGAAGGCCCTCCTCCTCGCCCGCTGGCGCGCATTCCCGTCTCTCGCCGCGGGCCATCACTGCCCAGCGCCCGCGGCCGCCGTGCACGTCTGCTACTCGCCCCGCGCGCCCGGCCACCACCTCCCCTCGTGCTCCCTGCTCTTCGCTCCGGCCACCTGGCCGGTGCCGTGACCGCCGGTGCCCCCAACGCCCGACGCCCACGCCCGACTCCACTCGCTAGCGCCCCGCCCCGCTAGGCCTATGGGCTACTGATGTCGGGCCCCACACCCCTGAAACGAAAAAAGAAAGAAAAGAGTTTAAAAATAAATAAATAAATAAATTTATTTAATCAATTAATTCACTTAATTGATTTAGATTAATTAGCTTTACATAATTAATCTGTTTAGTTAAACTAATTAACTAGGTTAATTAACCAATAGCCTATGACATCCGGACCCCCACACATCGGTTTGACTAAGTCAACTGACCTGTTGACATCACCCTAACGTCATGCTGACATCATGATGACGTCAGCATACACTATTCTGGATAATGTTGAATTAAAATGATTAAATAAAATCTAAAATAATTAAAACTTTAGAAAATCATATAAAATTATCCGTAACTCGGATGAAAATACTTTGTACATGAAAGTTGCTCAGAACGAGGAGACGAATCCGGATACGCAACCCGTTCGCCCGCAACACATCCCTAGCATAGAAAACACACAACTTTCCTCCTCCTGTTCATCTGTCCGAAAACGCGAAACACCGGGGATACTTTCCCGGATGTTTTTCCCCCTTCACCGGTATCACCTCCTACCGCGTTAGGGCACACCTAGCACCGCTCGTTGTCATGTCATGCATCGTCATGCATATATTTGCATTATATTTATTGTTTCTGCCCCCTCTTCTCTCGCTAGACAACGAGACCGACGCCACTGCTACCCAGTACGACTACGGTGTTGACGACCCCTCCTTCTTGCCAAAGCAACCAGGCAAGCCCCCCCTTGATCACCAGATATCGCCTATTCCTTCTCTCTACTGCTTGCATTAGAGTAGTGTAGCATGTTACTACTTTCGGTTAATCCTATTCTGCTGCATAGCCTGTCATTGTTGCTACAGTTGTTACCCTTACCTGCAATCCTAAATGCTTAGTATAGGATGCTAGTATTCCATCAGTGGCCCTACATTCTTGTCCGTCTGCCATGCTATACTATCGGGCCGTGATCTCTCGGGAGGTGATCACGGGTATATACTTATATACATAATATGTGATACATGTGGTGACTAAAGTCGGGTCGGCTCGTAGAGTACCCGTGAGTGATTCACGGATTGGGGGCTGAAAGGACCTTTGTCCTGACGACCCTCTGGGTGGATCTTTGTGGCGGAGCGACAGGGCAGGTTGAGACGACCTAGGAGAGAGGTGGGCCTGGCCCTGGTCGGCGTCCGCGGTTACTTCATAATAACATGCTTAACAAGATCTTGGTATTTGATCTGAGTTGGGTCGTTGACCTTATACACACTAACCGCCACGTGGGACAAGATATGGGCAACCGGCGTCGTGGTATCGGCCAAAGCCTTCGTGACGTCAGCGACTGAGCGACGCGCGCCGGGTTGGACTGCGTAAAGCAACTTCCTTTGTAATGGAGGTTGCTAGGTCTGCTCACCGGCCGCGTACGCAACATGCAGGTGTGCAATGGGCGATGGGACCAGACCCCTGCGCGCATAGGATTTAGACCGATGTGCTGACCTCTCTGTTGTGCCTAGGTGGGGCTGCGACGTGTTGATCTCCCGAGGCCGGGCATGACACAGGAAAGTGTGTCCGGCCAAAGGGGATTGAGCGTGTCGGGTAATGTGGTGCACCCCTGCAGGGAAGTTAATCTATTCGAATAGCCGTGATCTTCGGTAACAGGACGACCCGGAGTTGTACCTTGACCTTATGACAACTAGACCGGATACTTAATAAAACACACCCTTCCAAGTGCCAGATACAACCCGGTGATCGCTCTCTAACAGGGCGACGAGGAGAGGATCGCCAGGTAGGATTATGCTATACAATGCTACTTGGTGAACTTACCATCTACTCTCTTCTACATACTGCAAGATGGAGACTGCCAGAAGCGTAGTCTTCGATAGGATTAGCTATCCCCCTCTTATTCTGGCATTCTGCAGTTCAGTCCACCGATATTGCCCCTTTACACAGATACCCATGCATAAGTAGTGTAGATCCTTGCTTGCGAGTACTTTGGATGAGTACTCACGGTTGCCTTTCTCCCCCTTCCCCCCTTTCCTTCTTCCTGGTTGTCGCAACCAGATGCTCGAGCCCAGGAGCCAGATGCCACCGTCGACGACGACTCCTACTACACCGGAGGTGCCTACTACTACGTGCAGGCCGCTGACGACGACCAGGAGTAGTTTAGGAGGATCCCAGGCAGGAGGCCTGCGCCTCTTTCGATCTGTATCCCAGTTTGTGCTAGCCTTCTTAAAGCGAACTTGTTTAACCTTTGTCTGTACTCAGATATTGTTGCTTCCACTAACTCGTCTATAATCGAGCACTTGTATTCGAGCCCTCGAGGCCCCTGGCTTGTATTATGATGCTTGTATGATTTATTTTAATTTTAGAGTTGCGTTGTGATATCTTCCCGTGAGTCCCTGATCTTGATCGTACACGTTTGCGTGCATGATTAGTGTACGATTAAATCGGGGGCGTCACACCGTCGACCGTGGATAGTTGATCATTAAAACTTTTGCAAAAACGAAAAGGTACACAAAAATGAAAAAAGTCCAACAAAATTGAAAATAGTTCAGCAGATTTGAAAAAAAGTCTGGAAATTTGAAACAAAGTTCCGGCAATATGAAAAAAGTTCAATTTTTTTGAAAAATGTTCATGAAAATTTTAAAAAAGCTTAATAAACTTGAAAAAGTTCATGAAATTAGGCAAAAATGTCACAAATTTTTTGAGAAATGTTCAAGAATTAGGAAAAAGCTCAAGACTTGGAAAGGTCATAATTTGAAAAAAGTCATAAAAATGGAAAAAGTTCACAAATTTGAAAAAATACCACAAAAAGTTTGAACAAGTTTATACTTTGAAAATATTCATGAAATTTGATAAAAAAAATCACGAATTTGAGAAATATTGATAATTATTTTTAAAAGGTCCCAAAATATTGAAAAAAACCAATTTTGAAACAAGTTGAGAGAAATAGCTAAACTTCACGAAATTGTTTATAAAAAATGCAAAATAAATAAAAAACCAAGTAAAAAATAAAATAAAAAAACTAGAAATAAAAATAAAATGAGAAACGAGTGAAAAAAGAATCTAGACGGGCCAACCCATTTGGCTACCGGTGTTGAGTGGGGTGTGAGCCACTTAGTTAAAACGCCTTTAAGTTGTGCCTTTAGCGCAAAATAGGATTCAGGCAACATACGAGGGTAATACTGCAAAGCCTATTTTGTGTGTAGGTTGACACATAGCGACATGTGGCGTACCCCCCCTACGTTCACTTAGACCGGCCCAACTAGCTCCTTACCCTTATCTTTGTTTTCATTTTCATTTTCTCGTTTTATTTTTACTTTTTATTTTCAATTTTCATATTCACGAACATTTTATGAAATATCGTCAAATTTTCAAATTGGGCCAATTTTTCTGAATTTTTTTTAAATTGTGAACAATTTTTGTAAGTCGTGGACATTTTCAAAATTCGTGAAAATGTTTAAATTTTTTGTTAACATCATTAAAATTCGGGAACATTTTGTTCAAATTCAAGAATATTTTTTGAATGGGAAAACTTTGTTTTTGCGAGTCTAGCTTTTGACCACTTTGCTTATGCCACTCTAGAATTTGACATATCACTTTTGCCACTCTTAGTTTTTGACAATAAATCACAATTGCCATTCTGTGGCAAAAGCAATAATTTTAGAGTGGCAATTGTGATACATTGACAAAATCTAAGAGTGGCAAAAGTGAAATGAAAAGTTATTGCTTTTGCCACGGAATGGCATTTGTGATGTATTGTCAAAAACTAAGAGTGGCAAAAGTGATATGTTAAATTCTAGAGTGGCATAAGCAAAGTTGGCAAAAGGTAGAGTGGCAAAAACAAAGTTTTCCCTTTTTGAATTGGTGAACATTTTTAAATCTGGGGACATTTTTTGAAATTCACTAACATTTTTTTGTAAATTTGAACATTTAAAGTCATTGGAAACTTTGCATTAGTTCTTGAATGAGATGTTTAGAGAGAAAACTAATTGGATGTGTTGAATGATAAACACCAAACATATCCGTAGTGAGTCCTCTGGACTAGCTCATGTATTTTTTGATGGTCTTGTTTCCCGACATAGGCATAGTTAATGTAATTGTTGGGTTTCATCCCACATTAGGTTGTGGGAGGAGGCAGAACACGACTTATAAGGGCGAGAGTGTCCCTTACTACCAGGCTAGTCTTTATGCGGGGTGTCGGAGTCTAGGATCTGCGTCCAAGAAACTCTCCAAGAACTAGGGTTCGAACTCTGGGGGCTTTGCTTGGCAACCTACGACCCGATGAGGACTACGGTGAGATCACGACGACCATGCTCACTCACACCAGCCACAACGGAGACACGCGAGCTACCCAGGTTCAGGCCATCGTGCGGTGCAATACCTTACTCCTGCTTGTGTTGGATTACTGTGTACTGGATTGCTTGGAGCTCGAGGTACATGAAGCGTGGGGGAGAGAATGGCTTGATCCCCTTACATGGAGGTGCCCCTGCCCCTTTTGTAGTGCCTTGGTCCTCTTCCACGAAAATAAGAGTGGGAAAGGGTGGCCATAGGGTGGAAATTCAAAGAGGGACAGACGCCCAGGCTTATCCTGACTAAAGGCGGTCTTCACATGCTAAAGTTGCCATCCCGATGCGCTGGTGGGCTCGGTGATGACCTCCGCCCTGGCGCACCGATCCGCCCCGATCTTCTTACACCAAAGCGGAAGGCTTTGGGACTTGCTTTGGGGGAGGCATGCGCTCCTGCTCCCTTATCACCAGAATGGAAACTGGTCTTGGTCACGCCCTCCCGTCCTTATCCTGACAGCGGGACATCATCCATGTGATGGGCTCGGAGCCCCGCGGCTGGTGCCGTACGACCTGCTTCGTGAGGCAGCCTAGCGGCAAAGGGCATCGCGAGGCTAGCCCCCCGCAAGGTGGCTCCCTTTGGAGCGGCCGAGGCAGGGCCATCCCTCGTCGGCCGGCCCAAGTGTTGCCTCCTGGGCCGGAGGGTTACGGGCTGTGGTACCCTAGTTCCCACTGGGCCGGCAGTAGCCCTCGGGCCCATGATGTGCATGTTCCGCCTGTTAGAAACGAAACGACGTGGGGCCCATTGAGCTATTGGGCCTAGAGGTGATGCGTGGTGGATTTTACGAGGCGTGACGCCCCACTTCCCCATGATGCCTCAGTAACCGCCATCTTGATGATAAAGCCTACCCGTGCAGGGCGCAGGCTCATCATTGCTTCTCCATCTCCATCTTGTCCTCTGCCTCCCTTGCGACCAGCTCCTCTGTTCCTTCTTGCCCCAACTCCCAATCTCTGTCCATCACCGCCGTGGCCATGGTGCCCAAGAGGAAGCTCTTCGCTGCCGAGAAAGGGAAAAGGCGATGGACGAGGTGGAGCCACCGAAGCCGGCACTGACGAGGGGCATAGGCTGAGCCGGCGCCTCTGCCGCCGCGATGAGGGTTCCCACCTGGGGCCAGACGCGCTCTGCGGCTGCCGCCGCGGAGGTCGGCTCCAGCGCCCGTGGAATGGACGCGACTCATGGCCGCGGGCGGCACGGCGTTCACGGCCGCAGGGGGTGTGACGAAGCGTGCGCCCCTTTGCCACGGGCAGAAGCCCACACGACGGAGGTTGCGCACGAGTTCATCATGGGGATGCATCGTCGGCCATGCAGTTGGCTCCGGCTTCCGAACTCCTTTGCGAGGGCAGTGGAGGATGGTGAGCCCCTGGGCCTATGGCTGCTGCAATGGTCCCTTCTGGGTGGCGGTGTAGTTTTCCCCCACCGGCTTCATGTTGCTGGCACGGGGGCGGAAATTGTTCGCCCGCTCCCACGATCTGAAGCGCGGCAGGTCCTGCAGTTCAGGTATGATGGAGCTGCGACCCTCTTCGCGAAGTTCTTCTATGTCTCCGGTGGCCGCATGGAGTGCTGCACGAAGAGAGAGAGAGCGAGAGCGGAAGCGGCTCCGACTCCTCCAGCGGGAGCGGAAGCGATGGAAGCCCCCGGAGCATCAAGAGTGAAGACGAAGACTCCAACTAGGCATGGGCGCCGCCTAAGACAGACCCTTGAGCACAGTTCCTTCCTTTTGCCCCTGCATAACCAATGTAGTCTCGTGGGATGTGAAAATACTTTGTCTGGCAATTTTGTCCAAGCACTCGACGTTTATGTGTTTTGTTTCTTCCCGAGATCACCCTTTACTTCTTACATTGCCTTTGTGCCCTGCGTCACTGGGACCCAGCCCCGTAAAGTGGGCTATGACCATCGCTGGTATGCCTGGAGTGTGCGCTCAGCAAGGCCAGAGGGTGTAGGGCTGTTAGGGCTGGTAGGAGCTCCTGAGGTGCGATGATCAGGCTCCCCCCAGTTGACGCGCAAGCGGCTCGTCCCAAGGAAATCAAGATGCCTCAAGAGGGAAACGAGAATAAGAGAACCCGAGGGGTCTTAACAAAGGCTCAAGAGGCACTTTAGACATAGCTTTTCGAGGCGTGTAGCTCGGGGTGAATCCTCCACAGGGCATAGCTCATGAGTCGCGGTCGCTCGTGAAGCCTTCCGCCCGTGGGGCGCTGCTTGCGAGGCATCCCGAGGGTGAGCTCCGGAGGCCTTTGGTATCCTACATCAGTGAGATGTGCAAGTTTTTGCATGTAATGCAGCAGGGCGCACTCGCAAGGTCTCCTGTGGGTGTTACACGAGGAGACAAGAGCACCAAGGACCTGGTGAGGTAGCTTGCACGGGAGCAGGCCCGCGAGCCAAAGCTCAGTCGCTTGGGTTTTGCGGTGCTACTAGGACTGACCCGAGCACATGCACCATGCCCAACACCCACTCACGTGACAACCATGGGGAAGATCGCGAGCACGCTCCTCCTGAGGTATGCTCAACTGCAAGGACACCAGATGCTTTAGGAATAAACTTTACTGATGCATGAAGTGGATTCATTACATAACAAAAAGATACACCCTGCAGTGCTCAACACAGGTTAGCTTGAGGATGCGATGGCCTGGGGCCCCTCAGGTAAGTAGGCCGCCAACGCTGAGCATGGGGCTTCCATGAGAGTGGGAGGGAGCTCCCGCGTGCCGGAAGCATCGCTGGTAGAGAGAGCTCCGAAGTGTGCACAAATCCATGTCGCTCGTATCCATGGGGTCACGGATAGAACTTGCGGAGATGTTGGATGTTCCATGTGTTTTGTACCAGAACACCCTCCTCCATCTCAAGTCGTGCCTCGCTGGGCCAGGAGATGTGTGTGACCCTGAAAGGGCCTTCCCACATGTGAGAGAGCTTGCGGAGTCCCTCTCTGGTGATAATCCGGTGCAGGACAAGGTCGCCGGCCTCAAGGGTGCGGGGGCGTATGTTGCGACTGTGATAGTGACACAATGCCTGCTGGTACCTTCGCACAGAGGGGAGCCTAGCGGCATGTCCCTTCGAGGAAGAGCAGGTCATACACCTGCAGGTCTCCTTACCAAGTTTCATCGAAAGCCAAGAGCCGCGGGGACTCGTGCTTGACCTCGACGGGGAGAACTGCTTCTGCCCCGTAGACGAGGAAGAAGGGTGTTTCGCCGGGGGCTTGGTCACCGTGGTTCAGATGGATCACAACACCCATGGGAGCTCGTCTAGCCAGCCCTTGCTGCAGGCCATGAGCTGCTTCTTGAAGCTCCTGGTCTTGAGGCCGTTGAGGACCTTAGCATTGGCGCACTCGGCCTGGCCGTTGATTCGTGGGTGTGCCACGGAGGCGTAGCAGATCTGCATGCCGATGCTGGCGCAGTATGACTTGAAGAGGCCGCTGGTGAACTTGGTGCCGTTGTCCATGGTGATTCAATTGGGGACGCCAAAGCGGCACACCAGGCTCTTGATGAACTTGACAGCTGATCCTGCGGGGATGGTCCGGACAGGCTCCACGTCTGCCATTTGGTGAACTTGTCGATGGTGACATAGAGGTAGCGATAGCTGCCGGCCCCGTGAGGGAATGGCCCGGAGCATCAAGAGTGAAGAAGAAGACTCCGACTAGGCATGGGCGGCGCCTAAGACAGACCCTTGAGCACAGTTCCTTCCTTTTGCCCCTGCATAACCAATGTAGCCCCGTGGGCTGTGAAAATACTTTGTCTGGCAATTTTGTCCAAGCACTCGACGTTTATGTGTTTTTTTCTTCCCGAGATCACCCTTTACTTCTTACATTGCCTTTGTGCCCTGCGTCACTGGGACCCAGCCCTGTAAAGTGGGCTATGACCATCGCTGGTATTCCTGGAGTGTGCGCTCAGCAAGGCCAGAGGGTGTAGGGCTGTTAGGGATGGTAGGAGCTCTCGAGGTGCGATGATCAGGCTCCCCCCAGTTGACGCGCAGGCGGCTCGTCCCAAGGAAATCAACATGCCTCAAGAGGGGAACGAGAATAAGAGAACCTGAGGGGTCTTAACAAAGGCTCAAGAGGCACTTTAGACATAGCTCTTTCGAGGCGTGTAGCTCGGGGTGAGTCCTCCACAGGGCGTAGGTCATGAGTCGCGGTCGCTCGTGAAGCCTTCCGCCCGTGGGGCGCTGCTTGCGAGGCATCCCGAGGGTGAGCTCTTGAGGCCTTTGGTATCCTACATTAGTGAGATGTGCAAGTTTTTGCTTGTAATGCAGCAGGGCGCGCTCACAAGGGCTCATGTGGGTGTTACGCAAGGAGACAAGAGCACCAAGGACCTGGTGAGGTAGCTTGCACGGGAGCAGGCCCGCGAGCCAAAGCTCATTCTCTTGGGTTTTGCGGTGCTGCTAGGACTGACCCGATCACATGCACCATGCCCAGCACCCACTCACGTGACAACCATGGGGAAGATCGCGAGCACGGTCCTCCTGAGGTACGCTCAACTGCAAGGACACCAGATGCTTTAGGAAATAAACTTTACTGATGCATGAAGTGGATTCATTACATAACAGAAAGATACACCCTGCAGTGCTCAACACAGGTTAGCTTGAGGATGCGATGCCCTGGGGCCCCTCAGGTAAGTAGGCCGCCAACGTTGAGCATGGGGCTTCCATGAGAGTGGGAGCGAGCTCCCGCGTGTCGAAAGCATCGCTGGTAGAGAGAGCTCCGAAGAGTGCACAAATCCATGTCGCTCGTATCCATGGGGTCACGGATAGAACTTGAGGAGATGTTGGATGTTCCATGTGTTTTGTACCAGAACACCCTCCTCCATCTCAAGTCGTGCCGCGCTGGGCCAGGAGATGTGTGTGACCCTGAAAGGGCCTTCCCACATGTGAGAGAGCTTGCGGAGTCCCTCTCTGGAGACAATCCGGTGCAGGACAAGGTCGCCGGCCTCAAGGGTGCGGGGGCGTATGTTGCGACTGTGATAGTGACACAATGCCTGCTTGTACCTTCGCACGGAGGGGAGCCTAGCGGCGTGTCCGTTCGAGGAAGAGCAGTTCATACACCTACAGGTCGCCTTACCAAGTTTCATCGAAAGCCAAGAGCCGCGGGGACTCGTGCTTGACCTCGACGGGGAGAACTTCTTCTGCCCCGTAGACGAGGAAGAAGGGTGTTTCGCCGGGGGCTTGGTCACCGTGGTGTAGATGGATCACAACACCCATGGGAGCTCGTCTAGCCAGCCCTTGCTACAGGCCGTGAGCTGCTTCTTGAAGCTCCTGGTCTTGAGGCCCTTGAGGACCTTAGCATTGGCGCACTCGGCCTGGCCGTTGCTTCGTGGGTGTGCCACGGAGGCGTAGCAGATCTGCATGCCGATGCTGGTGAAGGAAATATGCCCTAGAGGCAATAATAAAGTATTATATATTTCCTTATATCATGATAAATGTTTATTATTCATCCTAGAATTGTATTAACCGGAAACATAATACATGTGTGAATACATAGACAAACAGAGTGTCACTAGTATGCCTCTGCTTGACTAGCTCGTTAATCAAAGATGGTTATGTTTCCTAGCCATAGACATGAGTTGTCATTTGATTAACAGGATCACCTCATTAGGAGAATGACGTGATTGACATGACCCATTACGTTAGCTTAGCACCCGATCGTTTAGTATGTTGCTATTGCTTTCTTCATGACTTATACATGTTCCTATGACTATGAGATTATGCAACTCCCGTTTACCGGAGGAACACTTTGTGTGCTACCAAACGTCACAACGTAACTGGGTGATTATAAAGGTGCTCTACAGGTGTCTCCAAAGGTACTTGTTGGGTTGGCGTATTTCGAGATTAGGATTTGTCACTCCGATTGTCGGAGAGGTATCTCTGGGCCCACTCGGTAATGCACATCACTATAAGCCTTGCAAGCATTGTGACTAATGAGTTAGTTGCAGGATGATGTATTACGGAACGAGTAAAGAGACTTGCCGGTAACGAGATTGAACTAGGTATCGAGATACCGACGATCGAATCTCGGGCAAGTAACATACCGATGACAAAGGGAACAACGTATGTTGTTATGCGGTCTGACCGATAAAGATCTTCGTAGAATATGTGGGAGCCAATATGGGCATCCAGGTCCCGCTATTGGTTATTGACCCGAGAGGTGTCTCGGTCATGTCTACATAGTTCTCGAACCCAAAGGGTCCGCACACTTAAAGTTACGATGACAGTTTTATTACGAGTTTATATGTTTTGATGTACCGAAGGTTGTTCGGAGTCCCAGATGTGATCACGGACATGACGAGGAGTCTCGAAATGGTCGAGACGTGAAGATTAATATATTGGACGACTATA
The DNA here is from genome assembly GCF_002575655.3 of Aegilops tauschii subsp. strangulata. NCBI lineage: Eukaryota > Viridiplantae > Streptophyta > Magnoliopsida > Poales > Poaceae > Aegilops > Aegilops tauschii. The sequence goes on from NC_053038.3 coordinate 217,012,228, forward strand.
TTCGGACACCGGAAGTGTTCTGGAGAAGTTTCGGATTAAACCAGAGTGCCGGAGGGTTACCGGAACCCCCCGGGGAAGTATTGGGCCTTAGTGGGCCTTGAGGGGAGAGAGAGGGCAGCAGCCAGGAGGTGGTGCGCCCCCTCCCAGGAGGAGTCCTAGTTGGACTAGGAGAGGGGGGCGCAGCCCCCCTTTCCCTCTCCCTCTCCCTCTCTTTCCTTCCCCCCTTCTTTTCCTAGTAGGACTAGGAAAGGGGAGTCCTACTCCTACTAGGAGGAGGACTCCCCCCCTCTCCTTGGCGCGCCCATAGGCAGCCGGCCTCCCCCTTCCTCCTTTATATACGGGGGCAGGGGGGCACCTCTAAACACACTTGATATACGATATTTTAGCCGTGTGCGGTGCCCCCCTCCACCAGATTACACCTCGATAATACCGTCGCGGAGCTTAGGCGAAGCCCTGCGTCGGTTGAACATCATCATCGTCACCACGCCGTCGTGCTGACGAAACTCTCCCTCAACACTCGGCTGGATCGGAGTTCGAGGGACGTCATCGAGCTGAACGTGTGTAGAACTTCGGAGGTGCCGTGCGTTCGGTACTTGATCGGTCGGATCGTGAAGACGTACGACTACATCAACCGCGTTGTGATAACGCTTCCGCTGTCGGTCTACGAGGGTACGTGGACAACACTCTCCCCTCTCGTTGCTATGCATCACCATGATCTTGCGTGTGCGTAGGAATTTTTTTGAAATTACTACGTTACCCAACAGTGGCATCTGAGCCTGGTTTTATGCGTTGATGCTATGCACGAGTAGAACACAAGTGAGTTGTGGGCGATATAAGTCATACTGCTTACCAGCATGTCATACTTTGGTTCGGCGGTATTGTGAGATGAAGCGGCCCGGACCGACATTACGCGTACGCTTACGCGAGACTGGTTTCATCGTTCGGAGCACTCGTTGCTTAAAGGTGACTGGCGGGTGTCTGTCTCTCTCACTTTAGTTGAACCGAGTGTGGCTACGCCCGGTCCTTGCGAAGGTTAAAACAGCACCAACTTGACAAACTATCCTTGTGGTTTTGATGCGTAGGTAAGAACGGTTCTTGCTAAGCCCGTAGCAGCCACGTAAAATATGCAACAACAAAGTAGAGGTCGCTTAACTTGTTTTTGCAGGGCATGTTGTGATGTGATATGGTCAAGACATGATGTGATATAATGTGTTGTATGAGATGATCATGTTTTGTAACCGAGTTATCGGCAACTGGCAGGAGCCATATGGTTGTCGCTTTATTGTATGAGATGCAATCGCCATGTAATAGTTTTACTTTATCACTAAGCGGTAGCGATAGTCGTAAAAGCAATAAGTTGGCGAGACGACAACGATACTACGATGGAGATCAAGGTGTCGAGCCGGTGACGATGGTGATCATGATGGTGCTTCGGAGATGGAGATCACAAGCACGGTGCTTCGGAGATGGAGATCACAAGCACAAGATGATGATGGCCATATCATATCACTTATATTGATTGCATGTGATGTTAATCCTTTATGCATCTTATCTTGCTTTGATTGACGGTAGCATTATAAGATGATCTCTCACTAAAATTTCAAGATAAAAGTGTTCTCCCTGAGTATGCACCGTTGCAAAAGTTCTTCGTGCTGAGACACCACGTGTTAATCGGGTGTGATAGGCTCTACGTTCAAACACAATGGGTGCAAAACAGTTGCACACGCGGAATACTCAGGTTAAACTTGACGAGCCTAGCATATGTACAGATATGGCCTCGGAACACAGAGACCGAAAGGTCGAGCGTGAATCATATAGTAGATATGATCAACATAGTGATGTTCACCATTGAAACTACTCCATCTCACGTGTTAATCGGACATGGTTTAGTTGCTTTGGATCACGTAATCACTTAGATGATTAGAAAGATGTCTATCTAAGTGGGAGTTCTTAAGTAATATGATTAATTGAACTTACATTTATCATGAACTTAGTACCTGATAGTATCTTGCTTGTCTATGTTAATTGTAGATATATGGCCCGTGCTCTTGTGCCGTTGAATTTTAATGCGTTCCTTGAGAAAGCTAAGTTGAAAGATGATGGTAGCAATTACACGGACTGGGTCCGTAACTTGAGGATTATCCTCATTGCTGCACAGAAGAATTACGTCCTGGAAGCACCGCTAGGTGCCAGGCCTCCTGCAAGAGCTACGCCAGAAGTTATGAATGTCTGGCAAAGCAAAGCTGATGAGTACTCAATAGTTCAGTGTGCCATGCTTTACGGCTTAGAACCGGGACTTCAACGACGTTTTGAACGTCATGGAGCATATGAGATGTTCCAGGAGTTGAAGTTAATATTTCAAGCAAATGCCCGGATTGAGAGATATGAAGTCTCCAATAAGTTCTATAGCTGCAAGATGGAAGAGAATAGTTCTGTCAGTGAGCATATACTCAGAATGTCTGGGTATAATAATCACTTAATTCAACTGGGAGTTCAACTTCCGGATGATTGCGTCATTGACAGAATTCTTCAATCACTGCCACCAAGCTACAAGAGCTTCGTGATGAACTATAACATGCAAGGGATGGATAAGACGATTCCCGAGCTCCTCGCAATGCTAAAGGCAGCGGAGGTAGAAATCAAAAAGGAGCATCAAGTGTTGATGGTCAGTAAAACCACTAGTTTCAAGAAAAAGGGCAAAGGGAAGAAGAAAGGGAACTTCAAGAAGAATAGCAAGCAAGTTGCTGTTCAGGAGAAGAAATCCAAGTCTGGACCTAAGCCTGAAACTGAGTGCTTCTACTGTAAGCAGACTGGCCACTGGAAGCGGAACTGCCCCAAGTATTTGGCAGATAAGAAGGATGACAAGGTTAACAAAGGTATATGTGATATACATGTTATTGATGTGTACCTTACTAATACTCGCAGTAGCACCTGGGTATTTAATACTGGTTCTGTTGCTAATATGTGCAACTCGAAACAGGGGCTACGGATTAAGCGAAGTTTGGCTAAGGACGAGGTGACGATGCGCGTGGGAAATGGTTCCAAAGTCGATGTGATCGCCGTCGGCACGCTACCTCTACATCTACCTTCGGGATTAGTTTTAGACCTAAATAATTGTTATTTGGTGCCAGCGTTGAGCATGAACATTATATCTGGATCATGTTTAATGCGAGACGGTTATTCATTTAAATCAGAGAATAATGGTTGTTCTATTTATATGAATAATATATTTTATGGTCATGCACCCTTGAAGAGTGGTCTATTTTTAATGAATCTCGATAGTAGTGATACACATATTCATAATGTTGAAGCCAAAAGATGCAGAGTTAATAATGACAGTGCAACTTATTTGTGGCACTGCCGTTTGGGTCATATCGGTGTAAAGCGCATGAAGAAACTCCATACTGATGGAATTTTGGAATCACTTGATTTTGAATCACTTGGTACTTGCGAACCGTGCCTTATGGGCAAGATGACCAAAACACCGTTCTCCGGAACTATGGAGAGAGCAACAGATTTGTTGGAAATCATACATACAGATGTATGTGGCCCGATGAATATTGAAGCTCGTGGCGGATATCGTTATTTTCTCACCTTCACAGATGATTTGAGCAGATATGGGTATATCTACTTAATGAAACATAAGTCTGAAACATTTGAAAAGTTCAAAGAATTTCAGAGTGAAGTTGAAAATCATCGTAACAAGAAAATAAAGTTCCTACGATCTGATCGTGGAGGGGAATATTTGAGTTACGAGTTTTGTCTACATTTGAAACAATGCGGAATAGTTTCGCAACTCACGCCACCCGGAACACCACAGCGTAATGGTGTGTCTGAACGTCGTAATCGTACTTTATTAGATATGGTGCGAACTATGATGTCTCTTACTGATTTACCGCTATCGTTTCGGAGTTATGCTTTAGAGACAGCTGCATTCACTCTAAATAGGACACCATCGAAATCCGTTGAGACGACGCCTTTTGAACTATGGTTTGGCAAGAAACCAAAGTTGTCGTATCTTAAAGTTTGGGGTTGCGATGCTTATGTGAAGAAACTTCAACCTGATAAGCTCGAGCCTAAATCGGAGAAATGTGTCTTCATAGGATACCCAAAGGAGACCGTTGGGTACACCTTCTATCACAGATCCGAAGGCAAGATATTTGTTGCTAGAAATGGATCCTTTCTAGAGAAGGAGTTTCTCTCGAAAGATGTGAGTGGGAGGAAAGTAGAACTTGATGAGGTAACTGTACCTGCTCCCTTATTGGAAAGTAGATCATCGCAGAGATCAGTTTCTGCGACACCTACACCAAGTAGTGAGGAAGTTAATGATAATGATCATGAAACTTCAGATCAAGTTATTACTGAACTTCGTAGGTCAACTAGATCAAGATCCGCACCAGAGTGGTACGGTAATCCTGTTCTGGAGGTCATGTTACTAGACCATGGCGAACCTACGAACTATGAAGAAGCGATGGTGAGCCCAGATTCCGCAAAATGGCTTGAAGCCATGAAATCCGAGATGGGATCCATGTATGAGAACAAAGTATGGACTTTGGTTGACTTGCCCGATGGTCGGCAAGCCATTGAAAATAAATGGATCTTCAAGAAGAAGACTGACGCTGATGGTAATGTTACTGTCTATAAAGCTCGACTTGTTGCGAAAGGTTTTTGACAAGTTCAAGGAATTGACTACGATGAGACCTTCTCACCCGTAGCGATGCTTAAGTCTGTCCGAATCATGTTAGCAATTGCCGCATTTTATGATTATGAAATTTGGCAAATCGATGTCAAAACTGCATTCCTGAATGGATTTCTGGAAGAAGAGTTGTATATGATGCAACCGGAAGGTTTTGTCGATCCAAAGGGAGCTAACAAAGTGTGCAAGCTCCAGCGATCCATTTATGGACTGGTGCAAGCCTCTCGGAGTTGGAATAAACGCTTTGATAGTGTGATCAAAGCATTTGGTTTTATACAGACTTTTGGAGAAGCCTGTATTTACAAGAAAGTGAGTGGGAGCTCGATAGCATTTCTGATATTATATGTGGATGACATATTACTGATTGGAAATGATATAGAATTTCTGGATAGCATAAAGGGATACTTGAATAAGAGTTTTTCAATGAAAGACCTCGCTGAAGCTGCATATATATTAGGCATTAAGATCTATAGAGATAGATCAAGACGCTTAATTGGACTTTCACAAAGCACATACCTTGACAAAGTTTTGAAGAAGTTCAAAATGGATCAAGCAAAGAAAGGGTTCTTGCCTGTACTACAAGGTGTGAGATTGAGTAAGACTCAATGCCCGACCACTGCAGAAGATAGAGAGAAAATGAAAGATGTTCCCTATGCTTCAGCCATAGGCTCTATCATGTATGCAATGCTGTGTACCAGACCTGATGTGTCCCTAGCTATAAGTTTAGCAGGGAGGTACCAAAGTAATCCAGGAGTGGATCACTGGACAGCGGTCAAGAACATCCTGAAATACCTGAAAAGGACTAAGGATATGTTTCTCGTATATGGAGGTGACAAAGAGCTCATCGTAAGGGGTTACGTTGATGCAAGCTTTGACACTGATCTGGACGATTCGAAATCGCAAACCGGATACGTATTTACATTGAACGGTGGAGCTGTCAGTTGGTGCAGTTCCAAGCAAAGTGTCGTGGCGGGATCTACGTGTGAAGCGGAATACATAGCTGCTTCGGAAGCAGCGAATGAAGGAGTCTGGATGAAGGAGTTCATATCCGATCTAGGTGTCATACCTAGTACATCGGGACCAATGAAAATCTTTTGTGATAATACTGGTGCAATTGCCTTAGCAAAGGAATCCAGATTTCACAAGAGAACCAAGCACATCAGAAGACGCTTCAATTCCATCCGGGATTTAGTCCAGGTGGGAGACATTGAAATTTGCAAGATACATACGGATCTGAATGTAGCAGATCCGTTGACTAAGCCTCTTCCACGAGCAAAACATGATCAGCACCAAGACTCCATGGGTGTAAGAATCATTACTATGTAATCTAGATTATTGACTCTAGTGCAAATGGGAGACTGAAGGAAATATGCCCTAGAGGCAATAATAAAGTATTATATATTTCCTTATATCATGATAAATGTTTATTATTCATGCTAGCATTGTATTAACCGGAAACATAATACATGTGTGAATACATAGACAAACAGAGTGTCACTGGTATGCCTCTGCTTGACTAGCTCGTTAATCAAAGATGGTTATGTTTCCTAGCCATAGACATGAGTTGTCATTTGATTAACGGGATCACCTCATTAGGAGAATGACGTGATTGACATGACCCATTACGTTAGCTTAGCACCCGATCGTTTAGTATGTTGCTATTGCTTTCTTCATGACTTATACATGTTTCTATGACTATGAGATTATGCAACTCCCGTTTACCGGAGGAACACTTTGTGTGCTACCAAACGTCAAAACGTAACTGGGTGATTATAAAGGTGCTCTACAGGTGTCTCCAAAGGTACTTGTTGGGTTGGCGTATTTCGAGATTAGGATTTGTCACTCCGATTGTCGGAGAGGTATCTCTGGGCCCACTCGGTAATGCACATCACTATAAGCCTTGCAAGCATTGTGACTAATGAGTTAGTTGCGGGATGATGTATTACGGAACGAGTAAAGAGACTTGCCGGTAACGAGATTGAACTAGGTATCGAGATACCGACGATCGAATCTCGGGCAAGTAACATACCGATGACAAAGGGAACAACGTATGTTGTTATGCGGTCTGACCGATAAAGATCTTCATAGAATATGTGGGAGCCAATATGGGCATCCAGGTCCCGCTATTGGTTATTGACCCGAGAGGTGTCTCGGTCATGTCTACATAGTTCTCGAACCCAAAGGGTCCGCACGCTTAAAGTTACGATGACAGTTTTATTATGAGTTTATATGTTTTGATGTACCGAAGGTTGTTCGGAGTCCCGGATGTGATCACGGATATGACCAGGAGTCTCGAAATGGTCGAGACGTAAAGATTGATATATTGGACGACTATATTCGGACACCGGAAGTGTTCCGGAGAAGTTTCGGATTAAACCGGAGTGCCGGAGGGTTACCGGAACCCCCCGGGGAAGTATTGGGCCTTAGTGGGCCTTGAGGGGAGAGAGAGGGCAGCAGCCAGGAGGTGGTGCGCCCCCTCCTAGGAGGAGTCCTAGTTGGACTAGGAGAGGGGGGCGCAGCCCCCTTTCCCTCTCCCTCTCCCTCTCTTTCCTTCCCCCCTTCTTTTCCTAGTAGGACTAGGAAAGGGGAGTCCTACTCCTACTAGGAGGAGGACTCCCCCCCTCTCCTTGGCGCGCCCATAGGCAGCCGGCCTCCCCCTTGCTCCTTTATATACGGGGGCAGGGGGGCACCTCTAAACACACTTGATATACGATATTTTAGCCGTGTGCGGTGCCCCCCTCCACCAGATTACACCTCGATAATACCGTCGCGGAGCTTAGGCGAAGCCCTGCGTCGGTGGAACATCATCATCGTCACCACGCCGTCGTGCTGACGAAACTCTCCCTCAACACTCGGCTGGATCGGAGTTCGAGGGACGTCATCGAGCTGAACGTGTGTAGAACTTCGGAGGTGCCGTGCGTTCGGTACTTGATCGGTCGGATCGTGAAGACGTACGACTACATCAACCGCGTTGTGATAACGCTTCCGCTGTCGGTCTACGAGGGTACGTGGACAACACTCTCCCCTCTCGTTGCTATGCATCACCATGATCTTGCGTGTGCGTAGGAATTTTTTTGAAATTACTACGTTACCCAACAGTGGCATCTGAGCCTGGTTTTATGCGTTGATGCTATGCACGAGTAGAACACAAGTGAGTTGTGGGCGATATAAGTCATACTGCTTACCAGCATGTCATACTTTGGTTCGGCGGTATTGTGAGATGAAGCGGCCCGGACCGACATTACGCGTACGCTTACGCGAGACTGGTTTCATCGTTCGGAGCACTCGTTGCTTAAAGGTGACTGGCGGGTGTCTGTCTCTCTCACTTTAGTTGAACCGAGTGTGGCTACGCCCGGTCCTTGCGAAGGTTAAAACAGCACCAACTTGACAAACTATCCTTGTGGTTTTGATGCGTAGGTAAGAACGGTTCTTGCTAAGCCCGTAGGAGCCACGTAAAATATGCAACAACAAAGTAGAGGTCGCTTAACTTGTTTTTGCAGGGCATGTTGTGATGTGATATGGTCAAGACATGATGTGATATAATGTGTTGTATGAGATGATCATGTTTTGTAACCGAGTTATCGGCAACTGGCAGGAGCCATATGGTTGTCGCTTTATTGTATGAGATGCAATCGCCATGTAATAGTTTTACTTTATCACTAAGCGGTAGCGATAGTCGTAAAAGCAATAAGTTGGCGAGACGACAACGATACTACGATGGAGATCAAGGTGTCGAGCCGGTGACGATGGTGATCATGATGGTGCTTCGGAGATGGAGATCACAAGCACGGTGCTTCGGAGATGGAGATCACAAGCACAAGATGATGATGGCCATATCATATCACTTATATTGATTGCATGTGATGTTAATCCTTTATGCATCTTATCTTGCTTTGATTGACGGTAGCATTATAAGATGATCTCTCACTAAAATTTCAAGATAAAACTGTTCTCCCTGAGTATGCACCGTTGCAAAAGTTCTTCGTGCTGAGACACCACGTGTTAATCGGGTGTGATAGGCTCTACGTTCAAATACAATGGGTGCAAAACAGTTGCACACGCGGAATACTCAGGTTAAACTTGACGAGCCTAGCATATGTACAGATATGGCCTCGGAACACAGAGACCGAAAGGTCGAGCGTGAATCATATAGTAGATATGATCAACATAGTGATGTTCACCATTGAAACTACTCCATCTCACGTGTTAATCGGACATGGTTTAGTTGCTTTGGATCACGTAATCACTTAGATGATTAGAAAGATGTCTATCTAAGTGGGAGTTCTTAAGTAATATGATTAATTGAACTTACATTTATCATGAACTTAGTACCTGATAGTATCTTGCTTGTCTATGTTAATTGTAGATATATGGCCCGTGCTCTTGTGCCGTTGAATTTTAATGCGTTCCTTGAGAAAGCTAAGTTGAAAGATGATGGTAGCAATTACACGGACTGGGTCCGTAACTTGAGGATTATCCTCATTGCTGCACAGAAGAATTACGTCCTGGAAGCACCGCTAGGTGCCAGGCCTCCTGCAAGAGCTACGCCAGAAGTTATGAATGTCTGGCAAAGCAAAGCTGATGAGTACTCAATAGTTCAGTGTGCCATGCTTTACGGCTTAGAACCGGGACTTCAACGACGTTTTGAACGTCATGGAGCATATGAGATGTTCCAGGAGTTGAAGTTAATATTTCAAGCAAATGCCCGGATTGAGAGATATGAAGTCTCCAATAAGTTCTATAGCTGCAAGATGGAAGAGAATAGTTCTGTCAATGAGCATATACTCAGAATGTCTGGGTATAATAATCACTTAATTCAACTGGGAGTTCAACTTCCGGATGATTGCGTCATTGACAGAATTCTTCAATCACTGCCACCAAGCTACAAGAGCTTCGTGATGAACTATAACATGCAAGGGATGGATAAGACGATTCCCGAGCTCCTCGCAATGCTAAAGGCAGCGGAGGTAGAAATCAAAAAGGAGCATCAAGTGTTGATGGTCAGTAAAACCACTAGTTTCAAGAAAAAGGGCAAAGGGAAGAAGAAAGGGAACTTCAAGAAGAATAGCAAGCAAGTTGCTGTTCAGGAGAAGAAATCCAAGTCTGGACCTAAGCCTGAAACTGAGTGCTTCTACTGTAAGCAGACTGGCCACTGGAAGCGGAACTGCCCCAAGTATTTGGCAGATAAGAAGGATGGCAAGGTTAACAAAGGTATATGTGATATACATGTTATTGATGTGTACCTTACTAATACTCGCAGTAGCACCTGGGTATTTAATACTGGTTCTGTTGCTAATATGTGCAACTCGAAACAGGGGCTACGGATTAAGCGAAGTTTGGCTAAGGACGAGGTGACGATGCGCGTGGGAAATGGTTCCAAAGTCGATGTGATCGCCGTCGGCACGCTACCTCTACATCTACCTTCGGGATTAGTTTTAGACCTAAATAATTGTTATTTGGTGCCAGCGTTGAGCATGAACATTATATCTGGATCATGTTTAATGCGAGACGGTTATTCATTTAAATCAGAGAATAATGGTTGTTCTATTTATATGAATAATATATTTTATGGTCATGCACCCTTGAAGAGTGGTCTATTTTTAATGAATCTCGATAGTAGTGATACACATATTCATAATGTTGAAGCCAAAAGATGCAGAGTTAATAATGACAGTGCAACTTATTTGTGGCACTGCCGTTTGGGTCATATCGGTGTAAAGCGCATGAAGAAACTCCATACTGATGGAATTTTGGAATCACTTGATTTTGAATCACTTGGTACTTGCGAACCGTGCCTTATGGGCAAGATGACCAAAACACCGTTCTCCGGAACTATGGAGAGAGCAACAGATTTGTTGGAAATCATACATACAGATGTATGTGGCCCGATGAATATTGAAGCTCGTGGCGGATATCGTTATTTTCTCACCTTCACAGATGATTTGAGCAGATATGGGTATATCTACTTAATGAAACATAAGTCTGAAACATTTGAAAAGTTCAAAGAATTTCAGAGTGAAGTTGAAAATCATCGTAACAAGAAAATAAAGTTCCTACGATCTGATCGTGGAGGGGAATATTTGAGTTACGAGTTTTGTCTACATTTGAAACAATGCGGAATAGTTTCGCAACTCACGCCACCCGGAACACCACAGCGTAATGGTGTGTCTGAACGTCGTAATCGTACTTTATTAGATATGGTGCGAACTATGATGTCTCTTACTGATTTACCGCTATCGTTTCGGAGTTATGCTTTAGAGACAGCTGCATTCACTCTAAATAGGACACCATCGAAATCCGTTGAGACGACGCCTTTTGAACTATGGTTTGGCAAGAAACCAAAGTTGTCGTATCTTAAAGTTTGGGGTTGCGATGCTTATGTGAAGAAACTTCAACCTGATAAGCTCGAGCCTAAATCGGAGAAATGTGTCTTCATAGGATACCCAAAGGAGACCGTTGGGTACACCTTCTATCACAGATCCGAAGGCAAGATATTTGTTGCTAGAAATGGATCCTTTCTAGAGAAGGAGTTTCTCTCGAAAGATGTGAGTGGGAGGAAAGTAGAACTTGATGAGGTAACTGTACCTGCTCCCTTATTGGAAAGTAGATCATCGCAGAGATCAGTTTCTGCGACACCTACACCAAGTAGTGAGGAAGTTAATGATAATGATCATGAAACTTCAGATCAAGTTATTACTGAACTTCGTAGGTCAACTAGATCAAGATCCGCACCAGAGTGGTACGGTAATCCTGTTCTGGAGGTCATGTTACTAGACCATGGCGAACCTACGAACTATGAAGAAGCGATGGTGAGCCCAGATTCCGCAAAATGGCTTGAAGCCATGAAATCCGAGATGGGATCCATGTATGAGAACAAAGTATGGACTTTGGTTGACTTGCCCGATGGTCGGCAAGCCATTGAAAATAAATGGATCTTCAAGAAGAAGACTGACGCTGATGGTAATGTTACTGTCTATAAAGCTCGACTTGTTGCGAAAGGTTTTTGACAAGTTCAAGGAATTGACTACGATGAGACCTTCTCACCCGTAGCGATGCTTAAGTCTGTCCGAATCATGTTAGCAATTGCCGCATTTTATGATTATGAAATTTGGCAAATCGATGTCAAAACTGCATTCCTGAATGGATTTCTGGAAGAAGAGTTGTATATGATGCAACCGGAAGGTTTTGTCGATCCAAAGGGAGCTAACAAAGTGTGCAAGCTCCAGCGATCCATTTATGGACTGGTGCAAGCCTCTCGGAGTTGGAATAAACGCTTTGATAGTGTGATCAAAGCATTTGGTTTTATACAGACTTTTGGAGAAGCCTGTATTTACAAGAAAGTGAGTGGGAGCTCGATAGCATTTCTGATATTATATGTGGATGACATATTACTGATTGGAAATGATATAGAATTTCTGGATAGCATAAAGGGATACTTGAATAAGAGTTTTTCAATGAAAGACCTCGCTGAAGCTGCATATATATTAGGCATTAAGATCTATAGAGATAGATCAAGACGCTTAATTGGACTTTCACAAAGCACATACCTTGACAAAGTTTTGAAGAAGTTCAAAATGGATCAAGCAAAGAAAGGGTTCTTGCCTGTACTACAAGGTGTGAGATTGAGTAAGACTCAATGCCCGACCACTGCAGAAGATAGAGAGAAAATGAAAGATGTTCCCTATGCTTCAGCCATAGGCTCTATCATGTATGCAATGCTGTGTACCAGACCTGATGTGTCCCTAGCTATAAGTTTAGCAGGGAGGTACCAAAGTAATCCAGGAGTGGATCACTGGACAGCGGTCAAGAACATCCTGAAATACCTGAAAAGGACTAAGGATATGTTTCTCGTATATGGAGGTGACAAAGAGCTCATCGTAAGGGGTTACGTTGATGCAAGCTTTGACACTGATCTGGACGATTCGAAATCGCAAACCGGATACGTATTTACATTGAACGGTGGAGCTGTCAGTTGGTGCAGTTCCAAGCAAAGTGTCGTGGCGGGATCTACGTGTGAAGCGGAATACATAGCTGCTTCGGAAGCAGCGAATGAAGGAGTCTGGATGAAGGAGTTCATATCCGATCTAGGTGTCATACCTAGTACATCGGGACCAATGAAAATCTTTTGTGATAATACTGGTGCAATTGCCTTAGCAAAGGAATCCAGATTTCACAAGAGAACCAAGCACATCAGAAGACGCTTCAATTCCATCCGGGATTTAGTCCAGGTGGGAGACATTGAAATTTGCAAGATACATACGGATCTGAATGTAGCAGATCCGTTGACTAAGCCTCTTCCACGAGCAAAACATGATCAGCACCAAGACTCCATGGGTGTAAGAATCATTACTATGTAATCTAGATTATTGACTCTAGTGCAAATGGGAGACTGAAGGAAATATGCCCTAGAGGCAATAATAAAGTATTATATATTTCCTTATATCATGATAAATGTTTATTATTCATGCTAGCATTGTATTAACCGGAAACATAATACATGTGTGAATACATAGACAAACAGAGTGTCACTGGTATGCCTCTGCTTGACTAGCTCGTTAATCAAAGATGGTTATGTTTCCTAGCCATAGACATGAGTTGTCATTTGATTAACGGGATCACCTCATTAGGAGAATGACGTGATTGACATGACCCATTACGTTAGCTTAGCACCCGATCGTTTAGTATGTTGCTATTGCTTTCTTCATGACTTATACATGTTTCTATGACTATGAGATTATGCAACTCCCGTTTACCGGAGGAACACTTTGTGTGCTACCAAACGTCAAAACGTAACTGGGTGATTATAAAGGTGCTCTACAGGTGTCTCCAAAGGTACTTGTTGGGTTGGCGTATTTCGAGATTAGGATTTGTCACTCCGATTGTCGGAGAGGTATCTCTGGGCCCACTCGGTAATGCACATCACTATAAGCCTTGCAAGCATTGTGACTAATGAGTTAGTTGCGGGATGATGTATTACGGAACGAGTAAAGAGACTTGCCGGTAACGAGATTGAACTAGGTATCGAGATACCGACGATCGAATCTCGGGCAAGTAACATACCGATGACAAAGGGAACAACGTATGTTGTTATGCGGTCTGACCGATAAAGATCTTCATAGAATATGTGGGAGCCAATATGGGCATCCAGGTCCCGCTATTGGTTATTGACCCGAGAGGTGTCTCGGTCATGTCTACATAGTTCTCGAACCCAAAGGGTCCGCACGCTTAAAGTTACGATGACAGTTTTATTATGAGTTTATATGTTTTGATGTACCGAAGGTTGTTCGGAGTCCCGGATGTGATCACGGATATGACGAGGAGTCTCGAAATGGTCGAGACGTAAAGATTGATATATTGGACGACTATATTCGGACACCGGAAGTGTTCCGGAGAAGTTTCGGATTAAACCGGAGTGCCGGAGGGTTACCGGAACCCCCGGGGAAGTATTGGGCCTTAGTGGGCCTTGAGGGGAGAGAGAGGGCAGCAGCCAGGAGGTGGTGCGCCCCCTCCTAGGAGGAGTCCTAGTTGGACTAGGAGAGGGGGGCGCAGCCCCCTTTCCCTCTCCCTCTCCCTCTCTTTCCTTCCCCCTTCTTTTCCTAGTAGGACTAGGAAAGGGGAGTCCTACTCCTACTAGGAGGAGGACTCCCCCCTCTCCTTGGCGCGCCCATAGGCAGCCGGCCTCCCCCTTGCTCCTTTATATACGGGGGCAGGGGGGCACCTCTAAATACACTTGATATACGATATTTTAGCCGTGTGCGGTGCCCCCCTCCACCAGATTACACCTCGATAATACCGTCGCGGAGCTTAGGCGAAGCCCTGCGTCGGTGGAACATCATCATCGTCACCACGCCGTCGTGCTGACGAAACTCTCCCTCAACACTCGGCTGGATCGGAGTTCGAGGGACGTCATCGAGCTGAACGTGTGTAGAACTTCGGAGGTGCCGTGCGTTCGGTACTTGATCGGTCGGATCGTGAAGACGTACGACTACATCAACCGCGTTGTGATAACGCTTCTGCTGTCGGTCTACGAGGGTACGTGGACAACACTCTCCCCTCTCGTTGCTATGCATCACCATGATCTTGCGTGTGCGTAGGAATTTTTTTGAAATTACTACGTTACCCAACAGTGGCATCCGAGCCTGGTTTTATGCGTTGATGCTATGCACGAGTAGAACACAAGTGAGTTGTGGGCGATATAAGTCATACTGCTTACCAGCATGTCATACTTTGGTTCGGCGGTATTGTGAGATGAAGCGGCCCGGACCGACATTACGCGTACGCTTACGCGAGACTGGTTTCATCGTTCGGAGCACTCGTTGCTTAAAGGTGACTGGCGGGTGTCTGTCTCTCTCACTTTAGTTGAACCGAGTGTGGCTACGCCCGGTCCTTGCGAAGGTTAAAACAGCACCAACTTGACAAACTATCCTTGTGGTTTTGATGCGTAGGTAAGAACGGTTCTTGCTAAGCCCGTAGCAACCACGTAAAATATGCAACAACAAAGTAGAGGTCGCTTAACTTGTTTTTGCAGGGCATGTTGTGATGTGATATGGTCAAGACATGATGTGATATAATGTGTTGTATGAGATGATCATGTTTTGTAACCGAGTTATCGGCAACTGGCAGGAGCCATATGGTTGTCGCTTTATTGTATGAGATGCAATCGCCATGTAATAGTTTTACTTTATCACTAAGCGGTAGCGATAGTCGTAAAAGCAATAAGTTGGCGAGACGACAACGATACTACGATGGAGATCAAGGTGTCGAGCCGGTGACGATGGTGATCATGATGGTGCTTCGGAGATGGAGATCACAAGCACGGTGCTTCGGAGATGGAGATCACAAGCACAAGATGATGATGGCCATATCATATCACTTATATTGATTGCATGTGATGTTAATCCTTTATGCATCTTATCTTGCTTTGATTGACGGTAGCATTATAAGATGATCTCTCACTAAAATTTCAAGATAAAACTGTTCTCCCTGAGTATGCACCGTTGCAAAAGTTCTTCGTGCTGAGACACCACGTGTTAATCGGGTGTGATAGGCTCTACGTTCAAATACAATGGGTGCAAAACAGTTGCACACGCGGAATACTCAGGTTAAACTTGACGAGCCTAGCATATGTACAGATATGGCCTCGGAACACAGAGACCGAAAGGTCGAGCGTGAATCATATAGTAGATATGATCAACATAGTGATGTTCACCATTGAAACTACTCCATCTCACGTGTTAATCGGACATGGTTTAGTTGCTTTGGATCACGTAATCACTTAGATGATTAGAAAGATGTCTATCTAAGTGGGAGTTCTTAAGTAATATGATTAATTGAACTTAAATTTATCATGAACTTAGTACCTGATAGTATCTTGCTTGTCTATGTTAATTGTAGATATATGGCCCGTGCTCTTGTGCCGTTGAATTTTAATGCGTTCCTTGAGAAAGCTAAGTTGAAAGATGATGGTAGCAATTACACGGACTGGGTCCGTAACTTGAGGATTATCCTCATTGCTGCACAGAAGAATTACGTCCTGGAAGCACCGCTAGGTGCCAGGCCTCCTGCAAGAGCTACGCCAGAAGTTATGAATGTCTGGCAAAGCAAAGCTGATGAGTACTCAATAGTTCAATGTGCCATGCTTTACGGCTTAGAACCGGGACTTCAACGACGTTTTGAACGTCATGGAGCATATGAGATGTTCCAGGAGTTGAAGTTAATATTTCAAGCAAATGCCCAGATTGAGAGATATGAAGTCTCCAATAAGTTCTATAGCTGCAAGATGGAAGAGAATAGTTCTGTCAGTGAGCATATACTCAGAATGTCTGGGTATAATAATCACTTAATTCAACTGGGAGTTCAACTTCCGGATGATTGCGTCATTGACAGAATTCTTCAATCACTGCCACCAAGCTACAAGAGCTTCGTGATGAACTATAACATGCAAGGGATGGATAAGACGATTCCCGAGCTCCTCGCAATGCTAAAGGCAGCGGAGGTAGAAATCAAAAAGGAGCATCAAGTGTTGATGGTCAGTAAAACCACTAGTTTCAAGAAAAAGGGCAAAGGGAAGAAGAAAGGGAACTTCAAGAAGAATAGCAAGCAAGTTGCTGTTCAGGAGAAGAAATCCAAGTCTGGACCTAAGCCTGAAACTGAGTGCTTCTACTGTAAGCAGACTGGCCACTGGAAGCGGAACTGCCCCAAGTATTTGGCAGATAAGAAGGATGGCAAGGTTAACAAAGGTATATGTGATATACATGTTATTGATGTGTACCTTACTAATACTCGCAGTAGCACCTGGGTATTTAATACTGGTTCTGTTGCTAATATGTGCAACTCGAAACAGGGGCTACGGATTAAGCGAAGTTTGGCTAAGGACGAGGTGACGATGCGCGTGGGAAATGGTTCCAAAGTCGATGTGATCGCCGTCGGCACGCTACCTCTACATCTACCTTCGGGATTAGTTTTAGACCTAAATAATTGTTATTTGGTGCCAGCGTTGAGCATGAACATTATATCTGGATCATGTTTAATGCGAGACGGTTATTCATTTAAATCAGAGAATAATGGTTGTTCTATTTATATGAATAATATATTTTATGGTCATGCACCCTTGAAGAGTGGTCTATTTTTAATGAATCTCGATAGTAGTGATACACATATTCATAATGTTGAAGCCAAAAGATGCAGAGTTAATAATGACAGTGCAACTTATTTGTGGCACTGCCGTTTGGGTCATATCGGTGTAAAGCGCATGAAGAAACTCCATACTGATGGAATTTTGGAATCACTTGATTTTGAATCACTTGGTACTTGCGAACCGTGCCTTATGGGCAAGATGACCAAAACACCGTTCTCCGGAACTATGGAGAGAGCAACAGATTTGTTGGAAATCATACATACAGATGTATGTGGCCCGATGAATATTGAAGCTCGTGGCGGATATCGTTATTTTCTCACCTTCACAGATGATTTGAGCAGATATGGGTATATCTACTTAATGAAACATAAGTCTGAAACATTTGAAAAGTTCAAAGAATTTCAGAGTGAAGTTGAAAATCATCGTAACAAGAAAATAAAGTTCCTACGATCAGATCGTGGAGGGGAATATTTGAGTTACGAGTTTTGTCTACATTTGAAACAATGCGGAATAGTTTCGCAACTCACGCCACCGGAACACCACAGCGTAATGGTGTGTCTGAACGTCGTAATCGTACTTTATTAGATATGGTGCGAACTATGATGTCTCTTACTGATTTACCGCTATCGTTTTGGAGTTATGCTTTAGAGACAGCTGCATTCACTCTAAATAGGACACCATCGAAATCCGTTGAGACGACGCCTTTTGAACTATGGTTTGGCAAGAAACCAAAGTTGTCGTATCTTAAAGTTTGGGGTTGCGATGCTTATGTGAAGAAACTTCAACCTGATAAGCTCGAGCCTAAATCAGAGAAATGTGTCTTCATAGGATACCCAAAGGAGACCGTTGGGTACACCTTCTATCACAGATCCGAAGGCAAGATATTTGTTGCTAGAAATGGATCCTTTCTAGAGAAGGAGTTTCTCTCGAAAGATGTGAGTGGGAGGAAAGTAGAACTTGATGAGGTAACTGTACCTGCTCCCTTATTGGAAAGTAGATCATCGCAGAGATCAGTTTCTGCGACACCTACACCAAGTAGTGAGGAAGTTAATGATAATGATCATGAAACTTCAGATCAAGTTATTACTGAACTTCGTAGGTCAACTAGATCAAGATCCGCACCAGAGTGGTACGGTAATCCTGTTCTGGAGGTCATGTTACTAGACCATGGCGAACCTACGAACTATGAAGAAGCGATGGTGAGCCCAGATTCCGCAAAATGGCTTGAAGCCATGAAATCCGAGATGGGATCCATGTATGAGAACAAAGTATGGACTTTGGTTGACTTGCCCGATGGTCGGCAAGCCATTGAAAATAAATGGATCTTCAAGAAGAAGACTGACGCTGATGGTAATGTTACTGTCTATAAAGCTCGACTTGTTGCGAAAGGTTTTTGACAAGTTCAAGGAATTGACTACGATGAGACCTTCTCACCCGTAGCGATGCTTAAGTCTGTCCGAATCATGTTAGCAATTGCCGCATTTTATGATTATGAAATTTGGCAAATCGATGTCAAAACTGCATTCCTGAATGGATTTCTGGAAGAAGAGTTGTATATGATGCAACCGGAAGGTTTTGTCGATCCAAAGGGAGCTAACAAAGTGTGCAAGCTCCAGCGATCCATTTATGGACTGGTGCAAGCCTCTCGGAGTTGGAATAAACGCTTTGATAGTGTGATCAAAGCATTTGGTTTTATACAGACTTTTGGAGAAGCCTGTATTTACAAGAAAGTGAGTGGGAGCTCGATAGCATTTCTGATATTATATGTGGATGACATATTACTGATTGGAAATGATATAGAATTTCTGGATAGCATAAAGGGATACTTGAATAAGAGTTTTTCAATGAAAGACCTCGCTGAAGCTGCATATATATTAGGCATTAAGATCTATAGAGATAGATCAAGACGCTTAATTGGACTTTCACAAAGCACATACCTTGACAAAGTTTTGAAGAAGTTCAAAATGGATCAAGCAAAGAAAGGGTTCTTGCCTGTACTACAAGGTGTGAGATTGAGTAAGACTCAATGCCCGACCACTGCAGAAGATAGAGAGAAAATGAAAGATGTTCCCTATGCTTCAGCCATAGGCTCTATCATGTATGCAATGCTGTGTACCAGACCTGATGTGTCCCTAGCTATAAGTTTAGCAGGGAGGTACCAAAGTAATCCAGGAGTGGATCACTGGACAGCGGTCAAGAACATCCTGAAATACCTGAAAAGGACTAAGGATATGTTTCTCGTATATGGAGGTGACAAAGAGCTCATCGTAAGGGGTTACGTTGATGCAAGCTTTGACACTGATCTGGACGATTCGAAATCGCAAACCGGATACGTATTTACATTGAACGGTGGAGCTGTCAGTTGGTGCAGTTCCAAGCAAAGTGTCGTGGCGGGATCTACGTGTGAAGCGGAATACATAGCTGCTTCGGAAGCAGCGAATGAAGGAGTCTGGATGAAGGAGTTCATATCCGATCTAGGTGTCATACCTAGTACATCGGGACCAATGAAAATCTTTTGTGATAATACTGGTGCAATTGCCTTAGCAAAGGAATCCAGATTTCACAAGAGAACCAAGCACATCAGAAGACGCTTCAATTCCATCCGGGATTTAGTCCAGGTGGGAGACATAGAAATTTGCAAGATACATACGGATCTGAATGTAGCAGATCCGTTGACTAAGCCTCTTCCACGAGCAAAACATGATCAGCACCAAGACTCCATGGGTGTAAGAATCATTACTATGTAATCTAGATTACTGACTCTAGTGCAAATGGGAGACTGAAGGAAATATGCCCTCGAGGCAATAATAAAGTATTATATATTTCCTTATATCATGATAAATGTTTATTATTCATGCTAGGATTGTATTAACCGGAAACATAATACATGTGTGAATACATAGACAAACAGAGTGTCACTGGTATGCCTCTGCTTGACTAGCTCGTTAATCAAAGATGGTTATGTTTCCTAGCCATAGACATGAGTTGTCATTCGATTAACGGGATCACCTCATTAGGAGAATGACGTGATTGACATGACCCATTACGTTAGCTTAGCACCCGATCGTTTAGTATGTTGCTATTGCTTTCTTCATGACTTATACATGTTCCTATGACTATGAGATTATGCAACTCCCGTTTACCGGAGGAACACTTTGTGTGCTACCAAACGTCACAACGTAACTGGGTGTTTATAAAGGTGCTCTACAGGTGTCTCCAAAGGTACTTCTTGGGTTGGCATATTTCGAGATTAGGATTTGTCACTCCGATTGTCGGAGAGGTATCTCTAGGCCCACTCGGTAATGCACATCACTATAAGCCTTGCAAGCATTGTGACTAATGAGTTAGTTGCGGGATGATGTATTACGGAACGAGTAAAGAGACTTGCCGGTAACGAGATTGAACTAGGTATCGAGATACCGACGATCGAATCTCGGGCAAGTAACATACCGATGACAAAGGGAACAACGTATGTTGTTATGCGGTCTGACCGATAAAGATCTTCGTAGAATATGTGGGAGCCAATATGGGCATCCAGGTCCTGCTATTGGTTATTGACCGGAGAGGTGTCTCAGTCATGTCTACATAGTTCTCGAACCCAAAGGGTCCGCACGCTTAAAGTTACGATGATAGTTTTATTATGAGTTTATATGTTTTGATGTACCGAAGGTTGTTCGGAGTCCCGGATGTGATCACGGACATGACGAGGAGTCTCAAAATGGTCGAGACGTAAAGATTGATATATTGGACGACTATATTCGGACACCGGAAGTGTTCCGGAGAAGTTTCGGATTAAACCGGAGTGCCGGAGGGTTACCGGAACCCCCGGGGAAGTATTGGGCCTTAGTGGGCCTTGAGGGGAGAGAGAGGGCAGCAGCCAGGAGGTGGTGTGCCCCCTCCCAGGAGGAGTCCTAGTTGGACTAGGAGAGGGGGGCGCAGCCCCCTTTCCCTCTCCCTCTCCCTCTCTTTCCTTCCCCCCTTCTTTTCCTAGTAGGACTAGGAAAGGGGAGTCCTACTCCTACTAGGAGGAGGACTCCCCCCCTCTCCTTGGCGCGCCCATAGGCAGCCGGCCTCCCCCTTGCTCCTTTATATATGGGGGCAGGGGGCACCTCTAAACACACTTGATATACGATATTTTAGCCGTGTGCGGTGCCCCCCTCCACCAGATTACACCTCGATAATACCGTCGCGGAGCTTAGGCGAAGCCCTGCGTCGGTGGAACATCATCATCGTCACCACGCCGTCGTGCTGACGAAACTCTCCCTCAACACTCGGCTGGATCGGAGTTCGAGGGACGTCATCGAGCTGAACGTGTGTAGAACTTCGGAGGTGCCGTGCGTTCGGTACTTGATCGGTCGGATCGTGAAGACGTACGACTACATCAACCGCGTTGTGATAACGCTTCCGCTGTCAGTCTACGAGGGTACGTGGACAACACTCTCCCCTCTCGTTGCTATGCATCACCATGATCTTGCGTGTACGTAGGAATTTTTTTGAAATTACTACGTTACCCAACAGCTGGCGCAGTACGACTTGAAGAGGCCGCTGGTGAACTTGGTGCCGTTGTCCATGGTGATTCAATTGGGGACGCCAAAGCGGCACACCAGGCTCTTGATGAACTTGACGGTTTATCCTCCAGGGATGGTCCAGACAGGTTCCACGTCTGCCATTTGGTGAACTTGTCGATGGTGACATAGAGGTAGCGATAGCTGCCGGCCCCGTGAGGGAATGGCCCGGAGCATCAAGAGTGAAGAAGAAGACTCCAACTAGGCATGGGAGGCGCCTAAGACAGACCCTTGAGCACAGTTCCTTCCTTTTGCCCCCGCATAACCAATGTAGCCCCGTGGGCTGTGAAAATACTTTGTCTGGCAATTTTGTCCAAGCACTCGACGTTTATGTGTTTTTGTTTCTTCCCGAGATCACCCTTTACTTCTTACATTGCCTTTGTGCCCTGCATCACTGGGACCCAGCCCCATAAAGTGGGCTATGACCATCGCTGGTATGCCTGGAGTGTGCGCTCAGCAAGGCCAGAGGGTGTAGGGCTGTTAG
Source organism: Aegilops tauschii subsp. strangulata (assembly GCF_002575655.3). Classification (NCBI taxonomy): domain Eukaryota; kingdom Viridiplantae; phylum Streptophyta; class Magnoliopsida; order Poales; family Poaceae; genus Aegilops; species Aegilops tauschii. The sequence goes on from NC_053038.3 coordinate 217,034,610, forward strand.
GGCTGGTAGGAGCTCCTGAGGTGCGATGCTCAGGCTCCCCCCAGTTGACGCGCATGCGGCTCGTCCCAAGGAAATCAAGATGCCTCAAGATGGAAACGAGAATAAGAGAACCCGAGGGGTCTTAACAAAGGCTCAAGAGGCACTTTAGACATAGCTCTTTCGAGGCGTGTAGCTCGGGGTGAGTCCTCCACAGGGCGTAGCTCATGAGTCGCGGTCGCTCGTGAAGCCTTCCGCCCGTGGGGCGCTACTTGCGAGGCATCCCGAGGGTGAGCTCCTGGGCCTTTGGTATCCTACATTAGTGAGATGTGCAAGTTTTTGCATGTAATGCAGCAGGGCGTGCTTGCAAGGTCTCCTATGGGTGTTACGCGAGGAGACAAGAGCACCAAGGACCTGGTGAGGTAGCTTGCACGGGAGCAGGCCCACGAGCCAAAGCTCAGTCGCTTGGGTTTTGCGGTGCTGCTAGGACTGACCCGAGCACATGCACCATGCGTAGCACCCACTCATGTGACAACCATGGGGAAGATCGCGAGCACGCTCCTCCTGAGGTACGCTCAACTGCAAGGACACCAGATGCTTTAGGAAATAAACTTTACTGATGCATGAAGTGGATTCATTACATAACAGAAAGATACACCCTGCAGTGCTCAACACAGCTTAGCTTGAGGATGCGATGGCCTGGGGCCCCTCAGGTAAGTAGGCCGCCAACGCTGAGCATGGGGCTTCCATGAGAGTGGGAGGGAGCTCCCACGTGCCGGAAGCATCGCTGGTAGAGAGAGCTCCGAAGTGTGCACAAATCCATGTCGCTCGTATCCATTGGGTCACGGATAGAACTTGCGGAGATGTTGGATGTTCCATGTGTTTTGTACCAGAACACCCTCCTCCATCTCAAGTCGTGCCGCGCTGGGCCAGGAGATGTGTGTGACCCTGAAAGGGCCTTCCCACATGTGAGAGAGCTTGCGGAGTCCCTCTCTGGAGATAATCCGGTGCAGGACAAGGTCGCCGGCCTCAAGGGTGCGGGGGCGTATGTTGCGACTGTGATAGTGACACAATGCCTGCTGGTACCTTCGCACAGAGGGGAGCCTAGCGGCGTGTCCCTTCGAGGAAGAGCAGGTCATACACCTGCAGGTCGCCTTACCAAGTTTCATCGAAAGCCAAGAGAAGCGGGGACTCGTGCTTGACCTCGACGTGGAGAACTGCTTTTGCCCCGTAGACGAGGAAGAAGGGTGTTTCGCCGGGGGCTTGGTCACTGTGGTGCAGATGGATCACAACACCCATGGGAGCTCATCTAGCCAGCCCTTGCTGCAGGCCGTGAGCTGCTTCTTGAAGCTCCTGGTCTTGAGGCCCTTGAGGACCTTAGCATTGGCGCACTCGGCCTGGCCATTGCTTCGTGGGTGTGCCATGGAGGCGTAGCAGATCTGCATGCCGATGCTGGCGCAGTACGACTTGAAGAGGCCGCTGGTGAACCTGGTGCCGTTGTCCATGGTGATTCAATTGGGGACGCCAAAGCGGCACACCAGGCTCTTGATGAACTTGAAGGCTGATCCTGCGGGGATGGTCCAGACAGGCTCCACGTCTGCCATTTGGTGAACTTGTCGATGGTGACATAGAGTTAGCGATAGCCGCCGGCCCCGTGTGGGAATGGCCTGAGAATATCTAGCCCCCAGACCGCGAAGGGCCACAAGAGAGGATGGTTTGGAGCCCTTGTGCTGGTTGATGGATTTTCTTGGCGTGGAACTGGCAAGCCTCGCATGCCTGGACATGCTCCGTGGCATCCTCAAGTGCCGTAGGCCAGTAGAAGCTGCTGCGGAATTCTTTACCTATGAGAGTGTGATGAGTGGTGGCCGCAATCACTGCCATGGATGTCGGCAAGCAGTTCGCATCCTTGCTCCTTGGAGATGCACCGCAGCGCGACTCCGTTTGGGCGGTGGCGGTACATGTCACCCTCCTTCAGGTGGTAGAGCGCAGCTTGGCGGGCCACACACTCTGCCTCTGCGTCAAACTCCGGGAGGACGCCGCTCTCCAAGTAGGCCTTGATCTATGTGATCCAGGTCTCGGGCTACAGCTCGAGTGCCAACAGCAAGCGGAGGCCTGAGGATGGCCCGAAGTACAGTGCGCCCATGGGTGGTGCGGGAGGGATCTCGTCATGAGGCGCCATGGGGCTAATGCGCGGGGGTGCCGCTGAAGGCTTCAGGAGCCGCTCCTCGAAGACACCATGGTTCTAGGGCTCGCGACGAGATGCGCGTTTGGCATTCTCGTCAAGCTCGCTGTTGTCACCGCGAGGGATGTGCTGGAGCTCCATGCCCATGAAGAGCTTCTCGAGCTTACGCACCTCCTCCAGAGAAGCTGCCATGTGCTCATCTTTCGGCTTGTAGCTTTTGTTGGAGAAGTTGACGAGGAGCTGCGAGTCTCCCTTGATGACGATGTGCCTGACGCCAAGCGCGGTAGCGGCCTTGAGCCCAGCGATGAGGCCCTCATATTCGACGATGTTGTTGGAGACCTTGTCAGTGTGCCTGAAGCAGAGCTGCACTGTATAGTAAAGCTTGTCGCCCATGTGCGTGGTGAGCACCACACTAGCCCCCGCGCCCTGGCGCGCAAAGGCTCCGTCGAAGTGCATGCTCCAGCCTCCGGAGGTGGCCTCCTTGGGCAAGAGCGACTCCTCATGAGGCTCGTCTTGGTGAGGTCTGTCCACTCCGCCGCGATGTCCCCGCCTTTGATGGTCCTGGTGGTGAGAAACTCCAGCTCGAAGAGCTGTAACTCGTTGTTCCATTTGGCGACACGACCAGTGGCATTTGGGCTACGCAGAACCTGCTCCAGTGGATAGGAGGTGATCACCCTGATGGGGTGGCCCTGGAAGTAGTGGTGCAGTTTCCTGGAGGCTATGAGGAGTGATAGGAGGAGCTTCTGCTGCATGGCATATCGCTCGCACTCGCGTCTCACAGCGCCATGCGGACGAAGTAGACAGGGTGCTTGTCGAGGCGCATGACCGTGGTGTCCATGTCATGCTCGCCAGAAAGCTTAAGAGGCGGCACCGCCGGGGCCTCCAGAAGCAGGGCGCCAAAGGCCTCTTGAGGAGGGGTAGAGGCCTCCTAAGGAGGGCCCTCGACAGGCGCCGACAGGGCCTTGGAAGGCTCAAATGATACCTCCGCGGGGGCGGCATCGGCAGGCGCGGACACATCAGGCTTTTTCTTGGCGCAGAGTCACTCCTCTCGCTCCACCATGAGGGTTGTGCTGGCCGTCTGGGGAGTGGCCGCCAGGTATAGCAGCAGGCGTTCGTGAGGGTGTGGGGCGACCATGATGGGAGGGCTCGTGAGGTATTTCTTGAGGTCCTCAAAGGCAGCTTCGTCCTCGGGGGTCCATTTGAAGGGACGAGACTTCTTCATGAGCTTGAAGAATGGAAGAGCCTGCTCGCTGAACTTGGATATGAAGTGATCGAGCGAGGACATGCATCCCGCCAAGAGCTGCATCTCCTTGAGGTTGCGGGGCGGCCGCATTTCCTTGATGGACTTGATCTTCTCAGGGTTGGCCTCGATGCCGCGATGGTAGACCAAGAAGCCAAGGAGCTTGCCGAAAGGGATGCTGAAGATGCACTTGGCGGGGTTGAGCTTAAGGTTGACCATGCACAGGTTGGCGAAAGTTTCTTCAAGGTCCTCGATGAGGGTGCATGCCTCACACATTTTGATCGCAATGTGATTGACGTATGCCTCTACATTTCTCCCCATCTGGCATCCCAGGCAGATGCGCATCAGCCTCTTGAAGGTGGCTCCCGTGCTCTTCAGTCCAAAAGGCATGCACATGTAGCAGAACACTATGCAGGGGGTGATGAAGGCAGTTTTTTCCTCATCTTCCCGCGCCATCTTGATCTAATGATAGCCTGAGAAGGTGTCCAGAAAGCAGAGCAGATCGCACCCAGCTGTGGAGTCTACTATCTGGTCGATCCATGGCAGCGGGAAGTGGTCCTTGGGGCAAGCCTTGTTAAGGTTGGTGAAGTCGACACACATACGCTTGCCGCTGTGCGGGTTGGCGACGACAACGGGGTTGGCGATCCACTCGGGGTGGAGTACTTCGCGGATGATTCTGGCAGCTTGGAGGTTCTCTACTTCTTGGACGACGAACTTTTGCTTCTCGGGCGCCTTGCATCGTACCTTTTGCTTGACGGGACGTGTGTTGGGGCACGCAGCTAGATGGTGCTCAATCACCTCCCTCGGTACACTAGGCATGTCTGACGCTGTCCAAGCGAACATATCAGCATTTGCCCGGAGGAAGGCGACGAGCGCGCTTTCCAATTTGGGGGAAAGGCCACTGCCGATGGTGAGGGAGGGGCCGACGCCGCTCTCATCTAACGACACCTTCTTGGTTTCGGCCCGCTCTTGGGGGAACATGGGCTTCTTCTTCGTGGCCGCCGGCTCGGTGGGCCCAAGCGCGTCTTCGTCGACCGGGTGTGAGGTGGCGACGGCCTTGTAGGCATGTACGAGGGTGCGCATCGCGTCCGTCTCGTCGCAGCAGATGGTGAGGGTGCCACCAAAGCTAGGCATCTTGATGAGGCCGTAGGCGTGGCGAAGATGTCCCAGTTTTCGCACAAAAAATTGCACAATGCCTCATCAATCACGGGGTCCAGCTGAGCTCCAGTGGATGTTGGTTTGTTAGGGTGTGTCAGATGCACTTGAAATTTGACGATTTCATTTGCTAGCATAAAAGATGTGGATTTTGGCCTTTTTTCGTAGGCGTGGTGGGTGCCGAAGACATGATGGGCGTGGCCATTGCTCAGTGTGTTCAACCCCTACAACAAAGGGTGCACCCCCTATGGTTTTATAGCGGGGCGAAGGACTTAACCCGCTGCATACAGAAAGGACCTGACGATCAGGTGGCAATGGTAGCCGTCGTAGCCAATCTTTTCAAGATCTCACATCCACCCACCTCGGATTGACTTCCATGAATGGGAAGGCCTTTGCGGAGAACTTCCCCGCCCCCACGGGGAAGAGAGGGTATGGTTCGTGCTAGCCGAAGTGTGGCGCATTGCCGGGATGGGGTATCCGATAGGGACTCCCAAGAAGGATCCCAAGGAGTGGACCTCAGAGTGGTTCTATATTGAGGATGTCCCTCTACTCGATCCAACTCAGAGGGGGATGCCCGAATTCTCTCTTGCCTCTTTGAAGAAGCGGTTCATTGGCGGCCGGAGAGTTCTTCCCAAACGGAAATTGCCGATGTGTCACGCCTAGCTGCTCAAGTGAGGTGGCTAGCCCACAACAGGTTGACCATGATCGACGTGATGGCCATGGCCATTGCTCGGTGTGCTCAACGCCCACAACAATGGGGAACCCCCTATGGTTTTACAGCAGGGCGAATGACTCAACTCGCTGCATACAAAATGGACCTGACGATCAGGTGGCAATGGCAGGTGTCGTAGCCAAGGTTTTCAAGGGAGAAGAGCAAGAGTTTTCTTGATTAGAACCCAAGGAGGGCTTCTTGAGCTATAAACCTATCGAAACGGTGAGTCTTACCGCACTTTATAGTTAGGATGGTACATTAGTCTTTCTTACTCGGATATCTAATCCATCCAAGCAGAACTGGAGGCGCTGGATCGAGATAGTGAGCTGCCCTGCTCCTCAACCGGAGAGTTATTCTCGCGCTGATGACCCTGGATTTCACAACGACCCCGAGACGTTGATTGATTTCAAGGAGTGAGTCTTCTACCAGGAGAGCCTCGACGGCTCTAAAGTGGCCCTCTTGGCTGATCACCCCGGGACGCTTCCTTCCTCTGCTGTAAGTGACAAAAAGGCCTCTTGCCAAAAAGACGCTCAGCTCCTGCAGCTCCGAGTATGCTGACTTCTACTCCCAATGGCCACCACACAACGTGCCAGACATCAGTGAGAGCGGCACCAGTTGCTTCAGCGGTGAATGGCCGTAGGGCGTCCAAACGTGAGGCGGCAGCAGGAATTACGTCAACCGCTCTTCCTCCAAAGAGGTGATGTATTCACCTTACCCTCGGTATCCTTACCTTTGACAACCGCTAAATATCAATAATCTTATCTATTGTGGCCTGCAAGCGATACGTAAGCGTCCGAGGACGTCGAACAGGAGCTAAGGGGTGACCCCAAACCAAAGTCTCCGATTGTGGCTAGCGGTACATCAGAGGTCCCCGCTGAGGACTAACATCCATGGGATTCAGAGGACATCTCGGTTACCAATTCCGAGGTTGAAAGCGTGATGCATCACCGACGACGAAATGTATCGTTGCGGCACTCTACGTTCTCCGATCAAGAGTTTAATGCTATTAGTTTGGTAGACGCGTACCTCGGAGCTGCTCGAACGGGGCTCGAGGGAGTAACCAACCTTCTGTACGCCAGTCTGTAGGTACACAATTGGTTTTGATAACCGGACGCATAACCCAAGCCAGTAGCCACCTTAGAAAAACTAGCATATTTGAGCACTAAACCTAATATCCCCCAAGCCTTAATTTGTGCGGGACGGCCGAGATAAGGGTGTGAAGTTCGATAATGGCGTACTATCGTGCAGACTGCTCGGGAACAAAACAAGAAGTTGGCCGAAGACCTTGGACAGACACAGACACAGTTGAAGTCTGTGGAGGCCGAGCTAGAGGGGGTTAAAAATGGGACCAAAGAGACGCATGGTGAGGAATAGACATAATGTGTCGAAAAAAGATTTTGATGGAATACCTTTTCTAATGTAAGTTTTTTCCATAGCAGTGCACTACTGCAGGATGCTGCTAACGCGACACTACGACCAGAGACCCTTCGAGAAACTGTGTGGGATGCCATAATCGCAAACGGTGTTGTATGAAAACTGTCAGAAATGTGTAAAACGTTTGCGATGACGGATGCATCAAACACGGTTCAGGTTTTAGTTGCGTGTGGGATGAAGGGCATATGGTTCAGTTCAATGAACTGTTTGCGATGAGGAGGAACAAAAGAAACGGGCAGCCAGATGGAGGCGTGTGTGATACACAGCATACGGTTCACTCGGATGAACTGTTTGTGATTAGGCAACACAAAAGAAATGGTCAGCCAGATCAAAGGTGTGTGCGATATACGACATGCAGTTCGCTCGGATGAACTGTTTGCGTTGAGACATGAGAACAAAAACGGTTCAACTTAACAAGATGTGTGTGATACGCGGCAAACAGGTCTGTAATCAGAAATGTGACAGAAGACCGATAAGAACACAGACGGTTGCTGCTAATAAGACGTGTGTGTTGTGAGCAAACGATTGCTAGTATACAATTGTGAGTGATTGATGAAAACATCACCGACGGGTTCCATTGTTTAGTCCGTGTGCAATGTGATTTTCTTTGTCTGCACACCATCTACGCTCTGTCTACAGAGCATCAACATATATACTTAAAAAGACAGCATTGCATAACCAAATTAAGCATACAATTACACAAGTGACTACACACATAACATTTGCACACACCAAAGTAAGCAATTACATGCATACTAAAGTAGGAGAAATGAGGATCTAATCATCTACTTATTGTTGCGACGACGCTTGCCATTGCTCTGCTTCTGGCTGGATCAGTGGCCGTTTTGGGGAAGCAGGGACTTCCTCATGTCAACAATCCGCCGGTACATGTCGTAGCTCGTGTACGCCTCCTTGGCCGCGTACACGACGTGAGCTTTGTCGAGTTTCTCCATCCAGGCTGAGTGCCAGGCACGCTTGTCCTTGTTGCACGAATCCTTCATGTCTCTGTAGTAGGGGTCGATGATGGCCTTGGCGAGGTGAACCAATGAGTCCTTCTCATGCTCCTTGCTGCCCCTGATCTTGTATTGGCCCTGGATGTCGACAAGATTCTGGCAGGTAATGCCCGAATTCTCGAGCGCCTTTACATCATTGGTGATGTCCACCATAGCGAACATGTAGTGGGGGCTATTGACAAACCTGGCGAAACGCTCGCAAGGCCTTGTGGCTAGGCAGTAGTGGTAGACGAGGACGTGGTGGCGCATGCACATCTGGGCGACAGCGACCTTGGGACGAGACCCGGCACGAGCGCGGGTGTACTCGAGGTCTAACCCGACAACCTTGTACTTCTCCTCGGCAAGCAACAACTCCATGATGTAGATGGAGTGCTCCGCCCAGACCGGGTCGTTGGTGTACACCACCGAGAGGTCCATGAACCTTCTGTGGGTGTCCACCACGGCACGCATGGTGAACTGCTGCTGGTCGTCGGCAGCCGCTCGGAGCGCCATTGGAGCCGCGCAGGATACCCTCTAAGAATTTCTCGTGGTGGGTGTGCTTCTTGCAATGGTGGGGCTGTTGGAAATATGCCCTAGAGGCAATAATAAATGGTTATTATTATATTTCTTTGTTCATGGTAATTGTCTATTGTTCATGCTATAATTGTATTGTCCGGAAATCGTAATACATGTGTGAATACATAGACTACAACGTGTCCCTAGTAAGCCTCTAGTTGACTAGCTCGTTGATCAACAGATAGTCATGGTTTCCTGACTATGGACATTGGATGTCATTGATAACGGGATCACATCATTAGGAGAATGATGTGATGGACAAGACCCAATCCTAAGCATAGCATAAAAGATTGTGTAGTTTCGTTTGCTAGAGCTTTTCCAATGTCAAGTATCTTTTCCTTAGACCATGAGATCGTGCAACTCCCGGATACCGTAGGAGTGCTTTGGGTGTGCCAAACGTCACAACGTGACTGGGTGACTATAAAGGTGCACTACGGGTATCTCTGAAAGTGTCTGTTGGGTTGGCACGGATCGAGACTGGGATTTGTCACTCCGTGTGACGGAGAGGTATCTCTGGGCCCACTCGGTAATGCATCATCATAATGAGCTCAATGTGACTAAGGCGTTAGTCACGGGATCATGCATTGCGGTACGAGTAAAGAGACTTGCCGGTAACGAGATTGAACAAGGTATTGGGATACCGACGATCGAATCTCGGGCAAGTAACATACCGATTGACAAAGGGAATTGCATACGGATTGATTGAATCCTCGACACCGTGGTTCATCCGATGAGATCATCGTGGAACATGTGGGAGCCAACATGGGTATCCAGATCCCGCTGTTGGTTATTGACCGGAGAGGCATCTCGGTCATGTCTGCATGTCTCCCGAACCCGTAGGGTCTACACACTTAAGGTTCGGTGACGCTAGGGTTGTAAAGATATATGTATGTGGAAACACGAAAGTTGTTCGGAGTCCCGGATGAGATCCCGGATGTCACGAGAGGTTCCGGAATGGTCCGGAGGTGAAGAATTATATATAGGAAGTCCAGTTTCGGCCACCGGGAAAGTTTCGGGGGTTACCGGTATTGTACCGGGACCACCGGAAGGGTCCCGGGGGTCCACCGGGTGGGGACACCTATCCCGGAGGGCCCCGTGGGCTGAAAGTGGAAGGCAACCAGCCCTTAGTGGGCTGGGGCGCCCCCCTTGGGCCTCCCCCCATGCGCCTAGGGTTGGGAACCCTAGGGGGGGGAGCTTCCCCCTTGCCTTGGGGGGCAAGGCACCCCTTCCCCCCTTTGGCCGCCGCCCCCCCTTGGAGATCCCATCTCCCTGGGCCGGCGCCCCCCAGGGGGCCTATATAAAGGGGGGGGGGGGGAGGGAGGGCAGCAACCTACAGCCTTGGGCGCTTCCCTCCTCCCCTGCAACACCTCTCTCTCTCTCGCAGAAGCTCGGCGAAGCCCTGCCGGAGACCCGCTACATCCACCACCACGCCGTCGTGCTGTTGGATCTCCATCAACCTCTCCTTCCCCCTTGCTGGATCAAGAAGGAGGAGACGTCGCTGCACCGTACGTGTGTTGAATGCGGAGGTGCCGTCCGTTCGGCACTCGGTCATCGGTGATTTGGATCACGGCGAGTACGACTCCGTCATCCACGTTCATTGGAACGCTTCCGCTCGCGATCTACAAGGGTATGTAGATGCACTCCTTTCCCCTCGTTGCTAGTAGACTCCATAGATGCATCTTGGTGAGCGTAGGAAAATTTTAAATTATGCTACGATTCCCAACAGTGGCATCATGAGCCAGGCCTATGCGTAGTTACTATGCACGAGTAGAACACAAAGCAGTTGTGGGCGTTGAGTTTGCCAATTCTTCTTGCCGCTACTAGTCGTTTCTTGTTTCGGCGGCATTGTAGGATGAAGCGGCCCGGACCGACCTTACACGTACGCTTACGTGAGACTGGTTCCACCGACTGACATGCACTAGTTGCATAAGGTGGCTAGCGGGTGTCTGTCTCTCCTACTTTAGTCGGAACGGATTCGATGAAAAGGGTCCTTATGAAGGGTAAATAGAAATTGGCAAATCACGTTGTGGTCATACGTAGGTAAGAAAACGTTCTTGCTAGAAACCTACAAACCACGTAAAAAAAAACTTGCAACAACAATTAGAGGACGTCTAACTTGTTTTTGCAGCAAGTGCTATGTGATGTGATATGGCCAGAAGATGTGATGAATGATATATGTGATGTATGAGATTGATCATATTCTTGTAATAGGAATCACGACTTGCATGTCGATGAGTATGACAACCGGCAGGAGCCATAGGAGTTGTCTTTATTATTTTGCATGACCTGCGTGTCATTGAATAACGCCATTTAAATTACTTTACTTTGTTGCTAAACGGTTAGCCATAGAAGTAGAAGTAATCGTTGGCGTGACGACTTCATGAAGACACAATGATGGAGATCATGATGATGGAGATCATGGTGTCATGCCGGTGACGAAGATGATCATGGTGCCCCGAAGATGGAGATCAAAGGAGCATAATGATATTGGCCATATCATGTCACTATTTGATTGCATGTGATGTTATCATGTTTTTGCATCTTATTTGCTTAGAAAGACAGTAGTAAGTAAGATGATCCCTTATAATAATTTCAAGAAAGTGTTCACCCTAACTGTGCACCGTTGCGAAGGTTCGTTGTTTCGAAGCACCACGTGATGATCGGGTGTGATAGATTCTAACGTTCGAATACAACAGGTGTTGACGAGCCTAGCATGTACAGACATGGCCTCGGAACACACGCAATACACTTAGGTTGACTTGACGAGCCTAGCATGTACAGACATGGCCTCGGAACACGGAGGACCGAAAGGTCGAGCATGAGTCGTATAGAAGATACGATCAACATGGAGATGTTCACCGATCTTGACTAGTCCGTCTCACGTGATGATCGGACACGGCCTAGTTAACTCGGATCATGTTTCACTTAGATGACTGGAGGGATGTCTATCTGAGTGGGAGTTCATTGAGTAATTTGATTAGATGAACTTAATTATCATGAACTTAGTCTAAAATCTTTACACTATGTCTTGTAGATCAAATGGCCAACGTTGTCCTCAATTTCAACGCGTTCCCTAGAGAAAACCAAGCTGAAAGATGATGGCAGCAACTATACGGACTGGGTCCGGAACCTGAGGATCATCCTCATAGTAGCCAAGAAAGATTATGTCTTAGAAGCACCGCTAGGTGAAGCACCAATCCCAGAGAACCAAGACGTTATGAACGCTTGGCAGCAGCGTGCTGATGATTACTCCCTCGTTCAGTGCGGCATGCTTTACAGCTTAGAACCGGGTCTCCAAAAGCGTTTTGAGAAACATGGAGCATATGAGATGTTCGAGGAGCTGAAACTGGTTTTTCAAGCTCATGCCCGGGTCGAGAGATATGAAGTCTCCGACAAGTTCTTCAGCTGTAAAATGGAGGAGAATAGTTCTGTTAGTGAACACATACTCAGAATGTCTGGATTACACAACCGCTTATCCCAGCTGGGAGTTAATCTCCCGGATGACGCGGTCATTGATAGAATCCTCCAGTCGCTTCCACCAAGCTACAAGAGCTTTGTGATGAACTACAATATGCAGGGGATGGAAAAGACCATTCCTGAGGTATATTCAATGCTGAAATCAGCGGAAGGGGAGATCAAAAAAGAACATCAAGTGTTGATGGTGAATAAAACCACTAAGTTCAAGAAGGGCAAGGGTAAGAAGAACTTCAAGAAGGACGGCAAGGGAGTTGCCGCGCTCGGTAAGCCAGTTACTGGGAAGAAGTCAAAGAATGGACCCAAGCATGAAACTGAGTGCTTTTATTGCAAGGGAAGTGGTCACTGGAAGCGGAACTGCCCCAAATACTTAGCGGACAAGGAGGCCGGCAACACCAAAGGTATATGTGATATACATGTAATTGATGTGTACCTTACCAGTACTCGTAGTAGCTCCTGGGTATTTGATACCGGTGCGGTTGCTCATATTTGTAACTCAAAACAGGAACTACGGAATAAACGGAGACTGGCGAAGGACGAGGTGACGATGCGTGTCGGGAATGGTTCCAAGGTCGATGTGATCGCCGTCGGCACGCTACCTCTGCATCTACCCACGAGATTAGTTTTAAACCTCAATAATTGTTATTTAGTGCCAGCTTTAAGCATGAACATTGTATCTGGATCTCGTTTAATTCGAGATGGCTACTCATTTAAATCCGAGAATAATGGTTGTTCTATTTATTTGAGAGATATGTTTTATGGTCATGCCCCGCTGGTCAATGGTTTATTTTTGATGAATCTCGAACGTGATGTTACACATGTTCATAGTGTGAATACCAAAAGATGTAAAGTTGATAACGATAGTCCCACATACTTGTGGCACTGCCGCCTTGGTCACATTGGTGTCAAGCGCATGAAGAAGCTCCATGCAGATGGACTTTTGGAGTCTCTTGATTACGAATCATTTGCCACGTGCGAACCATGCCTCATGGGTAAGATGACCAAGACTCCGTTCTCCGGAACAATGGAGCGAGCAACCAACTTATTGGAAATCATACATACCGATGTGTGCGGTCCAATGAGTGTTGAGGCTCGCGGAGGATATCGTTATGTTGTCACTCTCACTGATGATTTAAGTAGATATGGGTATGTCTACCTAATGAAACACAAGTCTGAAACCTTTGAAAAGTTCAAGGAATTTCAGAGTGAAGTCGAGAATCAACGTGACAGGAAAATAAAATTCTTACGATCAGATCGTGGTGGAGAATATTTAAGTCACGAATTTGGTACACACTTAAGGAAATGTGGAATAGTTTCACAACTCACGCCGCCTGGAACACCTCAGAGAAACGGTGTGTCCGAACGTCGTAATCGCACTCTATTGGATATGGTGCGATCTATGATGTCTCTTACCGATTTACCGCTCTCATTTTGGGGCTATGCTTTAGAGACTGCCGCATTCACTTTAAATAGGGCTCCGTCGAAATCCGTTGAGACGACACCGTATGAATTATGGTTTGGGAAGAAACCTAAGCTGTCGTTTCTAAAAGTTTGGGGATGCGATGCTTATGTCAAGAAACTTCAACCTGAAAAGCTCGAACCCAAGTCGGAAAAATGTGTCTTCATAGGATACCCTAAGGAAACTATTGGGTATACCTTCTACCTCAGATCCGAGGGCAAGATCTTCGTTGCCAAGAACGGGTCCTTTCTAGAGAAGGAGTTTCTCTCGAAAGAATTGAGTGGGAGGAAAGTGGAACTTGATGAGGTGATAGTCACCCCTTCCGAACCGGAAAGTAGCGCAGCGCGGGAAAATGTTCCTGTTGTGCCTACACCGACTGGGGAGGAAGTTAATGATGATGATCATGAAGCTTCAGATCAAGTTACTGAACTTCGTAGGTCCACAAGGACACATTCCGCACCAGAGTGGTACGGCAACCCTGTCCTGGAAATCATGTTGTTAGACAACGATGAACCTTCGAACTATGAAGAAGCGATGGCGGGCCCGGATTCCGACAAATGGCTAGAAGCCATGAAATCCGAGATAGAATCCATGTATGAAAACAAAGTATGGACTTTGACTGACTTGCCCGATGAGCGGCGAGCCATAGAAAACAAATGGATCTTTAAGAAGAAGACGGACGCAGATGCTAATGTGACCATCTACAAAGCTCGACTTGTCGCTAAGGGTTATCGACAAGTTCAAGGGGTTGACTACGATGAGACTTTCTCACCCGTAGCGAAGCTGAAGTCCGTCCGAATCATGTTAGCAATTGCCGCATACTATGATTATGAGATATGGCAGATGGACGTCAAAACGGCATTCCTTAACGGCTTCCTTAAGGAAGAGTTGTATATGATGCAGCCGGAAGGTTTTTTCGATCCTAAGAATGCTAACAAAGTATGCAAGCTCCAGCGCTCAATCTATGGGCTGGTGCAAGCATCTCGGAGTTGGAACATTCGCTTTGATGAGATGATCAAAGCGTTTGGGTTTACACAGACTTATGGAGAAGCCTGTGTTTACAAGAAAGTGAGTGGGAGCTCTGTAGCATTTCTCATATTATATGTGGATGACATACTATTGATGGGAAATGATATAGAATTCTTGGAAAGTATAAAGGCCTATTTGAATAAGTGTTTTTCAATGAAGGACCTTGGAGAAGCTGCTTATATATTAGGCATCAAGATCTATAGAGATAGATCAAGACGCCTCATTGGTCTTTCACAGAGTACATACCTTGACAAGATATTGAAGAAGTTCAGTATGGATCAGTCCAAGAAGGGGTTCTTGCCTATATTGCAAGGTGTGCAATTGAGCACGGCTCAATGCCCGACCACGGCAGAAGATATAGAAGAGATGAGTGTCATCCCCTATGCCTCGGCCATAGGGTCTATTATGTATGCCATGCTGTGTACCAGACCTGATGTAAACCTTGCCGTAAGTTTGGTAGGAAGGTACCAAAGTAATCCCGGCAAGGAACACTGGACAGCGGTCAAGAATATCCTGAAGTACCTGAAGAGGACTAAGGATATGTTTCTCGTTTATGGAGGTGACGAAGAGCTTGTCGTAAAGGGTTACGTCGACGCTAGCTTCGACACAGATCTGGATGACTCGAAGTCACAGACCTGATACGTGTATATATTGAATGGAGGAGCAGTAAGCTGGTGCAGTTGCAAGCAAAGCGTCGTGGCGGGATCTACATGTGAAGCGGAGTACATGGCAGCCTCGGAGGCAGCACAGGAAGCAGTCTGGATGAAGGAGTTCATTACCGACCTAGGGGTGATTCCCAATGCGTCGGGCTCGATGACTCTCTTCTGTGACAACACTGGAGCCATTGCCCTTGCGAAGGAGCCCAGGTTTCACAGGAAGACCAGGCATATCAAGCGTCGCTTCAACTCCATTCGTGAAAGTGTTCAAAATGGAGACATAGATATTTGTAAAGTACACACGGACCTGAATGTAGCAGATCCGTTGACTAAACCTCTCCCTAGGGCAAAACATGATCAACACCAGGACGCAATGGGTGTTCGATTCATCACAATGTAACTAGATTATTGACTCTAGTGCAAGTGGGAGACTGTTGGAAATATGCCCTAGAGGCAATAATAAATGGTTATTATTATATTTCTTTGTTCATGGTAATTGTCTATTGTTCATGCTATAATTGTATTGTCCGGAAATCGTAATACATGTGTGATTACATAGACTACAACGTGTCCCTAGTAAGCCTCTAGTTGACTAGCTCGTTGATCAACAGATAGTCATGGTTTCCTGACTATGGACATTGGATGTCATTGATAACGGGATCACATCATTAGGAGAATGATGTGATGGCCAAGACCCAATCCTAAGCATAGCATAAAAGATCGTGTAGTTTCGTTTGCTAGAGCTTTTCCAATGTCAAGTATCTTTTCCTTAGACCATGAGATCGTGCAACTCCCGGATACCGTAGGAGTGCTTTGGGTGTGCCAAACGTCACAACGTGACTGGGTGACTATAAAGGTGCATTACGGGTATCTCCGAAAGTGTCTGTTGGGTTGGCACGGATCGAGACTGGGATTTGTCACTCCGTGTGACGGAGAGGTATCTCTGGGCCCACTCGGTAATGCATCATCATAATGAGCTCAATGTGACTAAGGCGTTAGTCACGGGATCATGCATTGCGGTACGAGTAAAGAGACTTGACGGTAACGAGATTGAACAAGGTATTGGGATACCGACGATCGAATCTCGGGCAAGTAACATACCGATTGACAAAGGGAATTGCATACGGATTGATTGAATCCTCGACACCGTGGTTCATCCGATGAGATCATCGTGGAACATGTGGGAGCCAACATGGGTATCCAGATCCCGCTGTTGGTTATTGACCGGAGAGGCGTCTCGGTCATGTCTGCATGTCTCCCGAACCCGTAGGGTCTACACACTTAAGGTTCGGTGACGCTAGGTGTAACACCCCGCATGTAACTTGCCATATTTGTAACTCCGACTCTTGCCATTTCCGGCTATGTGATATGTTTTTCCCTCCGTTGTCGGGTTTTGTTTTGCGTTTTGTATTTTGTTATGTCATGCATTTTCATATCATGTCATCATGTGCATTGCATTCGCATACGTGTTCGTCTCATGCATCCGAGCATTTTCCCCGTTGTCCGTTTTCCAATCCGGCGCTCCTATCTCCTCCGGTGCACCCCTCTTGTTTTCTTTCGTGTGCGTGTGGCAAACTTTCTCGGAATGGACCGAGGCTTGTCAAGTGGTCTTAATATACCACCCGGAGACTACCGGTCAAGTTTCGTTCCATTCGGAGGTCGTTTGGTACTCCAACGGTTAACCGGGCCTCCGCAATGTCCATTTGAGTATCCAGCAAAACCCCCCTCCAAAACCAGCCCAAAACCCACCAAACTCTCTTCCATGCTCTAGGTCGTTTGATCACGATCGTGTGAGCGAAAACCGCACCTCATTTGGAGCCTCCTAGCTCCCTCTACCTATTTATAAGTGGTCATCCCGAAAAACGAAATCTCAGACGAAACCCTAATTTTCCCCTCTCCGCGGGCGGACGCGTCCAGCCGCTGCCGGACAACGTCCGCCGCCGCGCCCCGACCAGTCAGAGCGCGACACGTGTCCCGCCGGCCTCTCCACCGCGCCGCCGGCCCGCAGGCCCATCGCCGGCCCTCCGGCCCGCCTCCTCCCGCCGCCGCCGCCTCGGGCCCCGTGCCCGCGCCGCCGGGCGCCGCCGCCGCCATCTCCGCCGGCCGCCGCCGCGCCATCACCGCCGGCCGCCATCGCCACCGAGCCCCGCCGCCGCGCCTCACCGCCGGTGCTCGCCGCCCCCGCCGGCGGCCCCCTTCTCCGGCGCCGCCGCCTCGCCTCCGGCCTCCGGCCCCCTCGCCCGCCGGCCCCTGCCTCGCCTCCGGCCGGCCCGAGCAACTCCGGCCGTCGAGCTCGGGCTCGAGCGACGAGCCAGATCCGATCCAGTTCGGTACCCGTTGACTTCTTCTCGCCCTAATTTCTTCTAAGTCCTAATTTCCATCAGCATGTGCTCCTGTTCGTATTGCGATAACTTTGTGCATTTAGCTCCGATTCGCGCGTATAATATGTCAAATTGTTTGTCTCGTGATGCTCTTCATTTTGTTCAATTGCACCATTTTCTTTAGAGGTCATCTTGATGCCCAAATCTTCGTTGGAAGAGGGCTAGTTGCTGTTAATCTCTGGTTCTTATCAGAATTTGGAGATTTGTCATTTTTGTCTCATTTAATCTGTGCATCTTTTGGGCATGAGCTCTACATGTGTTTTGAAGTATGCCATGCCATCTTTCCAGTGGTATAGTCCATGTATTTTTGTGATCTCTGTGGTGACTAGCACAAGCATGCAAAATAGGTCCCGTAATAATTCTGATTTCAGGGACTTGGTGATTTCTCCAAGTCTTTGTCTGCTGTAACTTTGTTGCCATGTAAACTGGATGCTACAGAGAGATCCATGCATATTTTGGAGATATTCAGTAAGGATGTTTTGTAGATATAGTTGTAATTGATCGATTCCAGAAATTGTTTGAAATTTTAGAGTACCATAGCATGACTCAATCTTGCTCTATTTTTGCTATAAAATATTTCTGGCAGATTCTTAACATGATTTGCAATCTTGCCTAGCTTATTGTAGTTGGTCCATACATATTATGCAATTGTTCTTGCCATGGATAGCTTCATAAACATGCCATCTTTCTGTAGGTATGCTTGGTTTGTCATGATTTGCTCTGTAGTGAGTGCATCAAGCTCACAAAGCGGCCTACATATTAATATTTCTGCCATGCTCTGTTTTCTGCCAAGTCTGAAACCTGATAACGAAACTTGCTATGTTTACATGCTTGCCACCATACCGTCTGGATCTTTTTGGCTTATGGTCAGTAAGGGACTTTTGTCATGTGCATTTAGTAGAACACTACCATGCCTTGTGTTGCTATGTTAAGTTCCTGTAGCATGTTGATTTCGTGCTCTGAACATTGCTACCTGATGATGATTTCTGCCATGTCCAGTTTTTCACTAAGTCTGTGAACCTGTAATCTTTTGCACTTTTGCCATGCTTGTTTGAGCTTGATATGTTGTGAACTAGCAGTATCTCAGTGTTCATCTTTTGTCAAGCATCTCCTGTAGATTACTGCCATATGCTTTGTTGCTATGTTGGGGTGCTGTAGCATTGTTACTTGTTGCATTTTAAGTGCTATCTTGCTGTTTATCGCAGATTAGTGTCATTCTTGTTTTGCTTGCCATTTGCAAACCGTGCATCCGATTCCGGTGATCTTTATATCGATTTCGACCGAAATCATCTCATCTTTCCAGTGGCATGCTTGGTTTGCCAAGTTACTGCCATGTTCATCATTTTCCTTCCGGAGCACGCATATGCATCGCATATCATATCTTGCATATCATACATATTTTGCATCATGTTGCTTGTGCATTTCTCGTTGTTGATTGTGGTTCCGTTTGTTTGTGTTCTTGTCTTGGGTAGAGCCGGGAGACGAGTTCGTGAACGAGGAACCTGTCGAGTACGCTTACGAGGATCAAGCTTTCGACAACTCTGAGAATCTTGCAGGCAAGATGACCACCCCTCGAAATCACTTCTATCTTTGCTATGCTAGTTGTTCGCTCTATTGCCATGCTCGCTACCTATCTCTTGCTATATCATGTCTCCCATTTTAGCCATGTCAGCCTCTAACCATCCTGTCCTAGCAAACCGTTGTTTGGCTTTGTTACCGCTTTTGCTCAGCCCCTCTTATAGCGTTGCTAGTTGCAGGTGAAGTTGAAGTTTGTTCCATGTCGGAACATGGATATGTTGGGATATCACAATATCTCTTATTTAATTAATGCATCTATCTATATCTGGTAAAGGGTGGAAGGCTCGGCCTTATGCCTGGTGATTTGTTCCACTCTTGCCGCACTAGTTACTGTTATACCGGGATTATGTTCCTTGAGTTTGCGTTCCTTACACGGTCGGGTGATTTATGGGACCCCCTTGACAGTTCGCCTTGAATAAAACTCCTCCAGCAAGGCCCAACTTTGGTTTTACTATTTGCCACCTAAGCCTTTTCCCCCGGGTTTTCGCGAGCCTGAGGGTCATCTTATTTTAACCCCCCCGGGCCAGTGCTCCTTCGAGTGTTGGTCCGAACCGAGCAGCCTGCGGGGCCACCTCGGGGAAACTCGAGGTCTGGTTTTACTCGTAGCTTGACTTATCCGGTGTGCCCTGAGAACGAGATATGTGCAGCTCCTATCGGGATTTGTCGGCACATTCGGGCGGCTTTGCTGGTCTTGTTTTACCATTGTCGAGATGTCTTGTAAACCGAGATTCCGAGACTGATCGGGTCTTTCCGGGAGAAGGTTTATCCTTCGTTGACTGTGAGAGCTTATGATGGGCTAAGTTGGGACACCCCTGTAGGGTATTATCTTTCGAAAGCCATGCCCGCGGTTATGAGGCAGATGGGAATTTGTTAATGTCCGGTTGTAGATAACTTGTCACTTGACCCAATTAAAATACACCAAGTGCGTGTGTAACCGTGATGGTCTCTTCTCGGCGGAGTCCGGGAAGTGAACACGGTCTGTGTTATGAATGACGTAAGTAGGTGTTCAGGACCTCTTCTTGGTCATTGCTAGATGACGTCCGTTCCTTTGCTTCTCTTCTCGCTCTCATTTGCGCAAGTTAGCCACCATATATGCTTTTGCCGCTGCAGCTCCACCTCCTTGCACCATTCCCCCCTCTAAGCTTAAATAGTCTTGATCTCGCGGGTATGAGATTGCTGAGTCCCCGTGACTCACAGATACTTCCAAAACAGTTGCAGGTGCCGACGATGCCAGTGCAGATGATGGCGTCGATCTCAAGTGGGAGTTCGACGAGGAACGTGGTCGTTATTATGTGTCTTTTCCTGATGATCAGTAGTGGAGCCCAGTTGGGACGATCGGGGATCTAGCATTTGGGGTTGCCTTATTTTCAGCTGGATTTTGACCGTAGCCGGTCTATATGATTGTATTTTGGATGATGTATGGATCGTATTTATGTATTGTGTGAAGTGGCGATTGTAAGCCAACTCTTTATCCCATTCTTGTTCATTACATGGGATTGTGTGAAGATGACCCTTCTTGCGACAAAACCACTATGCGGTTATGCCTCTAAGTCGTGCCTCGACACGTGGGAGATATAGCCGCAGCGTGGGCGTTACACTAGGGTTGTAGAGATATATGTATGCGGAAACCTGAAAGTTGTTTGGAGTCCCGGATGAGATCCCGGACGTCATGAGAGGTTCCGGAATGGTCCGGAGGTGAAGAATTATATATAGGAAGTCCAGTTTCGGCCACCGGGAAAGTTTCGGGGGTTACCGGTATTGTACCGGGACCACCGGAAGGGTCCCGGGGGTCCACCGGGTGGGGCCACCTATCCCGGAGGGCCCCGTGGGCTGAAAGTGGAAGGGAACCAGCCCTTAGTGGGCTGGGGCGCCCCCCTTGGGCCTCCCCCCATGCGCCTAGGGTTGGGAACCCTAGGGGGGAGCTTCCCCCTTGCCTTGGGGGGCAAGGCACCCCTTCCCCCCTTTGGCCGCCGCCCCCCCTTGGAGATCCCATCTCCCTAGGCCGGCGCCCCCCAGGGGGCCTATATAAAGGGGGGGAGGGAGGGCAGCAACCTACAGCCTTGGGCGCCTCCCTCCTCCCCTGCAACACCTCTCTCTCTCTCGCAGAAGCTCGGCGAAGCCCTGCCGGAGACCCGCTACATCCACCACCACGCCGTCGTGCTGTTGGATCTCCATCAACCTCTCCTCCCCCCTTGCTGGATCAAGAAGGAGGAGACGTCGCTGCACCGTACGTGTGTTGAACGCGGAGGTGCCGTCCGTTCGGCACTCGGTCATCGGTGATTTGGATCACGGCGAGTACGACTCCGTCATCCACGTTCATTGGAACGCTTCCGCTCGCGATCTACAAGGGTATGTAGATGCACTCCTTTCCCCTCGTTGCTAGTAGACTCCATAGATGCATCTTGGTGAGCGTAGGAAAATTTTAAATTATGCTACGATTCCCAACAGGGGCGTGATCGAAAGGTTGAAGAGACACAAGGGTAGGTTAAATGCTCGCTGTAATAAATGGGGGCCGGCCGGCCTGTAATCGTCACGTCTTGTCACGGTGTTCATAGCGGAGGATTCCAGAATCCAGTGCACGCTTGACAACACCACACCCCAGGCGTGGGCTCGAAGAGGTGCCAAATGTATCGTCGGTGAGCCTGTTCCTGCGCTACTGCGCTGTTTACCGCGCAAGCTTCCCGCCCGGCTAGTTTGGCCACGCGTCTGCTAGAAGAGGGACAAATCGTGGGCGTTTATTGGCAAAAAGCTTTGTAAAAATGAAGTGTACGGAATGACTTCGGCCATAAGATTACCCTTGGGTGATGAGGTCAAAGTTACATAGAAGGGTGATGATGGACACTCAAGTGCGATAATTAATTCTGTGCTCTACAATGCACACGGTGGAAGAAACCAACTGTGTGCAATAATGTCGAAGATCGCAGTCGAGTTAGCTATACAGATCTTGTGCTGTGAGATCGACAAGGTAAACTGATTCGAGAATGGTTATAAAATCTAAGACCATTGCATATTAAGGTCAAAATAGTGCTAGCAATATACGAGTCTCATACGATGCCATTTCAACGATTGTACCACAAAAGCTCGAAATGTTACAAGGTTCAAATTCCAGAGTTATATGGCTCAAATTCGAAGATTACAAGGTTCAAACTGATATTAGAAATGAAATTCAGCTCATCTGCTACAAACACTCGCGTTGATGCGCTGAACATGGATATCAGAGAGGTTCAAACTAATATCACCTCTTCTAAGTCTGGCTTCAAAACCTCACAATTTTTGCAAAGGGGTCAGCCACTGAGAAGTCATGTATGGGGTTGACCCGATGACTTCTGATTACTCTGTCATCTGATGTTCCAAAATGAAATTCAGCATTTTTGGAGCCTACTCCATTCTGCCGCAGGCACCGGCGCTGATCAACAGACCATTCATTTTTGCGAAATAAATGTAGGGTGAACCTCATTTCCTTCACCACCCTTGCTCTGAGAACAAAGAACCTGGCGAATATAATCTCCGGTAAGGTCCCTCGATAGGAGTTCAAAGTAATTTCTGAGAGATGCAGATCTAGGCATTCGACGTGATTGTTATATTGTATCACATTATCCACCACTGGGCCTAATATTATCTCCAAAAGAAGAAAACGTGTTAGTGCCTACATGCAGTTTTGAACATTACTATAGGACTAGCTATTTGGTTTGTAGGATTTGTAAAATGCACTAACATGCCATCTTCGATCTGACATGATTAACATGGGCATTTGATTACATTCTAGAAAAATGTAGCCTTCTTCACAAGAGGTTGGAGTGGATGAAAAGTTCCCTAAGAAAACTAGTACAGATGAATCCAAAGGAGAAATTCTTATTGATTGTAACCATATGGATCAAGCAACCAATATGGGGGGGGGGGGCATGCATGTACTAAAATCCTCCAAAAGAACCTGCAGAAATCGTAGTACATTGTCATTGTAAACTTGGAAAAAGGTGTCACAAATTGAACTCCCTTATAGTTAACATTTAACAGGAAAGGAACATCACCTCGATATATAGCTTCTCCACGCACGGAAAGCATCTCAGGAAACTGACAACTTGCTCCAGGTCGGGCCCGATAGATTCTAGTGCCAAGACCTTCACTGTGCGCAGTTTCGGGGTCAAGCTTTCCGGAATCATTTTCTGAATGACAGACGAACAAACATCTTCAAAATTAGAAATAATGTTAATTTGTTGAAGGAGAGGTAGAAGGCGGCTATTGTACCTGAGCGGGTGTGGATCCAATAACAAGTTCGGAGTATTTGTCAGACGAGTAGCCCACCACTGTCAATTTTGGCGCAGAAATGACATTGATTCTTCTAGGACCTTCTTGATCAACTACAAGTAATCTCTCAAGTGCGGGTGTGTCCTGGATGACCATACCGTGGTCCACCTTTTGTGATGTCTTCCTGCCACACCAGCAACACACATAAATAGTCCGGAGAGTCATGGAGGTGATGTGGAAGGTACTCAACCCATTGATCGCCTGAAGACGAAGGTACTCAAGTGCAGTACAGCCATGGAGCAGGCGCTCCATGTCACCCTTTGAGAGGCAGACGGCGATGAGCTCGAGGTGCTTCAGTCGTGGTAGAATAAGAGCGGGCTCGTCATTAAGGGGCGGGAAATGGCAGTTCCTGAACGTGGCGACGCGCAGCGTGGGTGCGAGGTGGAGTGCGGACGTTGGCAGCGACCGCATATGCCCATCATCAAAAGTGAGCTCCTCGAGCTGATCTAGGGCGGGGGATCGGAACCAGTCGTCAAGCTTGGCTCGGTCCTTGCCGTTGGAACGGAACTTGCCCATTCTAAGGCCATTGGTTGGGCCAAGGTGACTGCCGAGGATCTTGGAGAACGCATCCAAGCTTTTGCGATAGCCATGGCAGAGCTCGTGGGTGTCGATGAGGTCGAGAGGGCTGGAGTTCCATAGGGGGCGCCACCGCCGGGAAAGGAGGGTTGTCCGCGCCCCATATTTGATTGGGAGGAGGGAGATGATGACTCTCAACATATCATCGGGGAGGTTGCTGATTAAGTCTAGGCCTGCTGGAGTCGCTTGCGGTTCTAGCTCGCCCCGCCTCCGCTTGTTTGCAGCCCCATTCTCCACCTCCGGAGTCTCCTTGTCAGCAGCGCTTTCTGATAGAAATGGGAGTACAGGGAATATTTAGTTAAAACAGGGCAATAGAAAAGTGTATTGGTAACTAGAAGTTATTAGGTAGGAATATAGTAAGATAAGGGAATAACAATTGGTTGCTTAAATACTACACAATTCATTTGACATTGCTGGGTAAGTCAACATATGCATATAGTTGAAAAGAAAACTTACTTCGAACAAAATCTGGACGAATGATTTTGTCGGGGAAGTTAGCATATATCTCATGACCAGGCCCTTCTATGTGCAGTGCAATTTTAGTGCTAGCTTTCAGTACATAAAACTTTGCAATTTCATTCTAAGCCAGTGCCAAAATAGGAGTCACCACGTTCATCAAGTCTTACAGTAGCAACGATTGTAAATCCATGGTTTGTGCGCAGTATGACATTCGTGGAGCCTTGATGTATGTAAAGGGAAAAATTGTGCACTACATAATCTGTTGCATAGCAAGGGATGTCCTGCAGAAAATGGTAGGGTTGTTAAAGAAAATATGGTAACATGCAAATATGGGCCCAAATTGAAAGAACTGTACAGCAGTTGAAATCGAAGGACAAAAGTCTATAATTAAACAGATAGGGTAAACATGATGTCATGGAAATAAGAGAGTAATCAAAAGAACAAAACATCATTAATTTGCCTAATATAGAAAGAAGAGGGGAAAAAATCCCCTTTGACGTATATGGTGCATGTGGCACCTTTTATCCAAATGTAGCAATATTTAGAATATGTTCAAGAAAGTAGGCCATGCCAACGAATTTAGGGTGAGATTGAACATACCGCGCGTGTACTCAAGTTATCTGGTACGATGAGATGGAATCTCTGGCGGCGGTCGCCAAGTCCTGAAGTATCGGCGCACTGTACATTCTATGAATGAAAGAAAACCCTCAAATCAGCTCGAATAAAAATGAATTCACGGCGATTTCCGCCGGGTGATTAATGGAGGCAGATGAACTGGGATAAGAGATGAGATAATATCTCGTTAAATTAGTTACCTTGTCATCCATGAGAAAGAACCCTCAGTACGGCAGATTCCCCAACCGAGCGGAGCTGGGTCGACCGCGAGCAGCATCGAGAAAGTCGATGGCGATAGGCAGCGGCAAGCGGAAGTGGCGAAATGCGGTGGGCTTTGCCGGCAGCCTGGCGGCGGCGGCAGGTGTCGAGCTAAGTGTTTACCGCCGCGATAGGCGGTGCCATGGCATAGACGCGGAGGAGCTTGTGCAGGTGTGAATGGGGAACATACCGGAGGGGCCGAGGTGGGTAGCGGGCGGGGTGAGGGTTTTTGTGACATGGGGATGGTGAGGGTTTTCTTTTTTCTTTTTTGAATTAGGTGGTGAGGGTTTTCTGTCCCACAAAGAATTTTGGGGGAGACGGTTTGCTAGAGCGAACCGTGTGTGATTGACGCAGTAGGCAAAATGATAGTCATTGCACACGGTTCCAATTTTGGGAACCGTGTGTGATTGACGTACTACCTCCGTCCTGGTTTATTGGTCCCCCGTTGTAATTTTTACCAAAATTTTGTGAAATATTTAACATACTCAGACATAGATAATAAGCGTACATGTACATAAGCATAGTTCAACCATAAGTACATAGTTCAACCGTCATTAAGCATACTCAAGCGTACATAGTTCGATCCATCCCACATCTCATCTCACATGCGGCCGGCACGATCCTGAAGCTTCTCCAGGTACTCGGCGTACGCGCCGTGCGCCACCCTGCGAGAATACTTCTGCTTGAAGGAGCCAACGGCCCGTCCTCTTGCATGCACAAGAACACTTAGATACGCATCATGAATCTTTTGGTTGCAAAATGGGCACCCATAGCCGTCGTTCCAGGTCCTAATACGCCTGTTATGCATTCCCGCATAAAGCTCCCTCAGGATTCGCCTCTTGTACCTCCTCTGGGCATCTTCATCCTCGCTGTCCACATCGTCAGACAGCACCTATACATATAGTAAAACAAATTTGGCATCAAATCACTGATTACATGTCGTGAAGTAGGATTAGGAATTTATGGCTATTTATTTATACATATTCAGAGATTATGGTTCGATTTTTAAGCACAATCGTCTATGTACAGACCAATATTGAAGAAAATAATGGCACAAACATATGTAGGTCATTCAAAATCAATTGTCAAGTCCTGGCTAGGAATTATTAGCACGAACACTAACCCTAGTCGGATTACTAGCAGAAATCATTTGCACAGATGAAACAACTAACCACTTATCACCTGTACCATTCAAACAATCAATACACTACACGGATCTAACGAAACTTACTCAGATTTCATGGATTGGGAGAACATAACCATAGGATTTCTATTCCAAAAAGGGGGAGGCAGGAGTAACCAGAGAAACCCTATGATCTATTTGACACATAAATGGGTATCGATGACTAACCAGCTGTCCGTCGTCGTCGGAGTCATCGCCGGAGTGGTCGTCGGAGTCGGTGTGGAACTCCGCCTCCGGCTGTGGAAGCTCGACGCCGTCGACGATGTTAGGGTGCAGCGATAAACCGCTGGCGGTGACGGCAACCTCTGTCTCCATCTCCACGCCGTGCTCCGGTGCTTTAGCAGCCTCGGTGTCGCCACTCGCTCCGATGGGGCACTTCGGTGGCATCCTCATACACTGACGGCTTTGAGGACTGAGAGCAGCGTCGAGGTTGCAAGCGGAGAGAGAGGATTGTGTGTGCATAGCGAGGATGGGGGTGCGGCCGCTCGGGCGCACCATTAATATGGAGTAGTGGGAGTTGTGGGAGAGAGGCGGGCGGCGGTCAAACCAATGGATCGCCTCCCGGTGAGCCTGCGCACCGGACTGCTGGCATGCCTACCAAAGTTTCACAAAGCTACTCACACGCCTCCCGATGACACTGCGTAGCGAGCACGCCTCCGTTAATTCACACACCTGCACGCACGCCTCCCCGTCTGCCTGCGCGGCGGACTGCTCGCATGCGTCCCGTCAACTCACGCCTGCTCGCATGCCACACGGGTCGCACGGTGGCATGTATATTGTTTCACTATTTGGATGATTAATGCTACCGCATTATTGCTTAACCGAAGCATGGCACATATCCACTGTTGGTCTAACGCTCACGGTTCAAATAAATAATCCGTTTGGGATATTAGTTCCCAATTATTAATAATCTCCCGTCTGTAATTAGATAAAGATTACATCAAGACTGGTCTCAAATTTGACAAAAAAGTACAATGCCACTTTGTATTGGTGTCCATATGACAACACGATAAGTTTCATGAACTTCAAATAAGTTCTGGATGTACTAGAATTTAAAAATCAAGTTTCTCAATGTTTGAAATTTGTTGCACGGGGAGTAAACATGCACCCAGTGAGACACATGTGTTTTTGCAATCCATTTAGGTGCACTGTCACGTGGGCATGTAGCTCAAATTTGATTTTTGCACATTATACCCATAGAAAATCAATCAATCAATGTACTAAAACGTCTTAATGATCTCTGTGAATTTTTTGAAATTAAAACGTCCCTCCTTTGGTAACATGTATGTTCACCGCGGGATAATTAATTTAACATGCAACGTAGTTGCGGTGGATTCACGGTGTGTGTGTGGGTGTGTGCGTCTGGGGGTGGCGGGTGGCTCGCAGTACACTACGAGTTGTGAGCCACCGTGTGGGTTGGCCGTTTTGTTAGGCAGGCTGGTGCCACATCAGAGTCATGAAATTGTTATTTAAAACATTACACAACCCTTTCATAAATAAATGTTTTGGCCACATGCAGTCGATGGTTGTCCTACACGACACTCGATACTCGCGTGTGACGCTTTCTGTGGGCCCGCGAGGTCGTCGTCCATCACTTTGACGAACAGCCGGCAGTGAGGTTAATTTGACCAGCAAGGTATAATCTTTTTTGTTTGTGTTATGGTGGTATATAGTACGCGTCGAAGAGGTGGGAGGGGACTAGCATATATACTATACGTATGCGTCCGTGAACAAGTACACCTCACTCAGTGTCAGGACTCTTTGGTTACCGATGCACGTGCCACATCAAAATTGTGAAATTGGTTATTCAAACATCACACAACACCTTTTTGGGACACATGCATATATATCCTAGCTAGGACACTCACGTGTAACGCTTCCATCTGTGGGCCAATGAGGCCATCGTCGATGCATGCATGCATGCATCACTTTGACATACATCGGGAGAGGTTAATTAATTTCACCATCGATGAGGATTCTTTTGGGTTGTACATATATTACGGCAGGAGCATATAGTATGCGATGAAGAGGGGGGATGGGGACCATCATATGTAGTACGCTTGATATGAACCTCGCTCTCTGTGGGTGCATGGTTTACGGTTTTTGAGGCATGTGGCACATCAAAGTTGTGCCTTTTGGGTATTCAACATATATATGTTTGGCCCACATGTAAAGCGGTGGTGGTTGTCCTCTCGCACCCACTTAAGCGATTATCAGCGTATCGATGCTTTCCATCTGTGGGGCCGCTTGGTCCATCACTTCTTTTTGCCTGACAACAAGAGAGGTTAATTTGACTTAGGAGGGGGATTATTATTTTTTCTCTGGGCTTACATGCATGATACACTTTGAGCACAAACATATGCATGTGTACGCATAAATCCCTCCCATCGAGTCGAAGTGGCTAGTACAACGACACCATCATGAACCGATCTCGCTCTGTGTGGGGAGCTAGTGTACGATTTTTGACACACGCGCCAGATCAATGTTGTGTATTCAAACATGCATGCACGCATCACCTCCATACATATGCATGTAGTGGTTGCCTTCGAACGATACACTTCCTTGCGTGGTTATCGGCGACAAGCCTATATATTCGTGGGCCCGCGTGGACATCCATGATCACCTTTTTTTGACTAGGAACGACAGTGGGAGAGGCTCCCACTGACTTTTGTATTACTCACAGAGAACCCATTACATCATTGTTAGATGTGGCTTTTTTGTGGCCCCCCGGCCATGTACCTCAAAAGGCTAAGTAAACGAGTAATACAAGTTTTGTATGCAAGTGTCTAGGAAAGGACGCAGTTCCTCCTTACAATTGTGGAGCAATAGGCTCAAAAGATCTTTGAATCTAATCAACCATGAACCAAACGAGTGTGGAATCCCTCTGAAGTATACATTATTTCTCTCTTTCCACTAGCTCCATGCGGCCATTAAGAAGTTGTCAATAAACAGTGGTCGCCACCAATCCTCCCTGCCACCATGCAGCAAAGTGAGCCTATTCCCAAGACTCGGCCAAAGCATGCCAACCTTGTCCCAGCAGTGTTGGCTAAATGGGCAAGTGAAGAAAAGGTGCTCGACCGTTTCCCCAGGAGGGTTCTAGCAGAGCATGCATGTGTAATTATTACCCGCAATGGCATAATGTCTACGCTTCAGCATGTTCCTGGTGTTTAGGCGATCAACCAGCAGCAGCCAACCAAACATTTTGAATTTAATCGGGCTCTTAGCCTTCCATAGCTAGCCAAAAGCAGCATCAACAACCATCTCTCTGAAGCAGTGATCATAGTATCTCTTGGAGGAGAATGTCCCACCAAGGTTGCACTCCCAGGCGTCATTGCATTCCCTGTCTAGAAGTACATGCACCGATCCCTGTTGGATTTCCCTGACCTCCTCTCTAGCTTGTGTGGACAGCGGCAGGTGAAAGATCAAGCTCAGGTCCGCCGCTATGAGAACATTGACTGCGGACTCATCTTCATTCAAGCAGAAAGAGAAAGCTCTGGGGAAGATATCCATTAGGGGGGCATCTCGGTCGTCGAACCAGGCATCTTTCCAGAACAGGGAGGAAGATCCTTTGCCCAAAGTGACCCTAGTGATTCCACGAAACACATCACTGAGCTGCATTATGTCGCGACACCAGAAAGAGCCGACTGGTTCCATTGCATGCGGTACTCTTCCCGTGTAGTAAGTATCCCAGATCAGAGTCACCCAGGGGACGTCGTGGTGGTTATAGAACTTAAATAGGTGTTTCAGAAGGAGGGCCACATTCTGGGTTTTGATGTCGATGATTCCAAGCCCACCTTTGCGTTTGGGCCTACAAACCAACTCCCAGGCTGCTAGCGAGTTATTTTTGACACCATCTTCAGAGTTCTTAGCCCAAAGACAATATCTGCGCAGCTTATCAAGGTGCTCAATCACTTTGGGGTGAAGCTTAATCGTGCACATGGCATAGATTAGCATCGATGTTACTGCTGAATTGACCAAAGTGAGTTTGGCCCCGGGTGACATCAAAGACAGTGCTGTGGACATCTTCTTTTCCACACCATGCACAAGTGGCATGAGATCTAGTAATGTTGGCCTGGTCATGCCCATGGGGAGGCCGAGGTATGTGAATGGAAGCGAGCCAACCGAGCATCCAAAAACATGTGCCAATTCCACTACGTGCTGCGGACCAATGTTGATAGGAATGAGGGTGGACTTGTGGAAATTGATCTTCAATCCAACCGATGCTGCATAGTCCTCTAGGATTGTTTTCATGTAGGCAACTTGATCAGGGCAAGCTAGCATCACCAGAATGGTGTTGTCCGCGTATTGCACCATTGGATAGTCGCCATCGCGATTGCATGGGATGGGCAGTTCAATCAACCTGCGAGCAAACGCACCATTAACCGCGGCTTGGAGAAGATCAGCAGCGAGGACAAAGATCAGTGGAGAGAGGGGGTCGCCTTGCCGCACCCCACATTTGCACTGAAACTTTCTACCAGGGACTCCATTAAGGAGGACAGATGACACACCAGAGCCAAAGATTGTTTCCATCCAACCCAGCCACTTGTCATCAAATCTCATGTGTTTCATGATCTCCAACATGGGGGCATGCTCTATGGTGTCAAAGGCTTTGGTGAAATCGAGTTTGAGCAGTAAAATCTCGCGCGATGACCTCTGGCATTGATGAATGTACTCAAACAACCACGCAAGATAGTCTTGGATGGTTCTTCCCTTAATGAAGCCGTACTGATTCCTATGGATGATCTTCAGGATAACTTTCTGCAGATGATTAGCCAATATTTTCGTGACAATTTTCAGACAACAGTTCAGCAGAGTTATTGGTCTGTAATCATTGGCAGTTTTAGGAGATGAGATCTTCGGGATCAAGGTAATATACCCGTCACTAATGCTGGTAATATCAAGCTTACCCTCATGGAAATCCTGGCACATCCTGTAGAAATCCTCTTTAATGATCTGCCAACAACTCTTAAGGAAGCAGCCATTAAAACCATCAGGGCCCGGGGCTCGATCGGCCGGCATTTCTTTTATCACAGCATCGATCTCCTCCTTAGAAAAGGGTACTGACAACTCATCCATACCAGGAATCCGTCGAATGATCCGAGAGAGGTTGAAGCGCATGCTAGTAGGCTTGGAGGAGCCCAAACGTTCCTTATATGTTTTCTACAAAACCCCTTCTTTGCCAGTGTGATCACTCACCACCACGTCCCCATCCCGTAGGTTAGCTATCGAGTTGTGCCTAAACCTCCCAGTCGCAAGGGATTGAAAGAGTTTAGTATTTTCGTCCGCAAATCTGAAATATCTGACAATGCATCGTTTCCTCCAATAGTCATTCTGATATTTCAGCAACATATTTAGATGCATTTTCAAGATACGCCTGAAGTTTTTTTCTTGTATGAAGAGTGCCCTTTTATCCTCAAGATTATCCAACTGAGCGAGAGCTTCATTACTATTCTGAATCATGGTTTTCAGTTTCGAAATGCCCCGGCTCCAATGCTTAAGATCATAGCACAGATTTTTCATCTTTTTGAAGATAAGTGCAGCAGAGTTGGGAGCATGGCAGGGTTTGGACCAGGAGCCTGCGACCACGTCAGAGAAGCCCACATGATTGACCCAGTAGTTTTCAAACCAGAAGAGCTTGGATTTGGGTATTTTAGACTCAATGGCCACAACACATGGGATATGATCAGAGACTGGCTTGCCAAGAGGTAAAACCATCGTGTTCGGGAAAGCAGTGGTCCAATTAGACGATGAGAAGAACCAGTCGAGTTGTTCAAGCAAGGGGTCATCCTGCATGTTACTCCAAGTAAATGATCGGCCCTTGACAGGGAGTTCTACCAGAGTTTGTGCTCGGATCATTTCATTGAACAAGAGCATATCGACAGCATCTCCACCAGGTTTGTTTCTATTAGCCGTGGAATGAATGAAGTTGAAATCCCCCAAGATCAACCAATTTTCATCACTGGGTATATTGAGATCAAACAACCAAGAACTAAAATCCACCTGTCGCTGGCTAGAACATGGACCATAAACATTGACCAAATTCCAGGCCTCATTGGATTGCGTGGAAACAAAAGAAACACCCACAGCAAAGGAATCAATCAACCACGGCGTGCCCACAAACAGAGTACTGTTCCAAATTGTGATAATGCCACCCAAAGCACCCATGGAGGGTGCAAACACAAATTTATCAAAGCGCTTAGGGCAGAAAGTTTTAATAAAAGCTAGATCAAACGATTCACGCTTAGTTTCCTAGATACATAGCACCGAACAACCGCTAGTATCAATCGCATTTCTAAGAGCCAAAAGTTTACTATCAGAGTTTATGCCTCTGACATTCCACGATAACACGTTCCAAGATTTATTCATGACGGCTGAGAAGATCAGTCTTCACCATTAGAGGCCATCTGCTGGCCATCCAGCAGCTTCTCTGCAGATAGATCATCAGGAGCAATCCTGCAGCGGCCGCCCACCTGTTGGATTTCCTCGATAGAGGTAGGAGGCGGGCAAGAAGCAGAGGCCACCTGTGCAGGAGCAGCAGCCATGGAAATGGCCTTCACAGAAGGCAGCACACGAGCTCTCACCCTCGATCTTGTCTGTTTGACGTCATTGGCCTGGTTGACCTTGAAACCATCGTACTTGTTTGATCTGGTGCTCCTTCTAACCGCAGTGGTGTCAAGGGGCACTTTATGATTACGCGAATTGGTGGCCGCAAACAGAGACGAAGAAACAAGCATCTGGAGAGCAGTCCCATGATCAGGTAAAGCAGCAAGAACTGACTGGGATTCGACAGCTTCAGAAACCAGATGTGCCGTGATGGCCTTAAGCCCAGGGGATCGGACAGCCAAGATCCATTCCACATCGACAACATTATCAATGCCAGGTACATCCTCTTGCAGCAAGTTTCGAGGATAATGCTGGCCCCCATCTGGAAGTTAGCACCGAAGATCATAGCCATGAAATCCATGATCACCTTGACCAACAACAAGATAGGTTACCATGGTGGATTCTTCATTTGGTTAGTGTTATCGTAGTATAGGTCATGGTGAGATTCAGACCTAATTAAGTTTGAGCGCATATACTATGCACGCATGCATGCATATATGAATCCCCGTCGTCGGCTTGAATTGTGGTGTAACATACATATGCATCGTCAACCTAACCCTCACTCAGTGTGGGGATTTCTAGTTTGAAATCACGGTGCCACAACAAAGTTGTTCATTGTTACTCAAAACACACCTCTCCATACATATGTTTGGGCCACATGCATGCAGTGGTTGTCTTCGGGGATTAGCTACTTGCGTGATTATTGGCAAGCTAGCCCATCTCCGGGGTCGCATGGACGGACATCACTTTGACCAACAACAAGAGAGAGGTTGTACGACCAAGGTGGATTATTCTTGGTCCGTTTTACGATCCATATTGGTGAGATATATGCCTCTCTGGCCCGCCGACTGAAAGTGTGTGTGTGTGTGTGTGTGTGTGGAGGGGGGGGGGTTGCTACATCGCACTTTGCTAGGTGAACCTCGGTTGGGGGGGGGCATGCATTCATAGCTTAATTAGGATTCCCTTCGTGGTGACACGAGGGGGGGTGGGGGGCTGCTAGCTACTTCGCACTTTGCTAGGTGAACCTCGGTTGGGGGGGAGGGGGGCATGCTCATAGCTTAGGATTCCCTTCGTGCCGACACGAGGGGAGGGGCTGCTAGCTACTTCGCACTTTGCTAGGTGAACCTCGGTTGGGGGGGGGGGCATGTGCATTCATAGATTAGGATTCCCTTCATGCCGACACGAGGGAGGGGTGGCTGCTAGCTACTTCGCACTTTGCTAGGGTGAACCTCGGTTGGGGGTGGGGAGGGCATGCATTCATAGCTTAGCTAGGATTCCCTTCGTGCCGACACGAGGGACGGGGGCTGCTAGCTACTTCGCACTTTTCTAGGTGAACCTCGGTTGGGGGGCATGCATTCATGGCTTAGGAATCCCTTCGTGCCGACATGAGGGAGGGGGGGCTGCTAGCTCTACTTCATACTTTGCTAGGTGAACCTCGGTTGGGGGGCATGCATTCATAGCTTAGGATTCCCTTCGTGCCGACACGAGGGAGGGGGGCTGCTAGCTACTTCGCACTTTGCTACGGTGAACCTCGGTTGGGGGGGCATGCATTCATATATAGCTTAGGATTCCCTTCATGCCGACACGAGGGAGGAGGGGGGCTGCTAGCTACTTCGCACTTTGCTAGGTGAACCTCGGTTGAGGGGGAGGGGGCATGCATTCATATATAGCTTAGGATTCCCTTCGTGCCGACATGAGGGAGGAGGGGGGCTGCTATCTACTTCGCACTTTGCTAGGTGAACCTCGGTTGAGGGGGAGGGGGCATGCATTCATAGCTTAGGATTCCCTTCGTGCCGACACGAGAGGGTGGGAGCAAGCAATACCGTGCGCTTTGCGAGAGAGGTGCCACATCGAAGTTGCATTTGGTATTTGAAAATCAAACCACCCTTTTGATACATAAATTTGGTCCACATGCAAGTGTGTTCATGTTCTGACCCTCTCCCGCGTCATTTTTCGCCAAATTTATGAACATTAGACAAGTCGGATGACGCAACAGACATGGTTCACTCAAACTAACCGTGTGCCACACCGGTGCACCTGTCACGCACACATCCGCATAGTACATTGGGCTCCACGAGGCTCCCCCTCTCAAAAATATCTGCCGCTTCGAGGGTTTTTCTGTTTCATAACACATGGTTGTTATCTCCGGACCGTGTGTGATGTTTCTTGTTCCCAATCCCGCCTGCATCGAAAATATCTACCCGCCTCGAGGGTTTTTCTTTTTCATAACACACGGTTGTTATCTCCAGACCGTGTGCGATGCACTATCATCAAAATTTTCAATAGCCTGACATTTCGCTCCCGCGTTTGACTCCCGTGTAGTAAAATTTTCAGTACCCACATCATTTCCTCAAACACCCCGCGCCCCCCTCCACACACACACACACACACACACACACACACACACCCCAAAACCTCTTCGGGCGTGCGCGCGCGCGCACACACACACACACAGACACACACACACCCTCCCTTGCTCGAAACCCTAGCAAAGTCCCCGCCGCCGCCGCAAGGCCTCCATTGTCAACATCTGCCGGTTTGCCCCTGCAGCTTACCCACCGATCTCCATACCCAGGCCGCCCTGAGTTTCTTAGATGACGCCTGACAAACACCCCTTTCCCTCAGATCCCCATCCCCATCCCCATCCCCCACTCCAGAGCGTCGTAGCCTAAGCCCGGCTACGCTTCCCGTGGAGCTCGAGGAGCGACTGGCCCAAAAGAGGTGTACAGCAGTCTCTTCACCCGACGTCGCCGAGGAAACTGACGACCATTACTGGTGGCAAGCACTCAAGCAGCGGGCTAGAGTATGCGGGCATGTCTCATCCACCGGCTACGACAACGAGGTCATCGACAGCGACGCCCTGAGGCGGGCTGTGTCACAGGTTAAGTGGCCCACCCCCAACCCTTCGGGTTCAACCGCCGTCGATCTCATCCATGGCCCCGCCGCTGATCTCCTCTGGCTCGTTGTCAATAATTTTCCATTCTACATTGCCATCGAGACCCTTTTGTCATTTCTGAAGGACACGTTCTGCGACGCTGGCTTGGGATCCACATCTTCCAAGTCAGGCCTCATCGACGGCGACCACGAGGAGGGCACCCTCTCCGGCTCTTCCAAGGGGAAAGAGCCCATCTGCTCTTCCAAGGGGAAAGCGCCCCTCTACGACATCAGGGAGAGCACCCTACAGCCGTGCTCTTCCAAGGGGAAGGAGCCCATCTG
Source organism: Aegilops tauschii subsp. strangulata (assembly GCF_002575655.3). Taxonomy (NCBI): domain Eukaryota; kingdom Viridiplantae; phylum Streptophyta; class Magnoliopsida; order Poales; family Poaceae; genus Aegilops; species Aegilops tauschii. The sequence goes on from NC_053038.3 coordinate 217,070,669, forward strand.
CGACAACATGGAGCGCATCCAGGGTCCGTGCTCTTCCCACGGGAACGAGCCCATCTGTGACAAGTAAGGAAACCCATGATTTGTATATTTCAGTTGTTCACAATGTGATGCTCTATATGTGTAATTATTTACTGTGCAGTACATTCCATCAATCTAGTTTTAAACATACCGATAGGAATGCATATATTTGGTTGTTGTTAAGCCTGTTATAGCTAGCATATGCCTCTTTTAAAGTTTTTTAATTGTTCGGTTGTTTGTAGTTAGCATATGTCCAGTTTCAAATGCTATCTTTGGTTGTTCGTAGTATGCCTTGTTTATTCCAGTTATTCACAACGTGATGTTCTATATGTGCAAGTATGAACTGTGCAGTTCAATTTCATCAGTACCAGTTTCAACAATACCACTATGAATGGCTACATTTGGTTGCTGCATCTTGTAGTTAACACGCCTTTCCATTTTTATTTAACCATAACCAGTGTACTTAGACCGGCACAATACCAGTTTGAATGACCATGTTTGCTTGTTGTTAAATGTTAGGCCTATTGCAGTTAGCACACCTTTCCACTTGTTTTGCTTTACTAGCATGCTTAAACCTGCACACTGAAGCTATCTTTTGGAGATTATTTTGTCTGCCATGTGTAATTTTATTACATGCTTCTTGATGTACCTACACAGGACAATTTTGGGAACGACTGCTGTTTTCCATCGAGGTTAGTTTCATCCCATGGCTTATATCTGCTCACTGTTCAGGATATCCGTAGCTAGTACCATATAGATCGGCGGCTGATAAGGGACTAATCGTGAATCGGACTTATAACAGAATATATCTGCAACCCATTTTTCCTTAGGTTAACTAGGGCCATATGTAATATATCTGAGACTACATAGCAACATGCACTGTACTTAATGTCTAAATATGCAATCCTAGGCTACATAGCAACAAGGAAGAGTGTTACATTAATGTTCTAATGATGTTTAGATATACATAGAAGAGCAGCAGCAGCAACAACAACAACAACACAGCCCTGTTTGGATACTCAACTTAGCTAGAGGTTAGAGTTAGTTTCTAGATCACTACTAACCCTAAACTAACTCCATCCAAAGAGTTGTTTGGATGGCAGGGTTAAATTGACAATAAATGCACTAGGAGAACTAGCTCCAATTAGCACCTCTTGGGTTGGATACTAGTTTTTTGGGTGGGTTATAGATGCAACTAGCTCAAACTAGCCCTCATGTTTAGATATACTTTAGGGCTATTGAGCCCGAACTAGCTCAAACTAACTGTAACCCGTGGATACAGCAACGGATAATTTTTAAGAACGAACTAAACTCCTTCCGGCCCATAATATAAGATGTTAATTCATCTAATATGTGAGTCTATTGGATGTTATAAGATACTCCCTCTGTTCCTAAATACTCCCTCCGTCCCATAACGTAAGACGCTTTTTGACTCTAGTGTAGTGTGAAAAAACATCTTATATTATGGGACGGAGCTCCGTCCCATAATGTAAGACGCTTTTTGACTCTAGTGTAGTGTCAAAAAACATCTTATATTATGGGACGGAGGGAGTATTTGTCTTTTTAGAGATTTCAAATGGACTACCACATACAGATGTATATAGACATATTATAAAAGAGTGTTGTACTACATCATTGTGCCATTGCTGTTTAGCTTCTAATATTAACTTGGTACTTTTAGGTACATATGTCATTGGTAATGATCCGCGTTTCGACCCTTTCTGCGTATGGGGCAATGAGATATCGATGAACCAGCATCAAGTGAGGAAGCTGATAAAGATTGTTAGTAAAATGGGTCCAAATATGGCAATTAAACTATTTGTTTACACTTTATCCAAGAACTGTAGGATGGTAAGTAAGAACTCTACAGCCTTCTTTTTACTGCCCATAATGAGTTGTGTTAGATGACAATGTCTGAAATCTTATTCCTTTGTAGTGGTTGCCAAAGCAGTTTACTCAAGATTACCTCTCAAACTACATGATTGGTGGGCATACAAAGGTTAAAGTATTTCTACCAGAACACGATGATTATCTAGATGTTTTCATGAAGACCGTGAAGGATGGGCGGTCGGCCATCACAAGGGGTTGGACTAGGGTCGTGCGTGCCTTCTGCATGGAGGAGGGCACAATATGGGCATTCCGCTTCACCTTGTTCAGCAACCAGAATATATTTCGCCTCTTTCTTTACCGTCTTTAATAGTACAAGTATACAACTGTGGTTCATCATTCTTTATTTAGTTCTTATGTAATTCTTGAACATATGTACCTATGAATCGAATAATGCATTGGTTGTCTGAAACTGATGGATATGAATAAAGCTATAGCATACATTCAAATTCAAATCCAAATCCGGTACAATTTGAAAAAGCAGCAATTAAATTACGGTGAAATTACGCTCTCCAGGTTGTTGCGGCACACATGGTTGGTAAAACACAAACGTTTGCGATATGCACCATAATCCGAGAAGGTTCACAGAGAGGAAACATGTGCAAGCATGCACATAGTTGCCGTTTGCAAAGCGTGTGCGATGTCAGACAATATCACAAACGGTGCGGGCAAACTAAACGATTGTGCTAGTTGCCTTATCGTACACAATTTGCAACCATGAACTGTTTCTGATGAAGTATGCATCGTAAACATTGCACCACAGAATAGCGTGTGCGATAGTTGTCGTGTACGACGATGTTATGACAGTCCGGCGTTTCGTAATCCTGTCCGACACTCGTACAACGATTAGCTAATCTTCTTAATGGTGAACCGTTTGTGATGGGTCGCTGTCGGTGTACAAAAGTAGGGGCTTTCCTTTTTACCCCTTTACTTGTGCACGGGCAGTCGGAGCCGCGCCCACGGCCACACCAAGCAGGGCAGAGGAGGGAAGCCGGAGCACAAGGAAACCAAAGCAATGCCAAGACCAAGAGACATGAAGAGCAAAGGGGCGAGGTGGACTCCCCTGGCAAGACCCTCGCCGGGGCGGCCTCCACGGACCCGGCAAGAGCCTTGCCGGGGCAACTTGCCCGACGCTAGCAGAGTGTGCCACCCTTGAGCCCACGGGTTCCAACACCACCAACAAACCACATTGGAACCAAGGCTCGGGAGGCACCTCTGTTGTGGCATGCAGATCTTCGTCAAGATCATAAACACACAAGATCAGATGAGGACTAGAAGACGACGACCCTCGGCGAGATCCTTGCCAAGGAGATCCACGAGACCCCCGGCAAGACCCTTGCTGGGGACGACCATGGTGCTGCGGCAAGACCCTTGCCGGGCCCCCGGCAAGGCCCTTGCCAAGGACACTTACGGGGCCGCGGCCAGGCCCACGTCTGCCAAGACTACACCGCTGCTCCCATGCAGCTGCTAGCTCAACCAGCTGGGCAGGCACCTGCGTGGCAGCGTGCGGCCTCTACGCTGACTCAGCTAGCACCTGCGTGGTGGCATGCAAATCTTCGTGAAGACTCCACCACCGCGCCAGCCCAGCAGCCAGCCAACATGGCGCTACAACGCCTCGTCAGCTCGGACGCGCGTCGCAGCCAGGCGAGGTGGCGACAGCTGGGACGAGCTTCCTTGCCGTCCCTGATAAAGCAAGAGGGGCACATCGACAGCGCATTAAATGCATTTGTCGAACGGTGCCAGAGGATAAACTCACCCACTTTACACCTTTCCACCTCCTGTGTGCCACTGTGGCAACCCCTTTTTTCTATAAAAGGAGGCCCGAGGCGACCAGGAGAAGGATTCGGATCTTTTGGGCAAGTTACACCCCGTAGCTAGCTCAAGAACACATGAACACTCAAATACATCCACCAAAGCAGGACTAGGGTATTACGTGTCTTCGCGGCCTGAACCTGGGTAAACGATCTGTGTGCTTCCTGTCAGACCCGCTCTTTGCACAACCTCGCATCCGCCAATCGTAGAAGGGATCCCAGTGATCCCATAGGTGTTGTTTCCACCGACATCTTTGGCGCGCCAGGTAGGGGGCGCAGTTGTGGAAATCTGGTCTGATCGAAGCAGCGGCTTCATCGTGGCCGTCATTCCAAGGAAGAAGACGACCAAGCTTGACGGCACCATCTGCAGATGCGGTGGACACCCGTGCAACGACAGAAAAGCTAAGTCGTGCGAAAATTTAAGCAATTTCTTTCTATATATAAGGTTATTGTCCTCGAAGGTCCTGCCCTATGTATGGAAAACCTGCACGCAAAGGGGCCCTTCCGCTATTGGCAACGCCCTTGCTCTGTTTTGAGTCCGCTCAATAGCTCAAGCAGCCGCGTCGAGAACGGCAGGGTAGCCTTCCGCAATTGGCAACGCTTTCGATTCTGACTCGAGTCAAGCTCGACAGTTCGAGCGGCCGCGTTGAGAGCGGTAAGGTGGTTCGCCTGGCAGCAAGCACACCTGGTAGGCCATTGGGGATCCGTCCTCAAGGTGCCGCGGCCTGGGTTTACGCGCCGTCGAGCCTACCCGATTAACGTAGGGTGAACATACAAAGGAAGATCAAACAGGAAGATAACATGCATCATCTCGACAGTACTGCGGAGTTATATTACATTAGTTGTTGCCGTGGTTCTAACTGAAGATAGAAATTGTCTTGGTCATGAACCTGCAGTGGCAATGAGAAATGGGGTGCCCAATCCCAGCGCTAGCCCTCCACCCTCTGGATTCCGTCGACGCGGCTGATGATGGGCTCGATACGCTCCTTGAGCGCCGCGAGGTCAGCATCCTCCCGCAAGCTCTCCAGCACGGCGTCGAAGTCGAGGTCGGGGTTCTAGTACGCCACCTTGGTGAGGACCTTGGTCATGGCAACCCGGCAAAGCTTTTGGGCCTCGTCGGCCAGAGAGGCCGCCCTGTTGGAGCGAAACTACTCCAGGGCCCTGAAAACACCCTCGAAGAATAGGGTCAGCTTGGCGTTGAGACTCACGCTGCGCTCCGGGGTGTACCTCACATTTGGCATCCCCATGGCAGCCAGCTTCGCGGTGATCCTGCTGGCGACGTCTTCGAGGCAGCTGATCCAGCGGTTCTCGCCCTCCACAAAATCCTTGTGGTTGGCGGCTTCATTCTTCCGCAGCTGCTTCTCGGCCTCCAGATCCTTGGCCAGGGTCTCCTCCCGGGCCATGGCCTCCGAGAGCGTCCCCTCAAGACCCTCCAGCTTCAGGTTCAGGTCTCTGATGGAGTCGTTGGCCTTGGAGAGCTGCTCAGCCTTGCTGAGGATTGCGCCCTGCGCCTCCACCAGGGCACCGTTGAGCGCGTCCTTCTCCTTGGCCAGCTTCAGGGCCTGATCCTTCAGGCCGTCCTGCTCCACCTCCAGCTCTCACCTTGCCGGCGTGAACCAGAGCCTGGGCATTGAGTGCCTCCTTGTGCCTCTGCTCCAGCTCCTGGGTCCACTGCACGACGAGCTTCTCCACCTCCTCATCCTTGCCGCGGAGCGTTGCAGTGAGCTTCTCCTCACGCGCGGCAAGGACCTCCTCCTGGGAGTTCAGCACGGCCTGGTGTTGGTGCCGAGCGGCCTTGTCCTGGGCGGCTTGCTGCTTCGCCAGCTCCTGGGCTTTCTCGATGTCGGCCTGCTTGATGACAAGCTCCAGCTTGCGCTCAACCAGCACGTCCTGGGCGGCCTTCATGTCCACATGGGCCTGACGGAACCAAGCCTGCGCCTCAGCGACACGCTCCTCGAGGTCCACCTCCGCCTTATCCACCGCTGCCATCTTGGACTTGGCCTTGTCCAGGCGGGCGCGGTGAAGCGCCTGGAGCTTCTGGAAGTTGGCGCTCATGGCCTGGAGGAGCCGCTCTTCCTGGGAACCGCCGCCACCAGTGCTCGGCTCGTCAACAAGCTCAAGCCCGGCGGCGGCGAGCACTTCGTCATCAAACACCTCCCCCTCGACGGGCACCCCGGTGCTCGCCGTCCCTGGGAGGTGGAAAAACAGGTCGTCGCTCACCCTCAGTTACCTGCCCGAGCCAGAAGCAGCGGAGGAGAAGGGTTGGTCGTCGACCGCCCCTCCTCAGCAGCGGCCGTGCCAGCCTCCCCGGCATGCCCCTTGGCGGCCTCCTCGGTAGCGGCCTTGCCGGTATCCTTGGCAGACCCCTTGGCGGCCTCCTCGGTAGCGGCCTTGGCGGCCTCCTCGGCAGCGATCTTGTCGGCCTTGGTCGCGGCGTCCCTGGCGACCTCCTCGATGACGGTGTCAACATCCTCTGGGTCCGTCGGGGAAGGATCTAGACGCCAAGAAGGGGAGTGAGGCGAGGCCAAGGCCAAGATTCAGAAAAAAGAGGAAAGAAGAAACAGGAATGAACACGGACAGAAGGCGAATCACTTACCCGTGTCGGGCTGGGAAGAAGTAGCCCCTTCCCCACCGACATCTGGCGCCGGGACGGAGCCACCAGCACCCTTGTTCTCCTCCTCCTCCTCCGTGCACCTAGGCTCGACGCTTGGCGCCCTTGCCGGGGACGCCCCTCGAGGCGGCGTAGTTGATGGGGGCGGCATGTTGGGGGTGGCCCCCAGTGGTTCCTCCTGCTGCCATCCTGCTCCTGCGACTACGGCAAGGTCAGCACCAAGGGATCGAACCCCAGTACGCGTCGAGGGGGGGGGGACTGGTGAACTTACGTTGGGGACTGCGCCGGGGGCTGCTGTCTGAGCTGCTCACCACCACCAGCGGCGTACTCGAAGTGGCCGCCGGGGGCTGGCCGCCCGTTGAAGCCCTGGCCCTCTTCACCCTCTGGGCCAGCGTCTCTGCATCCCTGCGAAGATGAAAACGAATCAAGATAAGCGGCATAGTTTGAGGAGACGGAGATGACAAAAAAGAGAGCAAGATACTTACTCATCCTCCACATCCTCTTCTGCTGCTTTCCTCTTCCTCCTTGGGCTGAGGGACCCAAAATCGAAGACGACCTCCGCGTCGACATCTGCCGGAGGAGGGGAAGTAGATAGAGTCCGAGGACGCTTGGACGAAGAAGAGGCAGTTGCCTTCTTCTTCGCCACCGCAGCCTTCACCACCTTCTTCGCTACCGCGGCCCTCGTCTGGTGCACGGACGCCTCCTGGGATTGCTGCGGCTGCGCAGCCCTGCCAGGCCAGACCTGCTCGCCAGAGCTGGCCCGCCGCAGGACTCGCCCCCTCCCCGTGGCCGGAGGGTCGACAGTCTCGACCTCCTCCTCTGACGACTAGTCGACCACATCTTCAATGAGAGGGGCCCCGGTTCCGGTGTTGCTGCCTCCCCAGCGGACTCCGCTCACAGGGCGAGCTCCCTCTCCTCCGCGGCCGTCGCGGCCTTGTCCTCCACGCCGCCGGCGCTGCCGGCCTCCCTGGCGGCGATGTAGTTCAGCTCCGCTTGGGTGGTGTCCTGAACGAGCAGTGGCTCATCGCGGACGTACACCTCCACCAAGGTATCGAAGAACTCCTGCACCTGATCCGCCGGCGGCTCGGCCCAATTTGGGACGAGGCCGTGCGCGTTGAACTCCGGCATCATGACAATGATGTCGTTTCGGCACGAGTTATTACTCAACGGGACCACCCCCGCCGGCAACCCAAACAAGGGCCCCTTGGCGACCTTGCCGGTCTTCGCAGCCCTGCTGGACCTCTCGATCTTGCCGTCGCGGTTCACGCCGAGCTGGAAGAGCCGCTGACAGAAGTGGGCGTGCCCCATCACCGTGAGGTTGTGGATCAAACCGGGGCGAAGCCTCATGATGTCGGCCACATTCGTGAAAAGCCAGGCCGGCCTTCCCTTGTTGTGCAGCGGAGCGATTCGACGGAGGATGAAATCCGCCCCGATCATCTCAAGGGTGAGCCCGGCCTCGGTGAGGCGATGAATCCTGGTGGTGGCCACCATAAGCTTCATGTCGTCTGCATCGACATTGCTCCAATCGTCTCTACGAACCAGCGGCACCCGGCGAACCTGGCAAAATTCCCGCGGGTCCTCCTCTTCGATCCAGCACCACCGACCCCGCCACTCCTCCCACCTCTCCTTTTGGGTGCCCTCCAGATATGTCCCCTTCCCCTGGCTCCTTTGGATCCAGGTGACACAACTGGAAATGGCGCCCCCCTTTTCGATCCGAGGGAAGAAGTAGTGGCAGAAGAGCGCCGTGTTGGGATGCACGCCGGCCAAGCCCTCGCAGAGATGGGCAAAAAGAGCCATGCACGCCACGGTGTTTGGAGTGAAATCCAGAAGGTGAAAGCCGTAGGTGTGCATGACGTCATTGAAGAGATCAGAGAAGGGGGGCAGAGGCCGCTGGAAAAGTAGTCGATGAAGAATGGGTACCGATTCAGGCCGACTTCGGCGAAAGCAGCAGGGATGACGCGCGTGGCCGGGTGCCCCATCGTCTCCCCCCGTTTTGCACCCCCATAGGTGCTTGAAGTAGTCCCGGAGATGGACCGCGTCAACCGTCGAGGGGAAGTAGGCGGACTGCATCCGCCGCGCCGCCGACTCGTTCTCCGGCGGCTCCTTCGCCCGGACATCCTTAGCCACTCCCTTGCCATTGCCGGTTTTGGGTGCCATGGGGGCTGCGAGAGAGGGATGTAGGGCGATGAAGGTGCGGCGGTGGTGAGCAAAGGCAAGAGCTTGAGAGGGAGGAAGAAGGGGACCGCGGTTCTGAGATTGGAGAAGGCACGGAGGGTAAATGAGAAGCGAGCCTGCGGTTATTCCTTTTTATGGGGAAGGCGCTGGCCGCCTCTTTACCATTTACTGTGATGTGACGCATGCGTGCGGGAACTGCCCCACGCATGCCCCCCACGTCACGCACGACCCTCCACGACGTGCATTCAACACGGGTCGTGGGGAAGCGCAAGCGAGCGAAGAAGTTACCGCGGTAAAAATCCGCCCCACCTGCCCGCGCACCGTTCTGGGCCTGGCCCAACAACGTGTCGCGCTTATGTGTGGCCCAGGCCCGGGGGCTCCTGTCGGTGTACAAAAGTAGGGGCTCTCCTTTTTACCCCTTTACTTGTGCACGGGCAGTCGGAGCCGTGCCCACGGCCACACCAAGCAGGGCAGAGGAGGGAAGCCGGAGCACAAGGCAACCAAAGCAATGCCAAGACCAAGAGACACGAAGAGCAAAGGGGCGAGGTGGACTCCCCCGGCAAGACCCTCGCCGGGGCGGCCTCCGCGGCCCCGGTAAGAGCCTTGTCGGGGCAACTTGCCCGACGCCAGTAGAGTGTGCCACCCTTGAGCACACGGGTTCCAACACCACCAACAAACCACATTGGAACCAAGGCTCGGGAGGCACCTCTGTTGTGGCATGCAGATCTTCATCAAGATCATAAATGCACAAGATCAGATGAGGACCAGAAGATGACGACCCTCGGCGAGATCCTTGCCAAGGAGATCCACGAGACCCCCGGCAAGACCCTTGCCAGGGACGACCACGGTGCCGCGGCAAGACCCTTGCCGGGGCCCCGGCAAGGCCCTTGCCAAGGACACTTATGGGCCGCGGCCAGGCCCATGTCTACCAAGACTACACCGCCGCTCCCATGCAGCTGCTAGCTCAACCAGCTGGGTAGGCACCTACGTGGCAGCGTGCGGCCTCCACGCTGACTCAGCTAGCACCTGCGTGGTGGCATGCAGATCTTCGTGAAGAGTCCACCACCACGCCAGCCCAGCAGCCAGCCGACATGGCGCTACAACGCCTCGTCAGCTCAGACGCGCGTCGCAGCCAGGCGAGGCGTCGACAACTAGGACGAGCTTCCTTGCCGTCCCCGATAAAGCAAGAGGGGCACATCGGCAGCGCATTAAATGCATTTGTTCGACGGTGCCAGTGGATAGACTCACCCACTGTACACCTTTCCACCTCATGTGTGCCACTGTGGCAACCCCTTTTTTCTATAAAAGGAGGCCCGAGGCGACCAGGAGAAAGATTCGGATCTTTTGGGCAAGTTACACCCCGTAGCTAGCTCAAGAACACATGAACACTCAAATACATCCACCAAAGCAGGACTAGGGTATTACGCGTCTTCGCGGCCCGAACCTGGGTAAACGATCTATGAGCTTCCTGTCAGACCCGCTCTTTGCACAACCTCGCGCCCGCCAACCGTAGAAGGGATCCCAGTGATCCCATAGGTGTCGTTTCTACCGACAGTCGCGCATCGTACACGTTCTATAATAGTGAAGCGTTTGTGATGGGCCGCGCATCATAGACATAGCACCACAGAAGACCGACCGCAATGGCAATGCGAGCAGAAATGAGTAGGAGTACTGTAGGGGCCTGATACGTCTCCAACGTATCTATAATTTTTTATTGTTCCATGCTATATTGTATCTTGTTTTGGATGTTTAATGGGCTTTATTATACACTTTTATATTAGTTTTGGGACTAACCTATTAACCGGAGGCCCAGCCCAAATTGCTGTTTTTTGCCTATTTAAGTGTTTCGCAGAAAAAGAATATCAAACAGAGTCCAAACGGAATGAAACCTTTGAGAACGTGATTTTCGGAACAAACGTGATCTAGAGGACTTGGAGTCTACGTCAAGAAATCAACCAGGAGAGCACGAGGCAGGGGGCGCGCCTACCCCCCTGGGCGCTCCCTCCACCCTCATGGGGCCCACGTTGCTCCACCGACGTACTTCTTCGTCCTATATATACCTACGTACCCCCAAACCATCAGAGGCATCCACGAAAACTTAATTCCACCGCCGCAACCTTCTGTACCAGTGAGATCCCATCTTGGGGCCTTTTCCGGCATCCTGCCGGAGGGGCCATTGATCACGGAGGGCTTCTACATCAACACCGTAGCCTCTCCGATGATGTGTGAGTAGTTTACCTCAGACCTTCGGGTCCATAGTTATTAGCTAGATGGCTTCTTCTCTCTTTTTGGATCTCAATACAAAGTTCTCCACGATTCTCATGGAGATCTATTCGATGTAATCTTCTTTTGCGGTGTGTTTGTTGAGACCGATGAATTGCGGGTTTATGATCAAGTTTATCTATGAACAATATTTGAATGTCCTCTGAATTCTTTTATGTATGATTGGTTATCTTTGCAAGTCTCTTCGAATTATCAGTTTGGTTTGGCCTACTAGATTGATCTTTCTTGCAATGGGAGAAGTGCTTAGCTTTGGGTTCAATCTTGCGGTGTCCTTTCCCAGTGACAGCAGGGGCAGCAAGGCACGTATTGTATTGTTGCCATCGAGGATAAAAATATGGGGTTTATATCATATTGCATGAGTTTATCCCTCTACATCATGTCATCTTACTTAAAGCATTACTCTGTTCTTTTGAACTTAATACTCTAGATGCATGCTGAGCGGTCGATGTGTGGAGTAATAGTAGTAGATGCAGGCATGAGTCGGTCTACTTGTCACGGACGTGATGCCTATATACATGATCATACATTGATATTCTCATAACTATGCTCAATTCTATCAATTTCTCGACAGTAATTTGTTCACCCACCGTAATACTTATGCTCTTGAGAGAAGCCACTAGTGAAACCTATGGCCCCCAGGTCTATTTTCCATCATATTAATCTTCCAACACTTAGCTATTTCCACTGCCGTTTATTTTACTTTGCATCTTTATTTCTCTTTATTATAAAAATACCAAAAATATTATCTTATCATATCTATCAGATCTCACTCTCGTAAGTGACCGTGAAGGGATTGACAACCCCTTAATTGCATTGGTTGCGAGGTTCTTATTTGTTTGTGTAGGTGCGTGGGACTCGAGCGTGGTCTCCTACTGGATTGATACCTCGGTTCTCAAAAACTGAGGGAAATACTTACGCTACTTTACTGCATCACCCTTTCCTCTTCAAGGGAAAACCAACGCAGTGCTCAAGAGGTAGCAAGAAGGATTTCTGGCGCCGTTGCCGGGGAGTCTACGCACAAGTCAAGACATACCAAGTACCCATCACAAACTCATCTCCCTCGCATTACATTATTTGCCATTTGCCTCTCGTTTTCCTCTCCCCCACTTCACCCTTGCCGTTTTATTCGCCCTCTCTTTCTGTTCGCCCTCTTTTTCGCTTGCTTCTTGTTTGCTTGTGTGTTGGATTGCTTCCTTGTCACGATGGCTCAAGATAATACTAAATTGTGTGACTTTACCAATACCAACAACAATGATTTTCTTAGCACTCCGATTGCTCCTCTTACTGATACTGAATCTTGCGAAATTAATGCTGCTTTGTTGAATCTTGTCATGAAAGATCAATTCGCCGACCTTCCTAGTGAAGATGCCGCTACCCATCTAAATAGCTTCGTTGATTTGTGTGATATGCAAAAGAAGAAAGATGTGGACAATGATATTGTTAAATTGAAGCTATTTCCTTTTTCGCTTAGAGATCGTGCTAAAGTTTGGTTTTCGTCTTTGCCAAAAATAGTATTGATTCATGGAATAAGTGCAAAGATGCTTTTATCTCTAAGTATTTTCCTCCCGCTAAAATCATCTCTCTTAGAAACGATATTATGAATTTTAAGCAACTTGATCATGAACATGTTGCACAAGCTTGGGAGAGGATGAAATTAATGATACGTAATTGCCCTACACATGGTTTGAACCTTTGGATGATTATACAAAATTTTTATGCCGGACTGAATTTTGCTTCTAGAAACCTTTTAGATTCGGCCGCGGGAGGCACTTTTATGGAAATCACTTTAGGAGAAGCTACCAAACTCCTATATAATATTATGGTTAATTACTCTCAATGGCACACCGAAAGATCTACTAATAAAAAAGTGCATGCGATAGAAGAAATTAATGTTTTGTGTGGAAAGATGGATGAACTTATGAAATTATTTGCTACTAAAAGTGTTTCTTCTGATCCTAATGATATGCCTTTGTCTACTTTGATTGAGAATAATAATGAATCTATGGATGTGAATTTTGTTGGTACGAATAATTTTGGTAACAACGCGTATAGAGGAAACTTTAATCCTAGGCCGTTCCATAGTAATTCCTCTAATAATTATGGTAATTCCTACAACAACTCTTATGGAAATTTTAATAATATGCCCTCTGAATTTGAGATTAGTGTTAAGGAGTTTATGAATTCACAAAAGAATTTCAATGCTTTGCTTGAAGAAAAATTGCTCAAGGTTGATGAATTGGCTAGGAATGTTGATAGAATTTCTCTTGATGTTGATTCTTTGAAACCTAGATCTATTCCACCTAAGCATGATATCAATGAGTCTCTCAAAGCCATGAGAATTTCCATTGATGAGTGCAAAGAAAGAACCGCTAGGATGCATGCTAAGAAAGATTGCTTTGTGAAAGCGTGTTCTTCTAGTTTCTATGGAAATAAAGATGAAGATCTAAAAGTTATTGATGTGTCTCCTATTAAATCTTTGTTTTGTAATATGAATCTTGATAATGATGAGACTGAATACGATCCACCTTTACCTATAAGGCATTCCAAAATTCGGAGTCTTTAGATCTTGATGCAAAAATTGGTAAAAGTGAGATTGAAGAGATCAAAACTCTAGATATTAATGAACCCACTATTTTGGATTTCAAGGAATTTAATTATGATAATTGCTCTTTGATAGATTGTATTTCCTTGTTGCAATCCGTGCTAAATTCTCCTCATGCTTATAGCCAAAATAAAGCTTTTACTAAACATATCGTTGATGCTTTGATGCAATTTTATGAAGAAAAACTTGAGTTGGAAGTTTCTATCCCTAGAAAACTTTATGATGAGTGGGAACCTACTATTAATATTAAAATTAAAGATCATGAATGCTATGCTTTGTGTGATTTGGGTGCTAGTGTTTCCACGATTCCCAAAACTTTGTGTGATTTGTTTGGTTTCCGCGAATTTGATGATTGCTCTTTAAACTTGCACCTTGCGGATTCCACTATCAAGAAACCTATGGGAAGGATTAATGATGTTCTTATTTTTGCAAATAGGAATTATGCGCCCGTAGATTTTATTGTTCTCGATATAGATTGCAATCCTTCATGTCCTATTATTCTTGGTAGACCTTTCCTTAGAACGATTGGTGCAATTATTGATATGAAGGAAGGGAATATTAGATTCCAATTTACGCTAAGGAAAGGCATGTAACACTTCCCTAGAAAGAAAATTAAATTACCTTAGGAATCTATTATGAGAGCCACTTATGGATTGCCAACCAAAGATGGCAATACCTAGATATATCCTTGCTTTTATGCCTAGCTAGGGGCGTTAAACGATAGCGCTTGTTGGGAGGCAACCAAATTTTATTTTAGTTTTTTGCTTTTTGCTTCTGTTTGGGAATAAATATTTGATCTAGCCTCTGGTTAGATTTGTTTTTATGTTTTAATTAGTGTTTGTGCCAAGTTAAACCTATAGGATCTTCTTGGATGATAGTTATTTGATCTTGCTGAAAATTCCAGAAACTTTCTGTTCACAAAAACAATTGTTAAAAATTACCAGAACGTGATAAAATATTGATTCCAATTGCTTCTGATCAATAAACAAATTTTCTAGGTCGTCATATTTTGGTTGATTTTTTCGAGTTCCAGAAGTTTGCGTTAGTTACAGATTACTACAGACTGTTCTGTTTTTGACAGATTCTGTTTTTCGTGTGTTGTTTGCTTATTTTGATGAATCTATGGCTAGTAAAATAGTTTATAAACCATAGAGAAGTTGGAATACAGTCGGTTTAACACCAATATAAATAAAGAATGAGTTCATTACAGTACCTTGAAGTGGTGTTTTGTTTTCTTTCGCTAACGGAGCTCACGAGATTTTCTGCTAAGTTTTGTGTTGTGAAGTTTTCAAGTTTTGGGTAAAAGATTTGATGGATTATGGAACAAGGAGTGGAAAGAGCCTAAGCTTGGGGATGCCCATGGCATCCCAAGATAACCTAAGGACACCAAAAAGCCAAAGCTTGGGGATGCCCCGGAAGGCATCCCCTCTTTCGTCTACTTCCATTGGTAACTTTACTTGGAGCTATATTTTTATTCACCACATGATATGTGTTTTGCTTGGAGCGTCTTGTATGATTTGAGTCTTTGCTTTTTAGTTTACCACAATCATCCTCTCTGTACACACCTTTTGAGAGAGACACACATGATTCAGAATTTATTAGAATACTCTATGTGCTTCACTTATATCTTTTGAGCTATATAGTTTTTGCTCTAGTGCTTCACTTACATTTTTTAGAGCACGGTGGTGGATTTTTTTATAGAAACTATTGTTCTCTCATGCTTCACTTATATTATTTTGAGAGTCCTACAAAACAGCATGGTAATTTGCTTAAATTGTGAAATTAGTCCTAAAGTGATAGGCATCCAAGATTAGTAAAAAAATTCTTATGAGTGTGTTGAATACTGTGAGAAGTTTGATGCTTGATAATTGTTTTGAGATATGAAGATGGTGATATTAGAGTCATGATAGTTGAGTAGTTGTGAATTTGAGGAATACTTGTGTTAAAGTTTGTGATTCCCGTAGCATGCACGTATGGTGAACCGTTATGTGATGAAGTCGGAGCATGATTTATTTATTGATTGTCTTCCTTATGAGTGGCGGTCGGAGACGAGCGATGGTCTTTTCCTACGAATCGATCCCCCTAGGAGCATGCGTATAATACTTTGCTTTGATAACTTGTAGATTTATGCAATAAGCATATGAGTTCTTTATGACTAATGTTGAGTCCACGGATTATACGCACTTTTCTTCCTTCCACCATTGCTAGCCTCTCTAATACCGCACACTTTTCGCCGGTATCATACACCCACCATATAACTTCCTCAAAACAGCCACCATACCTACCTATCATGGCATTTTCATAGCCATTCCGAGATATATTGCCATGCAACTTACCACCGTTCCGTTTATCATGACACACTCCATCATTGTCATATTGCTTTGCATGATCATGTAGTTGACATTGTATTTGTGGCAAAGCCACCGTTCATAATTCTTTCATACATGTCACTCTTGATTCATTGCATATCCCGGTACACCGCCGGAGGCATTCACATAGAGTCATATCTTGTTCTAAGTATCGAGTTGTAAGCAAATAAAAGTGTGATGATCATCATTATTAGAGCATTGTCCCAAGTGAGGAAGGGATGATGGAGACTATGATTGCCCCAAGAGTCGGGATGAGACTCCGGACGAAAAAAAGGAAAAAAGAAGCCATAAAAAAAGAGAAAAGGCCCAAATAAAAAAATGAGGGAAAAAGAGAGAAGGGACAATGTTACTATCCTTTTACCACACTTGTGGTTCAAAGTAGCACCATGATCTTCATGATAGAGAGTCTCTCATTTTGTCACTTTCATATACTAGTGGGAAATTTTCATTATAGAACTTGGCTTGTATATTCCAATGATGGGCTTCCTCAAAATGCCCTAGGTCTTCATGAGCAAGCGAGTTGGATGCACACCCACTTAGTTTCTTTTGTTGAGCTTTCATATACTTATAGCTCTAGTGCATCCGTTGCATGGCAATCCCTACTCAGTCACATTGATATCTATTGATGGGCATCTCCATAGACCGTTGATACGCCTAGTTGATGTGAGACTATCTTCTCCTTTTTGTCTTCTCCACAACCACCATTCTATTCCACATATACTGCTATGTCCATGGCTCACGCTCATGTATTGCGTGAAGATTGAAAAAGTTTGAGAACACCAAAAGTATGAAACAATTGCTTGGCTTGTCATCGGGGTTGTGCATGATTTAAATACTTTGTGTGGTGAAGATAGAGCATAGCCAGACTATATGATTTTGTAGGGATAACTTGCTTTGGCCATGCTATTTTGAGAAGACATAATTGCTTAGTTAGTATGCTTGAAGTATTATTATTTTTATGTCAATATTAAACTTTTGTCTTGAATCTTTCAGATCTGAATATTCATACCACAAATAAGAGAATTACATTGAAAATTATACTAAGTAGCATTCCACATCAAAAATTCTGTTTTTATCATTTACCTACTTGAGGACGAGCAGGAATTAAGCTTGGGGATGCTTGATACGTCTCCAACGTATCTATAATTTTTGATCGTTCCATGCTATATTATATTTTGTTTTGGATGTTTAATGGGCTTTATTATACACTTTTATATTATTTTTGGGACTAACCTATTAACCGGAGGCCCAACCCAAATTGTTGTTTTTTTGGCCTATTTCAGTGTTTCACAAAAAAAGAATATCAGACGGAGTCCAAACGGAATGAAACCTTTGGGAACGTGATTTTCGGAACAAACGTGATCCAGAGGACTTGGAGTCTACGTCAAGAAATCAACCAGGAGAGCATGAGGCAGGGGGCGCGCCCTCCACCTTCATGGGGTCCACGTTGCTCCACCGACGTACTATTTCCTCCTATATATACCTGCCTACCACCAAACCATCAGAGGCATCCACGGAAACCTAATTCCACCGCCGCAACCTTCTGTACCCGTGAGATCCCATCTTGGGGCCTTTTCCGGCGTCCTGCCAGAGGGGGCATTGATCATGGAGGGCTTCTACATCAACACCGTAGCCTCTCCGATGATGTGTGAGTAGTTTACCTCAGACCTTCGGGTCCATAGTTATTAGCTAGATGGCTTCTTCTCTCTTTTTGGATCTCAATACAAAGTTCTCCACGATTCTCGTGGAGATCTATTCGATGTAATCTTCTTTTGCGGTGTGTTTGTTGAGACCGATGAATTGTGGGTTTATAATCAAGTTTATCTATGAACAATATTTGAATGTCCTCTGAATTCTTTTATGTATGATTGGTTATCTTTGCAAGTCTCTTCTAATTATCAGTTTGGTTTGGCCTACTAGATTGATCTTTCTTGCAATGGGAGAAGTGCTTAGCTTTGGGTTCAATCTTGCGGTGTCCTTTCCCAGTGACAGCAGGGGCAGCAAGGCACGTATTGTATTGTTGCCATCGAGGATAAAAAGATGGGGTTTATATCATATTGCATGAGTTTATCCCTCTACATCATGTCATCTTACTTAAAGCATTACTCTGTTCTTTTGAACTTAATACTCTAGATGCATGCTGGATAGCGGTCGATGTGTGGAGTAATAGTAGTAGATGCAGGCAGGAGTCGGTCTACTTGTCACGGACGTGATGCCTATATACATGATCGTACCTAGATATTCTCATAACTATGCTCAATTCTATCAATTGCTTGACAGTAATTTGTTCACCCACCGTAATACTTATGCTCTTGAGAGAAGCCACTAGTGAAACCTATGGCCCCCGGGTCTATTTTCCATCATATTAATCTTCCAACACTTAGCTATTTCCATTGCCGTTTATTTTACTTTGCATCTTTATTTCTCTTTATTATAAAAATACCAAAAATATTATCTTATCATATCTATCAGATCTCACTCTCGTAAGTGACCGTGAAGGGATTGACAACCCCTTTATTGCATTGGTTGCGAGGTTCTTATTTGTCTGTGTAGGTGCGTGGGACTTGAGCGTGGTCTCCTACTGGATTGATACCTTAGTTCTCAAAAACTGAGGGAAATACTTACACTACTTTACTGCATCACCCTTTCCTCTTCAAGGGAAAACCAACGCAATGCTTAAGATGTAGCAGGGCCCTATCCCTGATGGTTTCTGGGTCGTGTGGGAAGGACCCCCCTATCGCCCACACTCACTTGGCGACGGTTCCAAATGCCGTCGCGAAAAGGGGTTTTAAACCGTTTGTTTAGGACCGACGCGCACCAGTGGTGGAGTTGATAAATCAACTAAATAAGGATCTGGTCTCTGCCAGAGAAGCTCAAAGGTATGTAGAGTCGCAACAAGAGGCTGGGTACCGAGTGATGTCCTAAAGTCGTGAGGAAAGGGATAAGCTTAAGGCGGAAAGAGAACAACATGCCCAAGAAATCAAGAGCTTGAAAGGTCAACTGGCTTTATCCCAAGAGGAAAACCAGAGACTGAAGGTCGGCATGTTTGGTGAGTGTGACCTAATTTTTCAATACATAGACTGCGTGTGTGATGCTGCCATATAAACAATGCCATATCTCTGTGTAATTCTTCCGACCAGACGCCCCGAAGAGGAGGCCAGCTCGTTCGAACGGGACCTACTGAAGGAGCTATCCGCCGTACATGAGCGAGCCCGAAAGGCTATGAAGAGCATGTTCAAGGCGTTATGGCCTAGTGAGGTGGCTCCGGAAGGGACGACCGAGCTTGCTAATAGATTCAAGGTAGCTAGGCGCCACTTTGAGCTATGGAAGATGTCGACCTGTTGAGAGGGAGCGTGTGAGGCTTGGGCGATGGTAAAAACCTGATTCACCAAGCTTAATCCAGAGCATTTATCTCGGGTTGGGCCAATAGGGCCAGATGGACAAGAAATGCCCGTACATTTGGTATATGACCAAGTGAAGGGAGCTGCTCGGATTTCCCAGGAAGATTGAGCCCTGGACGTCTTAATAGACAGTCTCGACCGACAATAGTGTTTTGATTCTATGTAGCTATGTACTTTACATCGAATGTTCTCCAACTGTGCTTTGAACGTTGTCTTAACCGGCCATCGGCTTCTTCCTCCTCTGCCATTGGCCGAGGAGTGTTTCCTACTACATGCTCCGAGAACATTGGGAGAACATTTCGGAGAACTAGGCAATTCGGCCATATGGTGCAAACATACAAAACGTGCTCTGGGAGGAATGTTATATTACTGCTTAACGTAAGAAAAATCTTCCTAAGAAAATAGTTCCTCCATGGGTTCCTTTCTTCGGGTTGTCATATTTACCATGGATGTATAACCTAATCCCCAAAATATGTGGGTCATGGTTACTTTGGGAAAATAACCCCGGAATCTGGTAATAACTATCAATTATTTTCACTTCCCTCGCGGATGATCAATTATATTCTTAACAACGCTAGCCTTCGGCTTCACCCATGTGAGGTACGCACCCGCATAACCCGGACATAACAATCGCAAAGGTGCTCCCTTTACTCCCTAGCCGAACAATCGGGAACATAGGGGGTAAGCATAGGAGCGAGGCAACCCGGCTTGGCAAAAACTCATCGGATTACGAGTTCCGGCAAAACCCTTAAGGTTCGAACTCTGGGGTGCGCACGAAGATCACTCTCCCCCAAGATCACACACTCACCGCGATCTCAAGGCCTAGCTCGCCGAACCCGAAAAACAAGGGACACAAGAGTTTATACTGGTTCGGGCCACCGATGTGGCGTAATACCCTACTCTAGTTTGGTGTGGTGGATTGCCTCATAGGCTGGGATGAACAAGTACAAGGGAAGAACTACCTCCTGAGGAGAGGTGTTCTTGAGCTCGATGAGCTTGTGTGTGTGTGTGGATGGAATGGATCTGATCCAGGATCCGTTCTCCCCTTCCTATGGTGGTCGCTAGTCCTATTTATAGAGGCCCGGGTCTTCTTCCCAAATATCAGGCGGGAAGGGATCCCACAACGGCCAATTTGAAGGGGGACAACTAGTACAAGCTATCCTGACAAAAGGTGGTCTTCGCGTGCCAAAGGCTCTGGTGGTGACGCCGTCGTGGGCTCCGCGATGACCTCCATCCTGCCGTCCCACTGGTCTTAGTCTCATTGCACCGATATGGAAACCTGTGCCTGATGCCTCGGGACTCCTCGCCTGCGCCTGCTCCTTTAACACCAAAGAGGAAACCAGTACTCTGCGCCCACTGGCGCCCGCCTGGCCTTGGTCATCATGGCTCACGTCATGGGAACCTCCTGAGGTGCCCCTCGCCTTGATCTCTCCGCTCCTCGCGAGCCAGCCTAGTGAGGCTGCCCTTGAGGAGGCCTTGTGTCGCCCGCCTCACGAGGCTTGGCCCCTCGCGAGGGTCTTGAGTGTTTGCTGGTGAAGATGGGTCGTACCAGGCCGTTAGTGGAGCCATGCCATGGGCCACAAGCAGGCCAGTCTGGGGGACCCCCGTTCCCAGAACGCCGACAGTAGCCCCCGGGGCCAAGGCGCGCTCGGACTTGGCTTCGAGGCGAAGCCAAGGGGCAAGTGCGTAGCGCCGGAGGCCCCAACCTCCTGCGGCCTTAATTGACACATGGTGACTGACAGCACATGGGCGTCCCCGCTTCCCCATGTAGCTTTGATATCCGCCTAGCTAGGCGGCCACCGCGACCTACACAGTTACTCCCTCGTCGCTGGCGATGCACTCCCCCAACTCTTCCGCCTTCTCGAAACAACAGCCTCCTCTTCTGACCTGAGCTCTGCCATCTCCGTCGCCATGGCGCCGAGCCGGACGAAGAAAGGGAAGAAGAAGTCCCAGTCCTCAACCGAACCACCGCCGACCCTTGAGCCAGCTGTGGAGCGGTCGGTGGTGCTAAACCAAGAAGGCATGGGCAAGGTCCGCCCAGTGCTTGCCGCCGACTTCAACGAATGGGGGAAGACGGTGGCCTGGCCCGCATCACATGCCTCTATTGATAGGATAGTCACCGAGGTCCACATCTTTCTTGACACCTTATGGGCCGGCATGATTCCCCCTTTCGCCACCTTCTTCAACGCCGTGCTTTCTCATTACCAGATCCATATGCTGCACCTAGATCCCCAATCCATCGTCCTCCTTGTTGTCTTCGCCTTCGTCTGCGAGGCCATGGTGGACATTGCTCCTTCCGTGGCCCTACTCCGCCATTTCTTCTCGCTGCACCTGACCGACCCTCGGCAGTGCTCGGGATGCCTGAGCTTCCAGGCCGTGGCTGCGATGGCCGGCTTGGGGATTGACTTCAAGCTCCCGCCATCTGTGAGCGGGTTCCGGAAGCGGTGGGTATTCGTGGACGTCGGCGTGCTCAGCCCCCTGCTCTCGCTTCCGTCAGCACCCGCTGTTCCCAGCTCTGGCTGGGGCCACGAGAGGCTCGCTGACCCGCGTCTTGCCTACGTCTGGCTCTGGTTGAAGAGGCTGAAGAACCTTGGCATAACTGCGCCCATGGTGGTGAAGGAGTTCATCTGGTGCCGTGTTGCCCCGCTCCAGCGCCATTCTCGACCAATGTGGACCTTGTCCGGCAGCAAGGACCGCATGAGGCTTCACGAGTCCGGGCTTCCTCTCGAGGCGCAACAAACTGTGCACGAGATCTTGACGGGCGACCCGTCGCCAGCTAACATGCCGGAGGAGGGTTGTCTCTTGTGCTGCTGCTCGAACAAGGTGGATTTCGTGAGGCAGATGCCCCCTTTCGATGAATGGGGACTACATCTGGCCGGTCTTGAAGGACCTCGCGAGAACCCTGTCCTCGTGCCTCCCTTGCCCGCCGCCAGCGCGGCGACCTCCCCGGAAGTGGGCGCAGGGGGGCGACAACCGTCGGCCGCTGGCGACGCAGCTGCTGAGGAATCGACGCTGCTCGGGGCTCTCGAAGGGTCGCCCCATGGCCCCTTGGAGATCCGTCCTGAGGAAGCGGCTGGAGGGGCGTCGCAGCCTGATATTCCTGAGGCCGCAACCCCCGGGGCCCTGGCGGGTCGCCAGGAGGTGGAGGCCAAGGTCCCCACGCAGCTCGGCGCCCCTGAGGTCGCCTCCTCAGGAGCCACCCCAGCTGAGGGAGTCCTGGATTAGGGGGTCCTTGGATAGCGGAACTATATCCTTTTGTCGGACTGTTGGACTATGAAGATACAAGATTGAAGACTTCGTCCCGTGTCCGGATGGGACTCTCCTTGGCGTGGAAGGCAAGCTTGGCAATATGGATATGTAGATCTCCTCCCTTGTAACCGACTCTGTGTAACCCTAGCCCCCTCTGGTGTCTATATAAACTGGAGGGTTTAGTCCGTAGGACAACAACAATCATACCATAGGCTAGCTTCTAGGGTTTAGCCTCTACGATCTCGTGGTAGATCAACTCTTGTAATACTCATATCATCAAGATCAATCAAGCAGGAAGTAGGGTATTACCTCCATCGAGAGGGCCCGAACCTGGGTAAACATCGTGTCCCCCGCCTCCTGTTACCATCCGCCTTAGATGCACAGTTCGGGACCCCCTACCCGAGATACGCCGGTTTTGACACCGACATTGGTGCTTTCATTGAGAGTTCCACTTTGCCGTCATCATAAGGAAGGATGGCTCGTCTCGTTGTCAGGGACAACATCACCTCTGGGGGAGCCCTGGCTGTAGGCCAAACTCTTCGACTAGGCGGCTTCGTCATGACCGCCCGTTCGGCCGCTGCGCCGACGATGACTTCTCGGGTCATCGAAAACAGCCTCCACATCGGCTCGGAACTTACCGAGCGGATGAATCCAATGGAGCTCTCCTCTTTGAACGAGCTCTTGGATCGCATCGCCGCTTTGGGAGTCAGCTTAAACCCGACCAAAGGGAGATTAACTCTCCGCCGGTCACCCATCAGATAACGGTGGTGGAGGAGCAATGCAGCGATTCTTCCTCTATCTTGAGGACAAACTATGTCCGGATTCCCGAGCTCTCCGAGCCGGATACCCGTCTACGGGAGGACATCGCCCAAACCCTGAACCTAGAATCAGGCAGCGGGCCAGACCCACTGGGCAACATCCCGGAGCCCGAACTTCCAAGATCGGAAACTCCTCCGCCCCCAGGTCTCAGATCGGGTCAAAGTTCGGACTTAAATCCACCCACCCACCCAGATATAAACGATCTTTCCCACATTAGGCAAGAGCCCCAGGACACAGTACATCACTATTGGGCCAGATTCCTCCTTGTAATGAACAAGGTCAAGGACTGTCGCGAGGAAGACGCAATTTCGTTCTTTTGCAATAATTGCACGGACAAGGGAATCCTCAACGCCATAAGTCGTCGTGACATAGCACACTTCGCTGACTTGGCGGCCATAGTACAGAAGTACTGTGCGATGGAAAGCGCCTGGAAAACCCAAACAAAATTTTGGGATAATCCGGCTCTGACAAAACCCCCAGTCCGAACTAAAAGGGTGCACTCTCATAAGTCGCCCGACTCAATTACAAAGAAGCAAAAGCCCACTACAGGGCGTGGAACCGTATTGGAGGGATGGCTTAATGGGCCATGCAAAATTCACAGTACAGCGGATACCATACCAACACACAGCCTTAGAGCATGTTGGGTACTCCGGCAGGTGGCCAAGAGCGGTGAGGATCTCCTCATTAAAAATACCGCAGAGCACCACCCCGTGGATAACAACAATACAGTATTGACAGGCTTCGAGACCTTCGCCTCAAATAATAGGCGTAAGCGAGCACTCTGCAGCCTTGCCGAAGTCTGCCACGTGGCAACAATAAATCCAGGGAGCGACACGGCTATCACCTTCAATGCCAGTGACGAACCTAAATTCCGAACAGCCCGAGCACCCGCCGCCTTGGTCCTTAGTCCAATTGTAGACAGCTTTCGGCTTGCTAAAGTGCTCACGGACGGCGGCAGCGGATTAAACCTCATTTATGAGGAGACTCTTAAAAAATGGAAATAGACAGAAACCGCATTGAGCAAAGCAGCACGACCTTCAGAGGAATCATCCCTAGTCGGGAGGCACGATGCGCTGGGAAAATCACACTAGATGTGGTATTCGGCACGCCGGAGAATTATAGGTCCGAAGAAATTACATTCCAAGTGGCCCCGTTCAGTAGTGGATACCACGCCCTTCTAGGGCGGGAGGCATTCACGATCTTCCAAGCCATACCCCATTACGGGTACATGAAGCTCAAAATGCCCGGGCCCAATGGAATCATCACTCTAGCTAGTGATCCGGACATAGCACTGCGCGCTGAAAACAAAACAGCCGCACTAGCCCTCGAGGCATTATCCGAAGCCCTCGCGGTCGAGGAATTAACTGCACCGCGCTCCACAGTGGACAGGGACGATGTGATACTCGACAAAAGATCCAAGTCGACCTCTTTTAAACCAGCGGATGAAATTGTCAAATTCCAAGTCCACCCAACAGACCCTACAAAAACAGCATCCATCGGGGCACAATTAAACCCCGCTGTAGATGCCGCACTACGGGAGTTCCTGCACGAGAATTGGGACATATTCGCCTGGCATCCTTCAGACATGCCAGGAATCCCACACAGGCTGGCCGAGCATAGCCTTAACATTCTAAAGGGATTCAAGCCGGTCAAGCAGACTCTTCGGTGTTTCTCTGAACCTAAGCGACAAGCCATGGGAGAGGAGCTAGCCAAGTTACTGGAGGCCGGATTCATTAGAGAAATAAAACATCCGGACTGGCTCGCAAACCTGGTGATGGTACCAAAGAAGGACAAATCCTGGCGCCTATGCGTCGACTTCAAGGACCTTAATAAGGCTTGCCCAAAGGATCCCTTCCCCCTCCCTCGCATTGCTCAAATTATCGACGCTACCGCAGGACACGACTCATTGTGCTTCCTCGACGCATACTCCGGTTACCACCAAATTAAGATGGCGGAGTCCGATCAAGCCGCAACGGCATTTATCACTCCATACGGCCCCTTCTGTTTTAACACAATGCCCTTCGGGCTCAAAAACGTCGGTGCAACGTATCAACGCATGATTCAGACATGTCTGAAAAAACAGATCGGGATAGCAGAGGAGGCATACGTAGACGATGTGGTCGTTAAAACCAGACACGTCGAATCCTTACTAGATGACTTGAGGCTCACGTTCGACAATCTCCGAACATACGACATCAAGCTCAATCCGGAAAAATGCGTTTTCGGCGTGCCCGCGGGAAAGCTCCTGGGCTTCATCATCTCCAGTAGAGGAATTGAAGTAAATCCGGCTAAAATCCGACCTCTGTCACAGTTGGCTATCCCAGCTGACCTCAAGCAAACCAAAAGTTAACTGGATGCGTGGCGGCCTTAAGCCGCTTTATCTCCTGATTAGGAGAAAAGGCACTACCCCTTTATCGCCTTCTTCGGCGCACCGAACACTTTGAGTGGACGGACGCGACCACGGCCGGATTGGAAGAAATAAAAGCCATCCTGGCCACCAACCCAATCTTGGCCGCGCCAAATGTCGGCGAACCAATGCTGTTATATATAGCGGCACTCAACAAGTTGTAAGCGCAGTGCTCGTCGTCGAACGAGAGACGGACGGACATAAATTCCTACTTCAAAAGCCGGTATATTATGTATCCACTGTCCTCACTCCATGCAAATCACGGTACCCACATTATCAAAAGATTGCATACACGGTATTTATGGCATCCCGGAAATTACGACACTACTTTCAAGAGTGTTCAATTACGGTGGCCTCGGAAGTACCACTCAACGACATAATAAACAACCGCGATGCCACGGGCCGGATTGCCAAATGGGCTATCGAGCTCCTCCCGTTCGACATAACATATAGACCACGGCGAGCCATTAAGTCGCAAGTACTCGCCGATTTTGTCGCCGAGTGGACAGAAGCCGAACTCCCTAAAGAATACGGCACGTATTCCAATTGGATCATGCACTTCGACGGCTCTAAAATGCTGGCTGGTCTGGGGGCTGACGTCGTCCTGACGTCCCCCACCGGAGATACAGTCCAATACATACTCCAAATACTATACACAGACTCCAACAATGCAGCCGAATACGAGGCCCTGTTACATGGTCTCCGGATGGCAGTTTCCATGGGCATTCAACGCCTGGAGGTGCATGGGGACTCAAACCTCGCAATATCTCAAATAAATGGAGACTTCGATGCCAAGGATCCGAAAATGGCGGCTTATCGCAATGCCGTCCTCAAAATGTCAGCTCGGTTCGAGGGGCTTGAATTCCACCATGTGGCTCGGGAAAACAATCAGGTGGTGGATATCCTCGCCCGTATCGGCGCTAAGCACGACCCTGTCCCACCTAACATCTTCTTGGAAAGGCTGTTTAAGCCATCCGTGGTATGGGAAGGGGACACTGGTAACAATAGTCCGGACCCAGCCACAACACCAGATACCGAACACTCCGACACAATCGGAGGCTCTGCCACCGAAATAACACCTTCAGCCCACGTGATAATGGCCGTCATCGCCCCGTGGACAGAACCATTCCTGGCCTAACCAGGCAGGAACTACCCGAGGACCAAAATGAGGCACGCTGCATAGTGCGGCGGTCTAAAGCCTACAAGGTCCACAGGGAGAGCTTTATAAGAAAAGCACTACCGAAGTCCTTCAAAGGTGCATCTCCGAAGAGGAAGGGCGGAAGCTTTTGGCAGAAATCCATGCTGGACTCGGCGGCCACCACGCTGCAGCCCGGGCCCTTGTAAGCAAGGCCTTCCATACAGCTTTCTATTGGCCGACGGCCCGAGCAGACGCACAGGACCTTGTTCAACGTTGCGTCAGTTGCCAGCTTTTTGCAAACCAAAGCCATGTGCCGCCTACCACTCTCTAAACAATCCCCATTACTTGGCCCTTTGAGGTCTGGGGGCTTGATATGGTCGGACCCCTCAAAGGGGGAACCCATAAGAAAAAAATACCTATTGGTCATGGTGGACAAGTTCACCAAATGGATAGAAGCCAAACCAGTCAAAACGGCTGAATCCGGACCGGTGATAGACTTCATATCTGGGGTTGTACACCGTTATGGCATCCCCCACAACATCATCACCGACAACGGCTCGAACTTTACAGCCGACGAGGTAAAACTTTGGTGCAGCAACATTGGCATCAAGCTCGATTATGCTTCTGTCTATCACCCGCAAACTAATGGTCAAGTCGAGCGAGCAAATGGTCTTATCATGAGCGGCATTAAACCCAGATTAGTGCGGTCCTTAAAGGAATCAAACACGCACTGGGTAGAGGAGCTCGACTCCGTACTATGGGGGCTGCGGACCACGCTGAATCGCACTACCGGATACACACCGTTCTTTATGGTGTACGGCGCAGAGGCGGTACTGCCCTACGAGATAATTCATGACTCACCTCGAGTGCGCATGTATGAAGAAAAAGAGGCTGAGCTCGATCGGCAGGACAGTTTGGACGCCCTGGAGGAGGAGCGTGACGTGGCAAAAGCCCGTTCCGCATTCTATCAGCAACAGGCTCGAAGGTATCAAAGCAAAGAAGTATGAGCCAAAGCTTATAACGTTGGCGAACTCGTTCTACGCCTACCGGAGAAGAAAAAGAACAAGCTCAAGCCCAAATGGGAAGGTCCCTTCATTATTGACCAGGTTCTGACCGGTGGAGCGTACCGTCTGCGGGATGCATCGGATAATCGACTCGAGCCACAGCCAGACTCCGAAGGTTCTACGCCTAGTGCCGGACTCTATGTTCGTCTCCTTACCTCCGTCAATTTTTACATATCCGTCATCTGTCTTTTCTCTCTTTCTCTCTTCTTTTTTCCTTTTCTTCAAGGCCTTAAAAGGCTAACTTGTGTCTTGACTACACAATCTTGACGCGCTAGCCGCGCTCATTATACCTGGGGGCTTCTTATACAGAAGCTTAATATAACTATTTTCCGGGCTTTATGCCCCACACATGTGTTATTCTTCCACATGTACCTTTTTTCGCCATTATATGCATCGATATGACTTAAGTTTTGGCCAAGCTGGGTTGCATGGCCCTTGTGTTTATGGCCTACGTTCCCGTTAATTCGGCTAGGGCATAAGGGGAGCACCTCTGCAATTGTTACTGCCGGGTCAGCCGGATGTGTACCTTAGACTCGGTGAAGCCGAAAGCTAGCATTCTTAAGGGAATACTCGGTCGGTGAACAAAAGATGACTTTTATTTATTTTAATACATGCCCCAGATGTTTATAGCCTGCATCTCTTTTCGCAGTTCGGACATGCATATTAGGGCATGCGTACCCAGGGAAAGGAACCCTTAACGGAACTATTCTCCCTGGAAGATGTTTCTTACTATCCATGTAATATAACATTGCTAGTTGGGTACTTGTCTGTTCAAGCACTTATGACCCCTATGCCTGGTTTCCATGCGTACCCCAGTTTTTACATAACCGAGCAGGTATTCGGATACACTCCGGACTATCGGGTCCAGAGGTCGAAGCGAAAAGGTCCGCCATGACAAATGATTTACAATCCGGCTAGGGACAATATATATCACTTGAAGTACACAGTCACTTAGACTGACTAAATTCTTCTTCTATACCATCCAACAGGTTGTCTAGCCTACAATCCTGTTGGGAATACTTTGCGGCTAATTCTACTTGGTCATACAC
The DNA here is from genome assembly GCF_002575655.3 of Aegilops tauschii subsp. strangulata. NCBI lineage: Eukaryota > Viridiplantae > Streptophyta > Magnoliopsida > Poales > Poaceae > Aegilops > Aegilops tauschii. Next base: position 217,099,552 of record NC_053038.3, read on the forward strand.
CAAACTGATGGGGATCTCTTTCCCATCGGGCCCCACAGGTCCGACCTTGGCCATGTGGTTTGGGTTAGCTTTGGTATATCGCGTCTTCACCATGGCCCAGGCATCCCTTGCACCTTGTTGGCAGGCTGATATCTTCCATAATCGGAAGCGCCGCCGCGCTCCCTTGAGCTTCTCTATAAGCTCCCCCATGCCCCCTGGCGGGGAAGTGGATGGCCACAAGGCTTGGGAAATACCCTGCATCACCTGCCGAACTTGTTTGTGCAGTTGTGAGAGCTCTGGTAGAAGATCACCCACAGACCCGGGCATCTCCTCCGCGGGACAACCCGTCAGCATAACTGCAGACATAACTCTGTTAGCCGGCTTGTTCGCCGAACTCTTTCAAAAGTTCGTTCAAGCACTTACTAAAAATGCCGTGTCGAAGCCGCTTATTCTCCTTCACGGAGTCCGCAAGCTGGGCTCGAACATCTTTCAGTTCCACGCCCAGCTGGATATTGGCGTCTTGGAGATCATTTTTCTCCTGCCTAACCCGTGTAAGCACGCGCTCGCCAGCATTTAGCTATCGATTAGCACGTTGCGCAACCCCCGGCACGGCCTCCGGATTCACTCCGGAGTCATCTGCAACATGTATTGTTAGATTTGCGTGCATGCCGCATACTATCTGGTACCTGTCATTCTTTGCAATGGAAACAAGTGTTACCAGAGGGGGCCTTCTCGGACTCCTTCAACGCGGCAACTGCGGCCCGTAGCTGGGCTTTGCACTCTTCCAGCTCTTGAGACAATCGGGTATTCTTCTCTGTAAGAACCTGCACAAATAATGATCCTTAAATCAGTTGTGTCAACTGTTTCAAGTCTCAGGGGCTACTGATATATATATAATCATCAGATTTTCTTACCAGTATATCCTTTACATACTGGACCGTGGCTCTGGCAAGACCATTTTGAGTGGCACGGATGTACGCGTCTCCTGAGTTGAAGGCATCAAACGCCTCTTGGGAGAAACAAGCGTCACGGAGTACGGCCCGGCGACGCCTGTGATTCACTCTCCACTTCGGAATTTGTAGCGGATAATCTATCTGCATCCTCTGTAGGAGGAGCATCCGGCGTTCGCCCCGTGTTAGCTTCCGCCTCTATGTCCGGCCCTGGAGCCCGACTGGTGGAGGCGTGATCGGCAACCTCTTCGGACATAGTCCGGCGAGCGTTTTTCCTACTAGGAAATGTGGACGTTATTATATTTTAAAAGACGACAACCACGGAGCGAGGTTCTGTATCATACCTCTGCGACGGCGTCTCAGTCCTGACCGCCTTCCTTTTTAGCCTACCCGGCTTCGGTGCCCCTTGTTAGCGAGTCACTGCGGGTTTGGCATGGCGTCCCGAGGGCCTTCCCTGTAAGATACCATATGTGTATGGTAGGTGAAGTGCAAAAAAGGGGATCCTTCTCCGAAGTTGGGACTCCGGTTTTACTTACATGCGATGCAGGGAGTAGCCCAGGATAGTCGGCTATGATGGCCACCATGGCATCATCGCAGCTCAATTGATAGAATGTCATGTCGATCAGCTCCACAAATATGTCCAGATCCTCTTCGAGTCCGGGATCGAGGGCCCGGTCAGGGTCCTCCGGTTGTGGAGGCGGGTTGTTGACCTCCCTTATAGCTTTTCGAAGTTCCTGCCATGAAACGACAAGGTAAGTACCTATGACCAAGAATGCGGGAAGGCTGGGAGTAAAAAGTGACAGCTCACCCAGCTTGGAGGGTTGTACATGGAGAATCCATCCCGTGGCTTAATGCGGATGAACTCCTCTTCCTCTCCCTTGTACAAATCGGACATATTTTTTGCTAGAGCAGCAACTGAGTCCGGTCTCTTACGCCCGCAGCGGGTGGCATCATCTTCCCCGTTAAAGTGCCACATGGGGTGCCCTCGATATTGAAGTTGCTGTACCCACCGCATTATACATATTGACATAACCTCGATTATTGTCAGTCCTGATTGAGCCAGCATTTTTATCCGGCCCATCAGGTAAAGGACTTCTCCGTTATCTTCCTCCTGAGGGCTCCGAGGGCGCCAGCTGCGGCATTTCTTCAGGGGAGCATTGTCGAACTCAGGGAGGCCCATCCGAATAGGGTCCGGAAGGGGGACGTCCTCCATATAAAACCACTCCGAAGGCCAGTCCTCGGATGTCTTCTTCGGAGTACCGGACAGGTATCCGGTCCCGGCGATGCGCCATATTTCGGCTCCGCCCACTTGATACAGTGACCCCTCCTGTGTATGGGGTACGAGGCAGACTAGCCTCTTCCATAGCTCGAAATGAGCTTCGCAGCCCAGAAACAGCTCGCAAAGGGCGACATAGCCAGCAATGTGTAATATGGAGGCGGGAGTGAAACTATGCAGCTGGAGGCCATAGAACTCCAGGAGCCCACGGAGGAACAGATGAATTGGAAATCCAAGCCCTCTTAATAAGTAAGGAACGAGGCATACCCGCTCCCCCATGGTTGGGCTGGGAAAGATCTCCGCTTGCTCCCCGCCGTTATAGGTGGTGAGCCCGGCTCGAACGGGGACCATATACGCTGGAGGGAGAAATCCCTGGGTCTGCAACTCTACTATTTCGATGTGGGGGACGGAACACTTCTTCCAATTGCCGGGCTTAGGGCTACGGGAGCGAGAGGAGGCGCTACGACGACCGGCCATGTTGGAATGGATTTTTTTCGGGCGCGCTCCGATGGATACTCGCTGTGGGAGGATGGTGTGATCTGGATCTGAGAATCCCCGTCTCTTTAATAGATGATTTACCCACATGGCTAGGGTGGCAATTGTAAAACTGCCCCGACTTCTCGCATTCGCTCGACGCGTGGAGAATATCCATTATTAGGCGCAGAAGCAAAGGAGTGCAACATTTATGGGAAGCCAGACACTACTCAAACAAGTATTCAGAATTTGGAGAAGAACCCGCCTTGCAATGCCGAAGACAATCTGCGCGCCGGACTCATCGCCATTGAAGCCTGGTTCGCGGGCTACTGAGGGAGTCCTGGATTAGGGGGTCCTCGGACAGCCGGACTATATCCTTTCGCCGGACTGTTGGACTATGAAGATACAAGATTGAAGACTTCGTCCCGTGTCCGCATGGGACTCTCCTTGGCGTTGAAGGCAAGCTTGGCAATACGGATATGTAGATCTCCTCCCTTGTAACTGACTCTGTGTAACCCTAGCCCCCTCCGGTGTCTATATAAACCGGAGGGTTTAGTCCGTAGGACAACAACAATCATACCATAGGCTAGCTTCTAGGGTTTAGCCTGTACGATCTCGTGGTAGATCAACTCTTGTAATACTCATATCATCAAGATCAATCAAGCAGGAAGTAGGGTATTACCTCCATCGAGAGGGCCCGAACCTGGGTAAACATCGTGTCCCCCGCCTCCTGTTACCATCCGCCTTAGATGCACAGTTCGGGACCCCCTACCCGAGATCCGCCGGTTTTGACACCGACACCAGCCGCGCCCGGTGCTGGTGACCGCGCTCAGGGCTTCGGCCGGCTCCGACTGAACTTCGACGCGCTCTGGAAGAGGAAGGGATCTCCAAGCTATAGCGGTGATGCCTTCCGGCCATTAAAACAGAGGAAGTATATCGCCATTGACGAGTGAGTACCTTATCCTTGTAATTTTTCGAGTGCTGCTTCCCTCCTGACTGTGGCTCCTCAGGGTCCCTTCTGCTAAGGCGGTGAAATCTCCCGAGAAGCAACCTCCTCCTGCCTCAAGTCCCCTGCTGGCCTTGAGCGCCCCAAGCTAGCATGCCGCACCTAGCGCGAGGTCACCCGGAGAGGCAAGCGTGCCAGCCTGGTGCCTCGAACCCGCGTTCTTGCCGTCTCTCCTTCGTGGCCTTGCCTGGGGTGCGGAAGGCGTGCCAAGGGCTCCTCCTCTGGTTGTCGACCACGGCTAGGTGGCCTCAGCCGTGGCCTCTCCTTCGTGCAGCGAGCCGCTTCACCCCTGGGCTCCCGATAGGGCCCGAAGGGCGTCTGGCAAAGCACCGGCCCCCAGCCCCCTGCCGGGAGGAGGTGAGCCACCTCGAACCTCTTCAAAAACTTTCGGCATGGGGGACGGGCCCGGTCATGCATTCGAACTCGCGCGCAAGCAGGGTGCCGTCCGTCACGAGCTCTTCCGGGAGGCGATGGGTGCGCTGAGCCAGCTTGGGGAAGAGCTCGTGGATGTTGACGTCTGCCTTGAAGCTGAGGGTCTCCTGCTGGTGAACGAATGGCATCAACTGAAGGTGGCCATCAACCTCGGGGACCTCCAGCATGAGCATGCCGATGCGAAGGCCGAGGCATCCCTCACAACCTCGCGTGAGGCCAGCGCCTGGGCCTTGGAGGAGGCCCGGGAGGTAGGCCACCGCCACGAGGTCACCGAGAGGTGCAGGCAGGAGCTCCTGGCCCTGAATGCCTCCCTGGAGCAGCAAGTGGAGGCGCGCAGAGCTTCCTTGGCATCGATGAAGGGGGCTCAATTTGATGAGGAGGAGATCTTGAGGCGCGAGGAAGCGCTAATGCTGGAGGCCACGAAGCGCAGCCTCGAGCTTTAGCGGTTGGAGACGAGGGAGCGTCAGGTTGCCGAAGCGGAAGATGCTGCCAGCACGCGCGAGGCCAGGGCCCAGGAGGAAGTTGACCGCAGGGTGGTCGAGGCTCATGCTGATCTTGCCAACATGCACGACCTGAAGCTGAAGCTCATGGAAGCCGAAGCTGAGGGCAGGACCGCCGCCCTCAGGTCACAACAGCTGCCTTGATCTCCATGCAGGCCGAGTTGGCCTCTGCCCGTGCCGAGCTGCTCCCGCTTCAGCAGTGAGTTACCAACGCCGAGTCATTCACGCAGCAGAGCAGGGAAGAGGCGCTCCGCCGGCAGATGTTGCAGGAAGAGCACACTCCCATGCTCCGGGACCTCAGGACGAGGGCCAACCAGGCGCTGGGCGCCATTTGTGATGAACACGCCCCTCATAAAGACTATGCCAGCCACCTCCGCTTCTTCACTGATGTCATGACGCGCCTGGAGAGCCAGGCTGAGAGGGCTCACGAGCTTGTCGAGGAGAAGAGCCGAGGCCTCCTCGGGCGTGCGTTTTCCCACCTTTTCAGCCATCTCCAGAACATCAATCCTGACTTTGACTTTGACGCTGCCATCGCCCCGGAGCCCGAGGTCATCCAGGACAACCTAGCGCGCTGGGTGGACGACAATGTGGATGCTCTGGTCAGGGCCTTTGCTTCTGATGATGACGGAGTGGTGGTCATGGCGGATGAGGGCGGCGCGGTTGATGACGATGAAGATAGCGCCAGTGACAGCGCCAGCAACATAGCCGGGAGCGATTCGGAAGGCGTGGCGAGCGACATGTCCGACTGAGCCCACACTCCTTTATTTAGAACCTTAGTCCAGTCGGGCTTTAAACTGATTTGGCAGCTGCGGATGTGCATTTCTTCCGAGGGGAGTCCTTTGCGGGCTCGCGAGGTTTTGGTCTCCTAAGGGGTCTGCTAGTCCACCCGAGAGGGCCTCGCGAGAAGCGAGTGCCAGTCATGGCGGGGTGCGTGCATAGTGCGTGCATGCCACGGCCAGCCCCCGCTCGCGAGGTGCTCGAAAGGGGGGAGGTAGCAGACGCAAATCTCAAAACAAGGCACGAATCCAGAAACTCACGAAATCAACACGAACGAGAAAGGATGCCCCCATGCTTGCCAACAAAAATACAATTTCGAGTTCGAATCCAAAAAGGCGGCAAAACGAGCTACAGAAAAGAGGGGTTGAAAGCAAATGGCCGTGTCCGGCACCTATCTAGTCTTCTTGTCTTCCCACCAGCGCGGAGCTAAGTGCTTTCACAGGCCATGAGCATAGTCATTGGGGGACAGTGTCGACGGCCAGCGCAGAGCATGGTGCTTCCACTAGGACGTGGGCGGGAGCCCCCGAGGCCCGAGGGCGGCTCTCCGGAGACTCTGGGGCATGTACAGCCCCACTCATTATTACGTGAGAGTGTCACGGGCGGAGACCTTCACAAGCTTGAGCCTTGCTTCATATCGCCAGACGAGGGCCCCGCCTTGCGCCTCCCTCGACCACCGTTGGGGTGTCCAGAAACCAGGACAATGCCAAGGGCCAAAGGGGACGCTAGCGGCATCCTCGGCGACCATGGGCCCTCTGCCGGGGGGAAGGCACGCCAGTGCCTCCCCGACAGAGGACCTACCTCCGGGCGATGCCTTGCTCCGTGTGATGCGGGGAGGGGCCTTGCTCCAGGTCCCTCCCGCGCAGCCCCTAGCGCACTTCCCTTGGTGGATGTGAGGCTGCCACGCTGGGGTCGTCGTCCACCGCTGTGACCTGATCCACCTGCGACCCATGGTTAGCGTAAGCCTGTTCCTGAGAGATTAGCGGTACCCTGCGGTTGTTGTCATCGGCGGGGTCGGCGAGGCTCCCGGGTGTCTCCTGGAAGGCCTCAATTTCCAGCATCTCCTCTTCCCAACCTGGCTCGAGGAACGAGTCGGGGTCCTCCGCCGGCGTGTACTCTCGGTCCATCATGCGGGGCACATAGGCCTCCGGAGCTGCCGCCTCGGAACCCCCGCCGAGACGCCTCGCGCCCCGCGCCGCCGGGCCCAGCGCGCCGCCCTGGGGGTGGTAGGGTGGCATCCTGATGGGGCCGTGGGGGGCAACGTTCGTGACTGCGCCCACTGGGGGAGGCATAGGTGCGGCTAGGTGCCCGGCACCGCTGGCCGTGTCGACACCGATGAACCCTCCTGGAGCGCCTGGGAGCACGCGGGCACGACGAGGCCCACCGTGCAATCTGGCCACAACTTGAGGCATAGGTAAGGAGAAGAAAGGTGGCGTACCCCTGGTCGCGGCGTCCAACAGCTCAGCGATGCGCTCCAGCAATGCATCGCAGCCGCTCTCTGCCAGTCCGCACCGCAGCAGCTCCTGCGCCACTATGAGTGCGGCTCTCATGTTTGTTTGTTCCCCAGACTTGCCTGAGGAGATGTGTTCTTGAGCTCGGTGAGCTTGTGTGTGTGGATGGAATGGATCTGATCTAGGATCCGTTCTCCCCTTCCTATGGTGGTGGCTAGTCCTATTTATAAAGGCCCGGGTCCTCTTCCCAAATATCAGGCGGGAAGGGATCCCACAACGGCCATTTGAAGGGGGATAGCTAGTACAAGCTATCCTGACAAAAGGTGGTCTTCGCCTGCCAAAGGCTCTGGTGGTGACGCCGTCGTGGGCTCCGCGATGACCTCAATCCTGCCGTCCCGCTGGTCTACCTCCTGAGGAGAGGTGTTCTTGAGCTCGGTGAGCTTGTGTGTGTGGATGGAATGGATCTGATCCAGGATCTATTCTCCCCTTCCTATGGTGGTGGCTAGTCCTATTTATAGGGGCTCGGGTCCTCTTCCCAAATATCAGGCGGGAAGGGATCCCACAACGGCCATTTAAAGGGGGACAACTAGTACAAGCTATCCTCACAAAAGGTGGTCTTCGCCTGCCAAATCCTCTGGTGGTGACACCGTCGTGGGCTCCGCGATGACCTCAATCCTGCCGTCCCGCTGGTCTTGATCTTGTTGCACTGATATGGAAACCTTTGCCTGATGCCTCGGGACTCCTCGCCTACGCGTGCTCCTTTAGCACCAAAGAGGAAACCAGTACTTTGCACCCGCTGGCGCCCCCTGGCCTTTGTCGTCATGGCTCACATCATGGGAACCTCCTGAGGTGCCCCTCGCCTTGATCTCTCCGCTCCTCGCGAGCCAGCCTAGCGAGGCTGCCCCTTAGGAGGCCTTGTGTCACCCGCCTCGTGAGGCTTGGCCCCTCGTGAGGGTCTTGAGTGTTTGCTGGTGAAGATGGGCCGTACCAGGCCGTTAGTGGAGCCACGCCGTGGGCCGCAAGCAGGCAAGTCTGGGGACCCCCGTTCCCAGAATGCCGACAAAACTTAAGTCAAATTGATGCATATGATGGCTCAAAATGATATAGGAAGGTTGGAAACATGACAAAACTGATGGTTGCACAAAGAATATATTACTGGATTCGTAAAAGAAGCCCCCGGGTGAAAAATCTATGGTACATTTAAAGATGTTTTGCCGAGAGAAACTTAACGTAGCTCATCGTAACCAAACACAACCTAGAAAATAGTAGCCACATGAAAAAAGAAAAATATAAATCCAAGAAGGATAAGACGAAGAGGACGATGGCGTCAGTTTAGACGTAGAAGCACCGAAGCCGACCTGCATTCCATGGGTTTGGTTCGAGGCAGTTATCCTTTGGGTCGCGGAGATGGTACGCTCCCCCTGCGAATACCTGATCAATTATAAAGGGCCTTCCCATTTGGGCAATAATTTGTGATTTTGCTTCTCCGGAAAGCACAGGACGAGGTCGCCCATGTTATAACCCTTTGCCCATACGTCCATGCTCTGATATCGTCTAACTTGCTGCTGATAAAGAGCAGAACGGGCCCGAGCTAGGTCACGCTCTCCTTCCACGGCATCTAGGTCGTCTTGCTGATCCAGCTCAGCTTCCTTTTCTTCATACATGCACACTCGAGGTGCATCGTGAATAAGGTCACTGGGCAGAACAACCTTTGCCCGTACACCATGAAGAATAGCGTATAGCCCGTGGAGCGATTGGGGGTGTTGCGCAAGCCCCATAGTACAGAGTCGAGCTCCTCCACCTAGTGGCAATCGGAGTCTTTCAAAGATTAGACCATACAAGCTTAATGCCACTCAAAATTCGACCGTTGGCTTGCTCGACTTGTCCATTGGACTGTGGGTGGTATACAGAGGCATAGTAAAGCTTAATGCCTAAGTTAGTACATCAGTCCTATACTTCTTGGGCAGTAAAATTGGATCCATTGTCCATTATTATGCTATGGGGGACACCATAACGATGAACCACGCAAGATATGAAATCAATGACCGGCCCGGACTTGGCCGGGGTTACTAGTTTCGCCTCGATCCATTTTGAGAATTTGTCTACCATAACGAGTAGATACTTCTTTTTCTTGGTCCCCCTTTATGTGGTCCGACCATGTATAGCCCCCAGAGCATAAAAGACCAAGTGATCAGTATTGTCCGAAGGGTCGTAGGGGGAATGTGACTTTGATTTGCAAAGAGCTAGCAACCAACACAATGTTGGACCAGTGCTTGGGCGTCTGAGCGGGCGGTGGACCAAAAGAACCCAGCTCAAAAAGCCTTGCTGACCAGGGCCCGATCTGCTGCATGGTGACCACCCATGCCAGCGTGAATCTTGGCCAAGAGCCGTCTCCCCTCCTCTTCAGATATGCATCTTTGCAGGACTCCGGTGTTGCTTTTCTTGTAAAGTTCGCCCTCATGAACCTTATAGGCTTTAGATCGCCGAATTATGCGCCTTGCCTCAGTCTGGTCATTGGGCAGCTCTTGGCAGAGGAGATAGGCGAGGAAGGGTGTAGTCCATGGCGTGATTACTGACATGACTTCATGGGCCAAAGGCGTTTCTTCGATTGCCGAGCCCCCGATAATTCCGTCGTCTGGTTCGGTGGTTGGGGGAATGAGCGTTCCAGAATCATTGATATTGGCGTCCTTGCCATCATCCTGCCACACCACGAACAACTTAGAGAGTCGTTCTAGAAAGGTGTTCTTGGGAACGGGATCACGTAGCACCCATTCGAGCAAGAACATCCACAACCTGATTGTTGTCTCTAGAGACATGATGGAACTCAAGCCCCTGAAACCGGGCGGATATTTTTAGGCGGCATTGCGGCATGATGTCATTTTTGGGTCTTTTGTGTGGAATTCACCAATAAACTAAGAGATGGTGAGATTAGAGTCTCCCCGTATCTCAAGCCACTGTATGCCCATTGACAATGCCATCCGAAGTCCATGCAACAGAGCCTCGTATTCGGCTGCGTTGTTAGAGTCGGTGTACATGATTTGTAGTACGTACCCGATATTGTCGTCCATGAGATATGTGAGAACCACTCCATCCCCCAGTCCGGCGAGCACTTTGGAGCCGTCGAAGTACATCATCCAATGCGAGTATGTACTGTACTCTCTAGGGAGCTCGGCTTCCGTCCATTCGACCACAAAATTCGCCAACACCTGAGATTTAATAGCTCGGCGCGGTTGGTATGTGATTTCAAAAGGGAGGAGCTCAATCGCCCATTTGGCTATACGGCCAGTAGCTTCCCTGTTGTTAATTATATCACTCAGGGGTACTTCGGATGCCACCGTGACCGAACACTTGAAAATAGTGTCGGAGCTTTCGGGATGCCATGAAAACTGAGTAGGCGATCTTTTGGTAATGTGGATACCTTGTTTTACACAGGGTGAGCACCTTGGATACATAGTAGACTGGCTTTTGCACATGGAGCTTGTGACCCTCTACCTCTCATTCAACAACGAGGACTGCACTGACCACCTGTTTTGTGGCCGAAATGTATAGCAGCATTGGCTCACCAAAGCTGGGTGCTGCCAAGATGAAATTACTGGGCAATAATGTTTTAACTTCCTCCAATGTAGTCACTGCCTCAGTAGTCCATTTGGAGTTTTTGGTCCGTTTAATCAGCCTGTAGGGTAAGGCCTTTTCACCAAGCCGTGAAACAAAGTGGCTCAAGGCCGCCACACAACCGGCCAATTTTTGGACGTGTTTTAGCTCGGTAGGAACTGCTAGCTGGGACAGGGCTCAGATTTTGGCCGGATTAGCCTCTATCCTCTATGGCAGACAATAAATCCGAGCAGCTTTCCCGTGGGTACCCCGAAGAAAAATTTGTCTGGAATGAGCCGTATATCGTAAGTTCGCAGACTGTCCAAGGTTTGGCGGAGTTCGTCCACCAGATGACTAATGTGCCTGGTTTTAATGACCACGCCATCAACATATGCCTCGACTATTTTGCCGATTTGCTTCGCCATACATGTCTGGATCATGTGCTGGTAAGTAGCGCCTGCATTTTTAATCCGAAGGGCAGAGTGTTGAAGCAGAACGACCCATAGGGGGTGATGAAGGTTGTGGCCGCTTAATCAGACTCCTTCATTTTAATCTGATGGTATCCTGAGTAAGCATCGAGAAAAAACAGTGAGTCATGTCCAGCGGTCGCATCTATGATCTGGTCAATGCGGGGCAGGGAGAAAGGATCCTTGGGGCAGGATTTATTTAGGTCTTCAAACTTGATGCACAGCCGTCATGATTTGTCCTTCTTAGGCACCGTGACCAGATTAGCTAGCCACTTGGGATGTTTGATGTCTCGGATGAATCCGGCATTGAGCAATTTGGCTAGTTCCTCACGCATGACCGACGCTTGGGTTCAGAGAATCAGCGGAGCGCCTATTTGACTGCCTTGAAGACTTTTAGTTATATTAAGGCTGTGCTTGGCTAGATTTCATGGGATGCCGGGCATATCTGAAGGGTGCTAAGCGAAGATGTCCCAGTTTTCGCGCAAAAAATTGCGCAATGCCTCATCAATCGCGGGGTCCAACTGAGCTCCAATGGATGTTGTTTTGTTAGGGTCTGTCAGATGCACTTGAAATTTGGCGATTTCATCTGCTAGCATAAACAATGTGGATTTGGGCCTTTTTTCGAGGATTACATTGTCCTTATCCATCATTGAAAGGAGAGAGGTTAATTCCTCGGCAGCGAGGGCCTCGGATATTGCTTCGAGGGTGAGCGATGCAGTTTTGTTCTCGGCCCGAGAGCTCTATCCGGGTTAGTTGTCACTATGATCACGCCATTAGGCCCTGACATCTTGAGTTTCATATACCCATAATGTGGGATAGCATGGAGTCGTGCAAATGCGTCACGCCCCAATAATGCATGGTAACCGCTGCGGAAGGGCACAATGTGGAAAGTAATTCCTCGTATTTGTAGTTCTCGGGAGTTCCATATACTACATCGAGAGTAACATGGCTAGTGCAATGTGCCTCTTTTCCGGGGATGATCCGTCGCTGCGGAAGGGCACAATGTGGAAGAGTAATTCCTCGGATCTGTAGTTCCCGGGAGTTCCATGTACTACATTGAGAGTAACATGGCCAGTGCAATGTGCCTCTTTTCCGGGGATAATCCCTCAAAAGGTAGTGCGACTTTGTTCGATGCGAGATCTATCGAACTGCATTTTGTCCAAGGTATCCTTGTAAATGAGGTTTGACCCGCTACCACCGTCCATCAGCACCTTATGGAGGCGGAATCCGTCAACTATGGGATCAAGGACAAGGGCGGCAGGTGCTCAGATTGGGCGGTATCTCGGCTAGTCTTCTTTGTCGAAGGTGATGGGTGTTTCTATCAATGAGTCCACTGCCGGCATGTGGTGTATTTGGTCGAGCTCTCGA